>NC_136503.1:15891987-16079487 GCF_053919585.1 Euprymna scolopes | reverse complement strand
GTGGACCATAGATTGAAGCTCAGTCGAACACTTTCTATGAAAATAACGATAAAGCAGAGACAAACTCGCAACATCTATTCTGTGAGATAGAGGTTGCAGCAAAGAGAAAAAGACATCTCCCACTAGGCCACAAAGTCTATTTTGAACTCTATCAAGGCAGGACAAGGACAAGTCTTTTCTAGCAGCTCCTGCCCATATGTGGCAACAGTATTCCATCGTTGGACGTATCTGGCTTTTATATAGATAGAGAATTGCATCAGCAGTGAGATATCTACCGGATCGATAGAAAGATCCCACCATTTTTCCAGCGGCCTTGGCAACAGATTTGATGTACGTATTCCATTTAAGATCAGGAGTAAAGGTCAAGCCCAGAAGCCTGTCAAAACTTGAGGCCTCCCCAAGACAAGATCCATTCATTTTAATTGATGCCAGATAGGTATCAGGACGTTGATGATGTAAAGATAGAAGCTTGGTTTTTGATGCATTAAAAGTAACCAGCCACTCCTTTCCCCATTGTACAACGTGATCGAGATCAGAGGAGAGAGAATCGGAGAGAACTTGGTCGTTTACTGCCTTAGATGTGCTACCATAGATGGTAGTGTCGTCAGCGAAAATGTCTACGAATGATGTAAGGATGTGATTTGGAAGATCATTAATGTAGATCAGGAAAAGAGTTGGGCCCAGGATGGACCCCTGAGAGACTCCAGCATTAATACTGTGAGCTTCTGATTTTTGCCCATCAACTACTACTCTTATGAACCTATCAGAGAGAAATGATTTAATAATTGAGAAGACATTTCCAGCTATACCATAGCTGGAGATCTTGTGAAGTAAACCTTTATGCCATACCCTATCAAAGGCCTTTGATATGTCGAGAGCAATTGCCCTAGAAAGGTTGCCTTTGTCGAGAGATTCGCTAATCCTATGAGATATAACTGTAAGCACATCTACTGTAGATCTAGCAGAACGGAAACCATATTTTGTGTCACTAAGAAGGTTATTTTTGCTGAGATGGTTGATTACTTCTCTATTTAACACAGATTCCAGCAACTTACTCATGACGCATAGGAGACTTATTGACCTGTACTGAGAGGGGGATGAACGATCAACTGAATTCTTAAATACAGGGCATACTGATGAGATTTTCCAGGGTGATGGGAAGCAATTCTCCTTAAGACAACGTTTAAACAGTTTTGTAAGTATGGGCGCTAGTTCTGGTTGAAGTTTTTTGAGTACTATAATTGGGATACCGTCAGGGCCGGTTGCTTTACTGGAATCAAGGTTTTTGATTAGCTTGGCAACATCACATACAGATATTTGTATATCACATAGTGTGTTTTCTGATACAGGAGGAAATATTGGGGGTTGGCGGCCTTATTCGCAAAGGGTAGAATTAGCTGTAAAGTTCTTGGTAAAGAGTTTGGCTTTGTCTGATGCTGATGAGATTAACTCAGGTCCATTGATGATAGTTGGGATAGAGCACACGCTTCTGTTCAGGATTCTGTTTGCTATTTGCCAAAACTGGTGGGAACCAAGCCGCTGCTCAACTACTTTGGACTTGATGCATTGAGCATATAACTCTCTTGCATTCTTCATTACTTTCTTACAATGGTTGCTGGCAGTCCTGAAAGTGGCTTTAGTTTCCATACATCTATTACGTTGGAAGCAGTGGAAAAAGTGATTTCTGTGCGCAATAGCAGCAGCACATTCTGGAGAAAACCATGGCTGGCTGTTAGGTTTTTGCTGGAACTTTTTAGAGGGTATGAAATTGTCTATACCTACAATTAACCATTCCTTCAGGTCCGATACTATAGATGACACATTCTTTTTAACCATGGAACACAGAGGAAGATCCGATATAAATGTACGGAAGCTATCCCAGTCAGCCATAGTGTATCGATATACTGTGAGAGGTACATCTGAGGACTTATTACATTTCATTTTTATCTTAATTGATACAACTGAGTGGTAGGAATATCCAAGAGGAGACAGAACGGAAACTGAACATAGTTGTGAGAAAAAGGTCTAGGAGACTCGCATACTGGCCGTCATTGTCGGGCACACGGGTGGGTTCGTGAACAATCTGAGTGAGGTCATAAGCAATGGGGAAATCATGACAGCACCTCCCCTCATCATCGGTCTTGTTTGAGTTGGTCAACCATTTCACATTATGAACATTGAAGTCTCCACATACGTGAATATTAGCTGAAGGATATGCTGATAGAACTTGGTAAATTTTCTCAGATATGCTTTTAAAGATAGTAACTCCGCTGTTATGGGGGCGATAGAGAGTAAATATAAATGCGGTAGTGTGAACTAGTGGAACGCGGAAGCACATATAGCGTAAGTTAGGATCTTCTCTGGAGATGTCCCTACCACATGGAAAGCCATATTTTATATAGACACATATTCTATGCCCTTGGCGATCTTGGGGGTCATATTTGGAAGTTAAGTTAGAGTATCCTCTAATTACGAACTCATTTAGGGAAATAGTCTGTCCAATTCTGGTTTCACTTAAAAATAAAAGGTCTGGTTTAGTCTTCTGTAATTGGGCTTCAACCTCTGGAAGGTTAGAACGTAGACCCCTGATGTTGGAGAAGGAGACATGGTTGTGGGGGTCTACGTTGGAAGTTTCAGATCCGGGTTTAATTGTGTATTTTTTATTGAAACTTGTCATGTAGAACATGATAAGTTAAAGCCGCATCGAGAGGCCCCACCAGAAGCTACTGCATGGTCCAGAATCCATTCACCAAATGGCAATACAGCAGCCCCAGTACTTTGCACCTGCCGATAGGACAACCTCCTTAGTGGTTAATCCAAGGTTCGGGTCCCTGACTAACAGGCGGATAACGTCAGCCCAAATAAAACGTTTACCTCTAGCACCCTTACTAGTGAATGGCTACAAGGATAGACATAGAAACAGAAAATTTCCGCCATCTCTGTCGACTGTTCACGCAAAATACTGCCAACCTAGAATACAGCTTTTTCTTCTTCCTTTGTCAGAAAAATCACTCATCAAAAAAAATAAATATTTATTTTGCTATGATGACATTCTATTTTTACAAAAATTAGAATGATCATAAAAATCGTTGACTAGCAATACCTGGCACGTTGTCCTGCTAATATCTTTTTGTCCTCCTCTGCCATTTAGGCAGTTCTACAAATCCAATGGTGTAAAATATAGCTTAAACTAAACCTATAGACTAAATAGAGGGAAAAGAATATGAATTTTTAACAGTACTACTTAACCTTTTATAGCTGACGAAATGAGAGCATGCTATCCCTATGGATTAAATAAAGGGTTCCGTTCAAAACTCCATACAGATTCCTGAGTTCGACAAGACACACCTTAAGAAAATCAGATGTCATATCGATCGAAAGGTTGTGAAAAAAAAACATTCAAGATGAGGAAATAACACTAATTGCTAAGTATTTATTCATAAAAATCAAATATTTTTACTTAACTCTTTATGACCTGAATTATGATGTACATAGATGATTAAAAAATATTAATTGTTAATTTTAGTTAGTTTAAACGTCTTCAAACTGGAAAAATTATGAAGTTCAATAGTTAAACTACCACTGTGAATTTTTGTATTTCATAAATTACCTTGATTATTATCCATAGTACTTGAAACAGCGTGTTTATGACAAAAAACGAAATCCTCCACTGTTTAAGACAGATGGTAGCATACTGAATGTAAGCAATGGACAGTTGCAATCTGGATGTATCTTATATCTACCCAGATACTGAACTAATACGTACAAGGCGTTTTTGAATCAGTTCCCACTATTTATGCTGCTATATTGATTTATTTACGATTGAACAAATTAGTTCAACCAGGTGATAAAAGGTTGATGGGCGATTATAATGGTTGGTTGTTTGATTATTTTGTTTCCCTTTTAAAAACAGAACCAAAAAAGGGTCGATATGACATAAAACAAACCAAAGTAATAATTTACAATATGTAAGACATTTCCATTACCCCTTCTCTCTCCTTTCCTTCTTCCCCTCTCTCTTTCATAATATTTTCTACACTCTTCTTTCTCTTTCCCTTTTTACTCCCCTTTTATCACCATCATCACCATTATCTTCTCTAATCCCCAAACTTCTATCCGTACAGATTTTAGTGCTTCCCTCTTGTTGTGTCTTCATATCTTTGTATTCAACATTAAATAACCCCGATCAATTAAAAAAAAAACACCACAGTCTCTCTTTATCTTTCTCTTCATTCTTCTCTCTATTCTTCCCCTATTTCCCTGCTCTTTCGTTCTCTCTCTCTCCATTTTTGTCTCTCTCCTTCCTTCCTAATCTCTGATCCATCTTCTTCATCACCCGCTTCCACTGCCTTAATCTGGTACTTGATCTCTGGCCAACTGGCCATTGTCCATCACACCTCATCAATTAACGTTTCTTAGAATGAAATTTGGCTGTCACCTTTGTCCATTGCTTATGGCCAAAAATCTGAAGGAATGTAACTTAAAAAGAAACTTACCCCCCCCCAAAAAAAAACTAACACTAACCCCCTTGGCAACACCACAGCAGACTCACTGGGTATGGATAACCGACCAGTAGTTGTGGATTGAGGTGGGTGCCATGTTTATAATCTTAGGTAATAAATAGGTTTGCTGTAAGGGATTCAAGTGCTGTGGTCAGAATCTCAAAATGGCAAGAGTATTACTGGAGTTGAGCAGTGGTAAAATGACGAAGAGAAAAATGCAGGGAGGGAGAGAAAAGGGTGTGGGAATCTCCTTCATGAAACTATCATCAAACATCCTAGAATTCAATTGATGCATCGGGCAGATAATTGAACACATTGCTATAGATCAGTTGGAGCAAAGAGTAGCTTAGTTCTCTTCATACCTCGCCATCGCTATCTTCCCTCTTCTCTTTGTATGTATATATATATATATATATATATATATATATATATATATATATATATATATATATATTCCATTAAAAGACGTGCGATAATATTTTGGAAATATTTTATAATATAGTTTTAAAGATTGCAAGATTATATATATAAATATATAAACCCATGAATTTTTGTTCTCTCTTGGAATAAATACTATCGTTGGAATTCCAAATATTAGAGAGTAAAATGCGCGTTTCTGCATATTATTTACTGTTTAATTGTGAACTTTCTTTTATATGTGCATATGTATTGTGTGCATGTGCGTACTTATGTATCTACATGCATTAAAGATTGACGTGGAATCTTCTCATTAGCTATACCTTCTCCTCCTTTCTCTTTCTTTCTCCTTCTGCTTGTGCATGCCCTTCACGTTCACTACACTGATGAAGACTGAAGTATCGGTCGAAATTATGTACATGTACAAAAAATTTTTTTAATTTCTTTGTAATAATATTTTGTATTCTTGCACGTCTCCAATAGAAAACGAATAAAGAAAAGTTATAAACTTTATACTTTTCGTATTCTTTTTTATACATCTTCATATGCACACACACACATATATAGTAAGTTATAAAATATATATGGCAATTAAGCTACACAGAGTATTCCGTGTTTCATCCACGCTAGGATTCATCAGGCTTATGCAAAATCCTCGCATAAGCCTGATGAATCCTAGCATGGATGAAACGGGGAATACTGTGTAGCTTAATTGCCATATATATTTTATAACTTACTACCTAGCTCTACCTACGTATTGAGCACTGTTGAAGTAAATACTTAAAGTTTACGCATAAATTTATACCTACGTATATTAATTTATGTGATTAAATTAAGTAATCACACACACACACACACATATATATATATATATATATATATATATATATATATTGTGTGTGTGTGTGTAAAAAATTTAAAGCTTTTCCTTAATCCATGGATTTTCAATAAATGGTTTATCTCATCAGAGGAAATTTTTTTAGCAAAATAATATTTAAAGGAAGTCATAAATTTTTCTATGAAGCACATACATTGAAAACTAAAAAGCTCCCATGAAAAGCCTACAAGAATTCAAGATTGAAAAAGGATATCCCATGGTGTAGTTAGATTAAATGAACACGAGTACATGTATAAGATCCGAAGCAATGAAGAATAGTATAATTCAGGTCAAATGGAGAGTTTTTCAAGTTTATATGTTTGCATGTAAGGTAATCCGTAAAGTGCGAGACTATAAAATCCATTATAAATTGTAATATTTCCACAAATAAATAAGATTATTCTGAAAAGCTTGCTAGATGATATTTTCTGAAAAATTCTTATACCTTTAATATATTTTTAAAATCAACATATTAAAAATAATTATAATAGAATATTGACCCACTACAAGAGATAATAAAACTCCATAGGGTCCCATCAAATATTAAAAAATAAATGAAATATATGATTTTTCCCCCGAATAATTAGTCATGGTAATTGGATTATGGATGTCAAATTTAACCCGGACATATAGATCTGATTGATATCAGAAATTCAGGCATCTTAAAAAAAATGTATTAAATGCATAAGAAAACAACGTTCTTATGTAGTGGCCACTTTTAATTCGCAGACATACATATGTTTTATAAATCTACTAAAAATCAACTAATTGTCAGATTTTCATGAAATTTTCTATATTAATTGAAATTTGTATTACTTTATTTGTAAAATATAGTCTTCGAAAAATATATGAGGGGAAATATATTTTTTTAATTTGATAATATCCATATTCCATCTTATGCAATCTTCGGGTACTTATACTGTTTAATCAAGACATAAAAAATGAAAATATAAAAAAAAAAAGGTTATATTGTACATATCCGTTATGGAACAAAGTTCTGCGAAAAAAAACTTCACTTAAATCAATTTTTATCAAGTAGTTTCATTTTTACAGCGAAAACACTATTTGTTATGATACTGAGCAAAAGGTTCGATTTTTAGCAAGAAAAACTAGTATGAAAGATGGGGTGGGAGTGTCGGCACTTTAACTGGAGTTATCTCCCTGTGGCGTGTTCAAAAAATTCCAAGATGGCTGACTTTAAGGCACTCTCATAAAAACGTGTTTTTCCGCTGCAAAAAAAAAAAAAAAAAAAAAACAACTACTCGATCAAATTAAGTGGAATTTTTTTTGGAGATCTTCAGTTCAAAACGGATACGTAACAATATAACCTTTTTTTTTTTTTTCGATATTTTTCGATATTTTCATTTTTTAATGTCTTGATTAAACTGTACAAGTACGAATCTTCGATATTGAGGATAAATTTACTTTTTATCTTTACCATGAATTGATATATAAAAGTGCGACTAAATTCAATATTATCATGTTTTAACTCCCAAATCTCATTAATATATACTATAATCTGCTGAATTGCAACGAACAAAAATATTCTAGAAATTAATTTTTAAAACATTAAAATGATTAAAATTTCATTCTTCCGAAATGTTCAGTTCTAACCATAGAATTTTGTGTGGTGGTTTTACAGGGATGTAAAATATACTTTGAAAGATCAAAGTTTGTTGAAAAGCTTTAACGTTCTGGAATGACAAAAGCTTCAGAAAGTTTGTTTTAAAGTTCCGTTGTGCGTATGTGTGTGATTGTTGGTTTACGTTTTGGGTAGCTGGATTTACTGGATATATAGCATCAAGCTTTAAGAAATTTGGTGCATTCCAGACTTTAAAAGGACGAGTGTTGCTGGTGTTGAAAGTCCAGGCAGGCACGTCGCAGGTGTCACTCTGAAGAACTCTGAATTTTTGCTCAACCAGCAACTGTTTTATAGGCTTGTTGAATTTCACACGGGAATGTTACAGTTTGGGTTTGAAACCATTTTTATTGGTTGGAAATATTTTGAGTTTACACATTCATGTTAAAACTGACTTGAGCGAATCTCAACAAAGCGAAGAAAGGAAAAGAGTAGCAATTAAAGTGATTTGCTTTTTGGCATTCGTTGAAATTCTTGGTCACCACAGAAATATGTTAAACTCGAGCGAGGAGGTACAGGGGTTGTTTACAATTGAAATAAATTGTTTGTATTATTGGGGTTAATCGAACAATTGCTTTTATTTTTAGTGTTATCTGCACAACGTTTCGGTCGTGTTATCTCCGATCTTCTTCGGGTATATAAGTTGCCATGCTTGGTAAAGGAGATAAAAGAGTTAACTCTACACTTCTAAAAATAGACAGTATGAGACACATGTGATTTAACATTATATCTCACTGGCAACCCTCTTGTTATTTCATAAATTTAGGTTTCTTAAAACTTACACTTGGTTAATGGATCTGATTAAAAATGTTAGTAATAAATAATTTAGAAATAATATACTCTAGTGTTTTGCTTGATTATTTTATAGACTTTATCAGTTTTTTGTAAATTTACTTTCAACGAATATAGAAACTGTGGCGAAAGCTGCGAAAATGAGGGCTTACCGTTCAAACGACCTAGGTGTGCGTGTGTGCTTTGTCATCGCTGCGAAGCTAGGATAAGAAAAGAATCCCAAGATGGCGCCGACGGCGTTTTGTAATGGTATGATCTCGGAAACTCTCGCAAAATCTCGTGCATATATGCAAATCAGTTGGTCTTCGACAACTATAAATTCAGGTCGTTTTGGAAGGCAAGCAGTGAGGAAAAACGGCCGGTTGGTAATTGTGTACGCTGGTTCGTGTTGGTGGCGTGTCACCATGTCTGTGTGTGTACTGATCGAACCGCTTTCCTGTCCCTTGGACTTTAAATTTGTTTGGATTGGACTTCAACTTCAGAACCATGGGAAGTGTAAAGTTACCCACTTATTCCCCTATGCCAAATATGGCGACATACACCTGAAGAAGGTCGGAGGTTACATCGACAGAAACATTGTGCAGATAACATTCAATATGAGAACAAGTGTCCGACTAATCTAAATAGTAAAACCAATTAGATCTCATCAAAAATATTTCAGAAATAAATTCTTTGTGACACTTGTTCCGTTCTTTTCAGACAAATCTTGTGTGCGCGCGCGTTTTCCTACCAAACTAGTCTTTTTTTTATGTTATTGTAGAAGCATCCGTGTTTGTTACGAATCACAAAAGGAATAAGAAAGGTCCAAATAAAGTTTTAAACCTGTGCACGTTATTTCGAAATATTATTTTGCCGTGGCAATGGTTGCTAAAACGGGCCATGCTCACAGAAGAGAGAACTTAGACTGGAATGTTCTTTATTAAATTTACGAATTATAAAGGAAGCCAATCGAACAAGATATTTCATTCTTTCTTGGTTAATTTTATCCCACATTTAAAGCTTCATCGTCATAAAGTTCCAAATTTAAATGTTGATAGACATTTTCTTATATAGAAGATGCATATACTTAAGTTTAGTTTTAAAAATATTTTTATTATTTTAGATTTAAATTGTTATGCAAACGTAAGCTTTCAAATTCCATCCACAACTTTTCGATTCTGTATGTATGAATAAGTGTGGATATGGTAGTGGTGGCAGTGTGTGTGTACAAGTAATTGTTTGCGCGCGTATGTAAGTATGTGTGTGCATTTTAAGTAAATTGATTTTTGTTATGTTATTTAGTTCTAATAAGACATGTTCAAACATGGGCATATAGACGCAAGCCATATAAGATTATATATTAGTGTTGGGACGATTAATCAGAATCGGAAAACTCGGAACTTTGAGGGGTATCGGAATCGGAAAAATGTGAGTCTAATTTCCGATTCCAAAAACATCTTTTAAAAAATGCTAGTTCTAATGATAAATATTTGAAACTATTAGTAAAACTAAAACCTATAGATCATAGTCACATCAAAATATGATGTACATTTATTTTATTGGTGTGAAAAAGCAAAAATTGAAACTTTGCATAAATAAGATCAGTAACCGTTAAAAAATGCACTGGATTTATAAGGTTCCGGAAAAAGTCTTTGTCAAGAAAAATACTGCCAAATATTAATCATAAAATTAAAAGTGTTTTAATATTTTAAATTAATTTATTTCACGTTGTCGGGCGTTTATCTGATTTCTTTTTATATGGTGGGTTTTTGCCTGACAACCAACTCTGACAAATCTTAGCTGAATGAAAATTTGCAGGCTTCTCGAAGATTATAACACTATTCTAGGATTAAAATTTTATGACAATCTGTAAAACCGAACCTATATTTTCAAACCAGTAAAATATGCCCATATTTGCCTGGATTTGTATATATAGTGTTCTGACAAGACAGCTTGGGTTTTTTTTTTTTTTTTGCTTCGTTGTCTTCTCTGTGGTCTTGCCAAGCCATTAATATATGCACTTGTGCATAATAGTGAAATCAAAGGGGATGTAATGTTTACCTGATATAAGCAATGGTAAACTTTGATCTAATATTAATACCAGTATTTTTATATAGATATTTTAATCCCAACCAAATAAAAAAGCTCCAATTTGATTGTAAATTTCTACTTACAGTTTTAATTTCTTTTCTCTTATATATATATATATATATATATATATATATATATATATATATAAGAGAAAAGAAATTAAAGTTTTAATTCTTTTCTCTACGTGTATATATATATATACGTGTATATATATATACGTGTATATATAGATATATATACGTGTATATATATATATATATATACGTGTATATATATATACGTGTATATATATATACGTGTATATATATATATATATATATATACGTGTATATATATATAATGTGTGTATATATATATATACACGTGTATATATGTGTGTGTATATATATATGTATATATAACGTGTGTATATATATTATATACATACGTGTATATATATGTGTATATATAACGTGTGTGTATATATATTATATACATACGTGAATATATATATAATGTGTATATATATATATTATATACATACGTGAATATATATATAATGTGTATATATATATATTATATACATACGTGAATATATATATAATGTGTATATATATATTATATACATACGTGAATATATATATAATGTGTATATATATATTATATACATACGTGAATATATATATAATGTGTATATATATATTATATACATACGTGAATATATATATAATGTGTATATATATATTATATACATACGTGAATATATATATAATGTGTATATATATATTATATACATACGTGAATATATATAATGTGTATATATATATATATATTATATACATACGTGAATATATATAATGTGTATATATATATATATTATATACATACGTGTATATATATAATGTGTATATATAACGTGTGTGTATATATATTATATACATACGTGTATATATATAATGTGTATATATAACGTGTGTGTATATATATTATATACATACGTGTATATATATAATGTGTATATATAACGTGTGTGTATATATATTATCTACATACATGTATGCATATAATGTGTATATATATAATGTGTACATATATAACGTGTGTATATAATATATATATATATCATATATACATACACGTATATATATATATATATATATATATATATATATATATATATATATAGCCACGTATCTACGCAAAAACATTCATCTTTCATTCCCAGTAGAAATTAAATCTGAGCGTTTCTGTATTGTTTAACTACCATATACTACCAAACTTTACTCATGTATTGAGTATAAATTATATTCTTAAATTGTCTTTTTCTGTGACAAGCTTTATTTCATGTGTTTGTAATATTATGCCTTTTTGCTTGGTTGGGATTACTATATAAATATTAATATCTATATTTGCTTTAAGCTTACAGAAGCCTTTGGCTTATAAATTTCATTTTTACTTCTTTACTTTATATATATATATATATATATATATATATAGAGAGAGAGAGAGAGAGAGAGAGAGAGAAAGAGAGAGAGAAGATAAAGATTAATAATTGTAAATTATGAATCGATTTCAAAAGGATAAACAAAACAAAATGAAATTGAGTGTACGATCGTTTCGGAACTGATTTCATTTTATTTATATTGGCAAATAATTGACAATAAACGTGTTTTTGGGTTTTTTTTTTTAATATTGTCTCCTCATCAGAACAAATGGGATGGGGATCGGATAAGACACCAAAATAAACTAGCATTTTTATAAGAGTAAGGTGGATGAATCTGAAAATAGACAACATAAGAAAACATTTTTTATGTAAGTAATGTATTGATAATGGAAAGAATTTTTAAATAGGATGAATATTATGTAATATAAACAAATTGGAAAGTTAGATTTTGAAGAAAGAGATTTATCTCTAGAAAGAAAATTATCGTACATTCAATTTGATTTTATTTTGTTTTGTTATTCCTTTTGAAACTGATTCATAATTTGAAATTAGTAATCTTTATCCTTAATATTAATATAGCTCTAGGATAAGTATACCTATTGAGCTTATACGTCTACAGTACTATGAGCAGTGTTCCTTTAAAGTATTAATACGTTAAATTAAACGTTGCTCTTTTAGACTTCCGGTCTAATTTCCCCCCCCTCTCTCTCTCTCTTTCTCTCTCTCTCTCTATCTATCTATCTATCTATATATATATATATATGGTAGACATGAACGAGAACCTCCACTAAAAGATTGCAAAAAAACCGAAAGCCGCTCTTAACATGGGGAGGTTGGGGGCGTTATTCTCGTTTAGGTCCGCCATACATATATATGTACACACACACACACACACACACACACACACACACACACACACACATATATTGAGAGTAGTTTGTACAGCAAGACCACATGAATCATCAGCTGTTTAATCTGTGGACATACAAACCGACTAACCAGTGTGTCTGAAGTGGATATTTAATCTGTGAAATTTTTAATGATCTAATTCTTTATTAAAACCTTAATTTTAAAGAAACAAAAAAATTTTTTTTCAAATAAGCTAACCAATTTTGGGAGTGTTTTCTTAGGCAAATATTTTCAAGTCTGCTGTTTGTAATACACATTTCTGCAATACCAGCCAATAAACATGCAGCTTTGTGCATGTTTATTATTAATGTAGCTCCTATGCTTTTTCTTCCATCTATTTCCATCTATGAGGAATCTTTTGATTGCAATTTAGCTCAAGCTGCAAGAACCTCGTCACCTAAGCCAAAAACCTCGTCACCTAAGCCAAAAACCGTGGACTCAATGGCCGTGTTCTAAACCATGTGGCAAATCCGGTGAAAATCACTTAGAGTGTATCGAACCAGCTCGACTTCTTCCAAATCTAGTTTTGTTTGTCAACTTCACGAGCTCACCAAAAGAAAAAAAACGTTACGTGAATATCGAAAAGCTTTTGAATCAGCCTAGTAATTCCTCGCGTCAGAAACGCCAGAAAATTCTTTATTTGTTTTTCTTTGATTTCTTGATTAAATATTGACTGCAGCTAAAATCGGGGAAGTTGTGATGCAATAACAATAAACATTGTTAGATTCATAACAAAAGAATTTCTTTTCTTCAGATAACAAAGACTGAATTACGATTTATATCTTTTCTCTCTCTCTTTCTCCCTCTCTCTCTCTCATATATATATATATATATATATATATATATATATATATATATATATATAGTAATTTATAAAATATATATGGCGATTAAGCTACACTGAATATTCGGCGTTTCATCCACTATAGGATTCGTCAGGCTTATGCGCGAATCTTGTGGTTGTTTCTCGTTTTTATATATGTTGAGGATTTTAGTTAGCCAATCAGTTTTCTATGAATATACATAAACGACCACACACACACACACACACACATATATATATATATATATATATATATATATATGTATGTATGTGTGTACACATATGTATATTTATATATAAAAAAAGAGCAGAAATGAGGAAAATCGTCTGCCTTAAACCACTAACCTAGTTCTAAAACAGATCCTTTGTTCGATAAGATGCATGCCCATTGGCTGATAGGAAGGGGCGCAGTGGATACTAGACAGCTGATTGGCTAACTAAAATCCTCAACATATATAAAAACGAGAAACAACCACAGAATTCGCGCATAAGCCTGACGAATCCTATAGTGGATGAAACGCCGAATATTCAGTGTAGCTTAATCGCCATATATATTTTATAAATTACTAACTAGCTCTACCTACGTATTGAGCACTTTTGAAGTAAATACTTAAAGTTTACGCATAAATCTATACTTTCGTATATTAATCTTATGTGAGTAAATGAAGTAGTTATATATGTATATAAAAGTGAACGTGTCTGTGTGTGTCTGTGTACATTCCATACGCAATAACTCTGTCAATTTTATGTCTATACACTCGAAATTTGATATACAGGGTACTGAGATTTGGGAAAATCGACGTAATCGGTTTTCGGACAGAAATTTGGCGATTAAGGGGTCAATGTTCAACGATTTGACCTTTGAGAACTCTCCGACAATTTTGGGTCTAAACACTTGAAATTTTTAGATATAAGTTCCTTGGATCTAACTTAATAACTTAATTTGAGCCTAAAACAATAAATTTTAAGGGGTCATAATAGGGGTCAAATTTTAAAAAAATTGACCTTCATTGTTTTCTTTTTTTTTTTGCTCAGCATACACCTCTTAACACCCGGGCAACGCCGGTCACCCATTGCTAGTATAATATATATATATATATATATAATATGTGTGGTTGTGTGTATACACATTCAAACACGGTAGTGTTTGAATATATGATTAAGTGGCAGTTTTAGTAATTTAGAACTGCTTTAAATCTTCACTGCTCACTCATTTTTCGACCAATTTTCAAACAATTAGAGTTTATAAATCACCTTCTCCGCTATATTGTGAAAAAAAATTTCAATATTCGTTCAGTAAAAAATGTTATGATGAATTTACTGATGTTCAAAATCGTAAAAATATGTAAGGAGGTGAGAGGCTTTTTATATGATTGGTTTTCATAGTAACCACGTCGCCTCAGCGACTACTGTTGCTAATAATTCACTGCTGTCGCGTAAAGAGAAGTAGCAAGTGAAACATATATAATGAAAGCATGAAAGAGGAGTAATTGGGGGGATTTATTGAAAGCAGACGAGTGCCGTACATTGTTATAACATGTGTTTTTGGGGACAATAATGAAACAAAGAACAAGTAAATTTATTGGAAATCTGAAAAAATCATGGATTACAATAGAAAAGTGTGAGCATGAAAAGTAATATGGTTAAGCTTAAACATGGAAAAGTAAAGACTATTTGTAAAAACTGGAAAAGAAAAGGACAGGATATTCTAGTAAAAAATTTAATAACTTTATAACTTAAAATATTGCAGCATTTTTTTAAAATTCAATTTATAACATTATATAATGAATTCTTAATGCTGCAATATTTTAATTTATCTATAAAAAATAATAAATAAAAACGTTTATCTGAAAATTTCGACTTGATGAAGTTGCAGTTCGAAACACATCGCAACTAAAACATATATGTAGTCAATAATATTTATACAAATTAATTTATTCTCTCTCTCTCTCTCTCTCTCTCTATATATATATATATATATATATATATATATATATATATATATATATATATATATATATATATAATATAAAGCTGAATGTCTGTGTATGTGTGTGTCTGGTCACGAATAGGCTCTTATATGGTTGACTATTATAGAAAACTGATTACATATAATGATAGAAGATGTATCGAGACACAAGAATGGGTATGTTTGATCTGGCATAATGATGCTTCATTAAAGTTGTGGGGTCTGCGTACGCGCCTGGTCCACAAAGTATGGAAATAAAAAATTTAAAAATAAAAAAAAAAACGTTTACAAGTGTTTTTGATATAGATATATATAATAATACTTTGATAAGTATGTTTTAACTTAAATAGGGATGGTATAATAAAATTGTGGGGTCTGCGTTCACGCCTGGCCTCCATAGAATGGAAATAGGCACAAACTTTAATAAAGACTTTTCATATCTAGCTGTGTAAGTATACTTTGATAATTATGTTTCAGTTTGAAGAAATATGGTATAATAAAATTATGGAGTGTTCGTTCGCGCCTGACCTCCATAGAATGGAAATATGTCACAAAGTTTAACAAGGTTTTTTAATATAGATCCACAGAATATTGTGATAAGTGTTTCAGTGTGAACAAGTATGGTACAATAAATTATGGGGTTTATCTATTTTATTTTCACTTTCATCATATTTTGCATTGGTTTTGATACCCTCAAATTCGAAGCTATCTCTTTACAACCCTTCCTTTTCATAACCTATCATACTTTCATAAATCAGAGTCCATTTTCTGTTGGCTGTTTTTTAACCCAGTCAACGAGGAGTACTTTTTCTAATATATATATATATATATATATATATATATATATATATATATATATATATGAAGTTAAGTGTGTATATATATTTGTATATTTCTGTTATAGAATTTATTCCTAATGGATCATTATGAATTTTAGAATACAGCTGAAATACACTATATATATTATACTAATAGACTAAATGTCTTATGGCGACTCTAAGCAATAAATATAGCTTTACGTTTCCAATTTTTTAGATAAGGATCGATTATTTGTATTATTTGGATTGTTCAGACTACTGTTCTCATCTTTAGTCTCATTTTCACAACGTTTCGGTCGATGTAACCTCCGACTTTCTTCTGTCGTGCAGTGGGTAGAATACTTGAAAGATATCAAGTGGAAAAATGATATTCTCCTGAAGGTTTAATTCTCAGTGGGGGCGACCGACAAATACAATTGTAAATTACTTAGGACCTCTGTCAAGTCATGGTTGACCAAACGAGAGCATGCTCCCCCCTGAGTTCGACAAGATACACCTGAAGAAGGTTGGGGTTATATTG
This sequence comes from Euprymna scolopes, assembly GCF_053919585.1. NCBI lineage: Eukaryota > Metazoa > Mollusca > Cephalopoda > Sepiida > Sepiolidae > Euprymna > Euprymna scolopes. The sequence continues at coordinate 16,062,728 of NC_136503.1, read as the reverse complement.
ATCGAAACGTTATGAAAATGACACACAAGCTGGGAACACTGGCCAAAGAACCTAAATAATACAAATATAGCAGTAGTTTCAAAATTTTTTTTTTTTTTTTTAATTTTTAGTAGGCATTGTGATATCTGTCGATCTCCCCTCTCCCTTGCCTAAATGAGAAAGTATACAACAACAACAATAACAACAACAACAACAAACAATAATAAAAACAATGTGTCACGTTACTCGCTTTGTTGGCTGGAATCATATTCTATAATGAAAAGTGCAGTAGTTTAGGATTTTACCAAGGACATATATATTATTGACATGTGTGCACCGATCATTTAAAAAATGTATTGCTTAATATAAATCCAAATTTTATCTAGAGCAGATCTTTTTTCTATCGTCTTTTTTTTTTTTTTTTTTAATTTAACTTATTAAAATGTTTTAAGAGAAGGAGTGAATTTGGAGGGTACAGTGTGTCCCCTTAATTGTAAACTATACAAAAATTGAATGTGACTATATTATCATATGGTTGTCGGGAATATATTTCAAAATTCATAATGATCACTTCATTATCTTAGGATTTTATCATCTACAATGAAATATATATAAAGATATACACACACATAACTTTACATATATATTCACCCTCTAAATGCTAAAATATACAAAAACAAACTGATGTGCCTATGTTTATCATTATGTTGGCTAAAATATATGTTGCAAATTTCATAATGATCAGTTCATTAGTTTATATATATATATATATATATATATATATATATATATATATACTAGCAAAAGTACCCGTCGTTGACTGGGTTCAAAAACAGCCTACAGAAAATGGACTCTGATTTATGAAAGTATGATAAGTTATGAAAAGGAAGGGTTGTAAAGAGATAGCTTCGAATTTGGGAGTATCAAAACCAAAGCAAAATATGATGAAAGCAAAAATAAAATAGGTAAACCTCATAATTTATTACACCACACCTGTTCACACTGAAACACTTATCACAATATTCTGTGGATCTATATTAAAAACCTTGTCAAACTTTGTAACATATTTCCATTCTATGGAGGTCAGGCGCGAACGAACACTCCATAATTTTATTATACCATATTTCTTCAAACTGAAACATAATTATCAAAGTATACTTAGGCAGATAGATATGAAACGTCTTTATTAAAGTTTGTGCCTATTTCCATTCTATGGAGGCCAGGCGCGAACGCAGACCCCACAATTTTATTATACCATCCCTATTTAAGTTAAAACATACTTATCAAAGTATAATTATGTACATCTATATCAAAAACACTTGTAAACGTTTTTTTTTTTTAATTTTTAAATTTTTTATTTCCATACTTTGTGGACCAGGCGCGAACGCAGACCCCACAACTTTAATGAATCATCATTATGCCAGATCAAGCATACCTACTCCTGTGTCTCGATACATCTTCTACCATTATATGTAATCAGTTTTCTATAATAGTCAACCATATAGGAGCCTATTCGTGACCAGACACACACACACAGACGTTCAGCTTTATATTATAGATATATATTAATAATTATTACGTACATAAAAGTAAGTCATGGCCATAAATAATATTAAAAAATAAATAAATAAATAAATAAAATAAATTAAAAAAAGTAAAAATACGTCCTAAAAAAATATGGGCGGAAAAAATGTAAACAAAGGGCAAATAACTCCTTTCTTATAATAAACGCTCAGGGAGCGAAAAAGAAAGAAATTAGTACAGAATTTCTAATAAAACAATAAATCAAATTCAACAATCCTATATATATATATATATATACATATATATATATATACACACACACACACGCACATCTAACATTGTATATATTGAATATATATATATATATATATATATAAAAATTTGAAGTTGACATTACTTAACTTAAGCACAATATAAGTAAACTAGAGCAGACTAGAGCAACTTAACTATAATAAATATATGTAAAGTAAAAAGCCAGTTGAGTACTACGAATAATTCAGTTGTAATTATTAGCTCAATAGTTCAATATATAGATTAAAGAGAGCTATTGTAATGAGTTTTTGGACTCATCTAAAGAGCTTGTTAAATCATGTAAAGTATAAAATAAGATATTCTAAATCGTTTTAGAAACGATCGTACAGCAAATATTTATGTTTGAAATCTTGAGATTGATATGAATAATGTACAAATTACTAGGCATCCTAAAAGCTTTTCATCCTAAATTTAGTATAATTCTGCCTCCTGGGTTCGGAGGCTCTCAGTGTTTATTGTACTTAGTATTTAGCATAAGCAGTAGTATTATGATTTTAAACTCACTTCCTGTTGGCAAATAACACTACTGATATGCAAACGCTGGTACATGAGCTAGAAAAATCTGCAAATGACATTGGTCTTACATTAATTTGGCTAAGACAAAGTTTATGACTTTCGATGTGGAGGGGGAGATCAAAGCCCTGGCTGAAACAACACTGAAAGAATTCATTGTGTGCCTGGGCAGCCACATACGTTCCACGGGGAGAAATATCGAAATTCGCATCTCAAAAGTTTGGGCTGTATTAGATAAACTGCAGTTAGTATGGACTTCAAGGCTAACTGACAAACTGAAAAGACAGTTCTTCAGAGTATTGGTGGAGTTTGTCCTTGTTTATGGAGCTACAACCTGGACACTCACAAAAAGATTGAAAAGAAAACTAGACGGCACATACATCCATATGCTGCAAACAGTGTTAACTATATGTTGGAAAGATCATCCCATGAAGCAGCAACTTTATGGCAACCTACCTGCTATATCTACTACTATCAGGGAGCGACGTCTACGAATTGCCGGTCACTGCCAGAGGAGTAAGCAAGAGCTGGTGAGAAATGTATTGTTGTGGTCTCCACCGCACGAGCGTATGACGACTTGGATCCACTTACATCCAGCAAATTGCACATGACATTAACTGTGATCCTGAAGATCTGAGGCAGCTGATGGAAGACAAAGAAATCTGGAGAGTGAGAGTCATATTGGTCCAGGCAAGGAGCCCAACATGACAGTAATATATTCTGTAACGCATCCAGAAAGCGAAAGTTTTCTAATGACAATTTGTGAAATTATTCACACTAATTTAGTATCCTATAAGTGTTTATTGTTTATAAGTAGTAGTAGTAGTAGTAGTATTAGTAGTACAAACGTTTTGTGGGGAAATTCTGTCGAGTAGTTTTGGAGCATATAGGGTACTAACAGAAAATTGATAGAAAAAAAGTCTCAATTATAATATAGGTTATGATACAAATATACAGACACAAAATCTTTATTAGATTAAGGATATTAATAACCCAACTGAATAATTTCAAAGAGAGACGTTATTTGATTTTGTTTCTTGATAAAATATTGACTACCTCCAAATTGGCAGCAGCTGATAAAACAACAATAACTATCATAAGATTCATCATAAAACAGCAATAACTATTATAAGATTCATCATAAAACAACAATGACTATTATAAGATTCATCATAAAACAATAACTATTATAAGATTCATCATAAAACAACAATAACTATTATAAGATTCATCATAAAACGACCATATTTTGTTCTTTCTCTTGAAACAAAAGCGATTGGATTATAATTCCAAAATTGAAGAGGAAAAACAAAAAAGATGAAAGGAAAATATAGACAATGTTGATATCTAGCATGGCTTTCTGTAGACAATTCTGAGCAGAGAAATTAGTGTTATTATAAGATGTAAGACCAGAAAGTTCTTTAAGAACAAAATTCTATTCAAGTTATGTGATAGAGCTGATCAACTGTAGAGGGTGTGGCTTATACATTTGGGTGTGGCTTATAAAACTCCCATATTTGGGTATGTAGGGATCAGTTGGTTGACTAGGTTCTTTTTTTCATTTTCTTTATCAAATATTTGGCAATATCTGTTATATGCTTATATTCAAGATGTCTAGTGATTATGGCCGTGAACTATAAATTTTCCATGCTGGGTTCGAGTTCAGTCTTAAGTATTGCATCCATTTCACTTATACTCTTTGGAAACGTATATTCATATGTCTTACCCACAACTATGATTTAAATACTAAAGTAATGTAAACTCTCAAATCTGTGATATGCAACTAATCTAAGAGAAGAACTTAATGTTGTTTCCCAGTCGTCCTGAATCCTGGATATGACCGTAAACTATACCCGATGGTGATGCCCCAGCTTGTGGGCTTTGGAGAGTGTGGAGCCAGCCTTTAATTACCATTGCTCCCAGGCCCACTCTAACCCGGAGTGGTATTACCTGTTAGGGTCTCAACTATGGGTTAAATAGAAACCGACTTGAAAAAAAAACAAATATATTCTATTAAAAATTTTCTTCAAAATCACTGGATTTGGCATTAAATAACCTGAAAAGGGTTGATATGCCGTAAAACAAAAACAACCAAATAAAACCAGTCATCCTGGACTTCTAATTATCACTGGAGAAGTGTCGTTAGAGATTGTGCAACTTTGTATGCCTTATAGTTTAATCGAATCTTCTCTTATAGGCCACCTCACAAATACAAGCAAACAAATATGCGACTATTATTGTGTCTCTCCCACTTACAGACAATAAGTGCAAGTGCACAGTTTTATGTCAGTGTGGGAATTGTACAAGCACTTATTTGTGAGGAACTGAAGATGCAGAAGGTCTGTATTAAGTTTGTCACCAGGATATTCAGAGAAGGTCAGAAAGAAAGACATCCTGACCGCAGGGAGATGGACTAACTGATCAATTCAGATCCCGCAGTTCTTGATGCTCTTATGATCTGCAATGAGAGCTGGATCTACTGCTATGATACACAGTCCAAGGGACAGAGTTGCTGGCTCTCCCAGGCCTAAAAGGGCCGGACAGAGCAAATTCACACAGAAAACTTATGATGATCCATTGTTTTACAGCACGAGCATCATCTACATGCACTGGGTTCTCACTGGACAGTCAGTCAACAAGGAATACTATGTTGAGGTTTAAAGGAAGTTCAGGAACAGATTCTGTTGGAAGAGGCCAGCACGCTTCAAACTGGATCAGTGGCATTTCCACTTAGACAATGCATCAATCCACAACTCCGTCCTTGTCACAGACTATTTGACCAAGATCGACATCAAGACAGTTCCTCACCCACACCCATAGTCCAGACCTTGCTCCCTGTGACTTTTAGTTATTCCCTAAGCTTAAGGAAAACCTAAGAGACTGTCGTTATGAGACAATTGAGGAGATAAAAGAGGCTGTGATAAGGGTTATTGACAGTTCACACAAGAGAACTTCTGTGAGGCTTTCCAGAAGTTGGAAGGGTACAGCAAGCCAGAGGAGATTACTTTGAAAGGGACTAGAGTTTCATGTGTGTCCTCTCAGTAAAAGTGCCCGTACAAAAAAGTCTGGGAACTTATTGAAGCCATCTCGTAATTATGTCCAAAAAATGTAAATAGGAAATTATTACCACGCAAACAAAATTTGAAGATTGCCTGTTGTGCATATGAAACCCGGTGTAATATTAGATCTATGAGGGGATTTGGACAGTTTTTTTTTATTATACAGGCATAAAGACATTTTACATTATAAATGGGTGTTTTGTATGAGAATTTGCACTTGGTTGGCTAGTTCTATAGTTGTTCTGCTCTTTATCATTTGTTATAATTTCCTCTATCCAGTTCATTCCCTCTATCAATCACGATACACCGCTGAAGGCAATGTTTCCTGCGTATTTGTTCTCTGTAACATAAAGAACATAAGATTGTAGGCAACGTAAAGAGATTGCGATTTTTTTTCCTGTTAAAGAAAAAAACGTTTTTGCCGAATTCGTTCTGGCTGAAACTTTTGGTGATTTGGGGGAAAGAATGAAAGACGAAATAGATGCAACTCCGATGATTGTCAGTCCTCTGTTTGTTTCATATAATTTTCCCCAGCCATCAAATTATAACCAATATTTGATGTACGTTTTTTTTTTTTTCTTTTAGAAATATGTGCACTTTTCTTTCTCATGCTCCACTCGAAATGTGACGGCTGTTTATTCTGCATTTGACGATATTTCGTAAGATTGTTCCTGTTTACTCGTGTCCCCACAAGATCAGTCGGACATATGGTCGGTTTTTAATAGGGGTAGGGGTGGGATCCAGTTCTCCCCAAAATGGTTACTCTGGATTAAAACAAATTTTGATATTGCCACAGTCAAGAAGGATTTCACTTTACTGGCCAAAGAGAAAAGGGAGAAAAGTTTATATCAGAACAGATACTACACTTTAATTTATATATTTTATTTTGTAGAACAAAAAGTTAACAAAGCAAAATTAGGCACAAGGCCAATCAAAAAAATGGGGAGGAGGTCTATTGTCATTGTACCATTTTTTTGGACTAAGATAACCCTTCCTAGAGGTCTCAGTTACTATAATACAATATTCACACCCGAGGTCATTCTACTTAAGATTCCCAAATCAAATCGTTTTGTTATATATAAAGTAAATACGTATTAGATAGGTTTGAAGCCAAAACAACGCATTTTTACAAAATAAACAGATATTTATTTTGTATGAAATTTATATTAAAATTTATAAATAGATTTCGACGATACACTTAATCATCAGTATGTCTTTGTTTATCATGTTTTTGTCATGCTGTTGGAGCATAGAATCAGTAGAAGTCCGTTTGTTGTTTTTACGTTAGACTTTTCAAATGTCGGAACGGTGCGATGATCACGCAGAATTCACGTTAGGGCTTGTGTTCCTTGATAGAAGAACTGGTTGAGTTTGAATAAAATAAATACGTATAAGATACGTTTGAAGCCAGAACAACGCATTATTACAAAATAAAAAGATATTTATTTTATTTGAAATTTATATTGAAATTTATAAATATATTTCGAGGATACACTTCATCATCAGTATGTTTTTCTTTCATTTTTTTGACATGCTGTTGTAATATATATATATATATATATATATATATATATATATATATAATCTACTGATATATATATATATAATCTACTGATATATATATATATAATCTACTGATATATATATATATAATCTACTGATATATATATATATAATTTACTGATATATATATATAATCTACTGATATATATATATAATCTACTGATATATATATATAATCTACTAATATATATATATAATCTACTAATATATATAATCTACTGATATATATATATAATCTACTGATATATATATATAATCTACTGATATATATATATAATCTACTGATATATATATATATATAATCTACTGATATATATATATATATATATAATCTACTGATATATATATATATAATCTACTGATATATATATATATATAATCTACTGATATATATATATATAATCTACTGATATATATATATATAATCTAGTGATATATATATATATATAATCTACTGATATATATATATATATATATAATCTACTGATATATATATATATATATAATCTACTGATATATATATATAATCTACTGATATATATATATATAATCTACTGATATATATATATATATATATATAATCTACTGATATATATATATAATCTACTGATATATATATATAATCTACTGATATATATATATATATATATAATCTACTGATATATATATATATAATCTACTGATATATATATATAATCTACTGATATATATATATATATAATCTACTGATATATATATATATAATCTACTGATATATATATATATAATCTACTGATATATATATATAATTTACTGATATATATATATAATCTACTGATATATATATACATATAATCTACTGATATATATATACATATAATCTACTGATATATATATACATATAATCTACTGATATATATATACATATAATCTACTGATATATATATACATATAATCTACTGATATATATATATATATATACATATAATCTACTGATATATATATACATATAATCTACTGATATATATATATATACATATAATCTACTGATATATATATATATACATATAATCTACTGATATATATATATATATATATATAATCTACTGATATATATATATATATATAATCTACTGATATATATATATAATCTACTGACATATATATATATATATATAATCTACTGATATATATATATATAATCTACTGATATATATATATAATCTACTGATATATATATAATCTACTGATATATATATATATATATATAATCTACTGATATATATATATATAATCTACTGATATATATATATAATCTACTGATATAGATATATATATAATCTACTGATATAGATATATATATAATCTACTGATATAGATATATATATAATCTACTGATATATATATATAATCTACTGATATATATATATATATATATATATAATCTACTGATATATATGTATATATAATCTACTGATATATATATATATATATATATAATCTACTGATATATATATATATAATCTACTGATATATATATATATATATAATCTACTGATATATATATATAATCTACTGATATATATATATATATATAATCTACTGATATATATATATAATCTACTGATATATATATATATATATATATATATATATAATCTACTGATATATATATATATAATCTACTGATATATATATATATATATAATCTACTGATATATATATATGTAATCTACTGATATATATATATATATATATATATATATATAATCTACTGATATATATCAGTAGATTATATATATATATATATCAGTAGATTATATATATATATATCAGTAGATTATATATATATATATATATATATAATCTACTGATATATATATATATATATAATCTACTGATATATATATATATAATCTACTGATATATATATATATATAATCTACTGATATATATATATATATATAATCTACTGATATATATATATATATATAATCTACTGATATATATATATAATCTACTGATACATATATATATAATCTACTGATTATATATATATATATATATATATATATATATATATATATATATATGAGAAATGAATAGAAAAGAGACATTTTTATTAATTACATAATTTATCTGTTTCCGTTTTTTTAACTGATTTTGGTTGTTGTTATTTTGAATACATTTTGGCCGTCGTACCCTCCTGCCTTCTTCAGCTGCCTTTACTCCGTTTCCATTTAAGTCATATTCTAAAATCCTTCACCAGAAATTTAACTCACGACATCTAGGTGAAATTCCCTCGAGAAGATATGCAATGCAGAATGAAAACATTAAGTAAATATGATTTTCTATGGGAACTCCTTAATTTAGGTAGTATGCTTATTATAAGAAATATAAAAATATTATTACGAGAGCAGGTATATTAATGTCATAAGAAAAAGTATGATCATATCATTGTAATAAGGCGTATATAAAACTCAATAATAATATAAATATGGACTTAAGGTTTAATATAACCTGGATAATAAATAATGAAATATTTCGGTTATGTTAGACACTAAGTCCATAATTACTGATATATGCAATTGATTTAAAAGAAATAGATATACAAAGATTTATAAAATAAACAAAATCTTCCCTCATTTTTGTTCATGCGTCAATTGTCCGGTATTCTACATTTATACAGCCTTCTTACACACACACACACACACACACACACACACACACACACACACACACACACACACACACACACACACACACACACACACACACACGGTGGACCATCCCGTCAATTTCGATGTATAAGGTCCGCCAGAACAACTTAAGTTGCACGGAAATCCACACAGATGATTTGTTCATATGTTGAATAGTATGGGAACAAGACATATAACGGAGAGTTACGCAGTGACGACGATGATGATGACAATTATTTGTTGAGTCCATATTATTAATAGGAAAAATATGAATGTGAAAGATGACGCAGTGGGCAGTTCTTTTTAACATGGAAGAGGGAATTTATTATTGATGATGGAGACAGGCAGTTAACACTTAATGTTCATTTTAAATCTCTACATTTTCTCGTCTCTCTTTCTGCCTCGCTTCCGAAAGGGGCCTAGTGAACTCAACTCTCCCAACTTACTGTAAACGAACTATTCTGACTGACTCTCACTGACTCTGATTGAACTGAATATATTGTAATCTATCTTTCGTTGTGAATCAAACATGTAAAAGTCTCCTCACATAGATTCTACATATTACATATGTCTCCAACACGTTTTTGGCAACACAAAGAACATTCCTAAATTGATTGTTCATTCTACTTCTCTGACCTAACTAGTTGTATAGTTATTTCTAATATAATGGACAATTATCCACATTTCTAGAATTGCATCTACATAGCAATATGCATTCTTTTTAAATTTTGATCCCTAAGTTCGATTCTAGCATTCTCCTTTAATAAATATTATTTTCAATCCTATGTTTCTCTAATTTAAAAAAAAAAAAAAATTTTTATTGTAATTTCACCCCAAACAAGGCACATCGCCACTTTGCTGTAAGGGGCTACTATCAGGGATATAAGCTACATTGGTACTATGTAGGGAGTTGGACAGCAAGATGTCGGTTCACGTTACACTTGAACTACTGCATGTCAGTACAGTTGGGGAAGCAGGAACTCTGAAGGGAATTCCAAAGTCCAGCGGTTCTGGGGAAGAAACTACTGAAGTAGAAGGCTCTCTTACATCTAGGGATCTCGACTGTGAAGGGGGGGATTTTGCTGCTTGTCGGGTTTGTCGGGGGCACTTACGTCGAGGGGGCACAAGTGCTTGCAGTTCGTCAGAGCATTCACCATTGAAATACTTGTAGAACAGGCAGAGAGATGCTACATTTCGTTGATGGGATAGAGGCTGAAGCTTCCAAGAGCTGTCCCCTTCCATACGCAATATATATTGGTGGAGGCTTTAGGAAGAACCAACCGCAATTTTTGGTACAACTGCTAACCTTTGTCGGTGCAATGGCTGCCACAGGGAAGAGCATACAGTAGACCTTAGGTTTTACATCAGTTTTCCTTCTCTTATATGCATGTCTTATAACGAAGACTGGGGGGTGCATCTCTCCCAGTGAATTAATAATGCCTCCAGATAACAATCTGGAAATTTCTACATCTCAGTGCGCTACATACAACACCTAGGCTACTCAAATGGTTACCCACCTGATTCTGGCCATGCTCATCGTTCCTTAACCAGTGATCTAGCAGGAACTGGTGTGTCAACATGATTATGCTGTGTATATATATAGATATAGTCTTATTTATAGTATTCCGAATTTTACTGGGTTTATATAATTGAAAATTCGGTAATCGTTCATATACCAATAATGGAGGATGCCCTTTTCTCTTCCCTGCAGCCTCTCTCCAACAGAAGAGATGTTGCGAGCCTATCTTTGTTTTATCGTTATTTCCATGGCAGGTTCTCGTCTGAGCTTCAATCTCTTGTCCCCCTCGCCAATCTTTTACGAAAAACCCCCGTCTAGCTGAAACCACTGTCAATAATTTTCCCCACTCTTTATCTGTGCTTAAATCAAAACGTAGATTCCATGAACAAAGCTTCTTTCTTAGAACTGCACGCCTGTGGAACTCTGTTCCGTCTGCTTGCTTCCCACCTGACTACAACTTGGATGTCTTCAAGTCCAACGTAAACAAATTCCTGATGAACCTCCCCCTTAAGTAGACACTTTATTAAATCTCCACACTAACGTACTGTACATGCAATAACCCTTATCTCTGAGTGGCTTCTGGGCCTTGATAAGTGGTGACCACCTTGTAAAAAAAAATATATATATATATATATATATATATATTGTTTTAACAAAATCAAGACATCAAGGAATAGATTGATAGCAATAAATAGTGTATTTCCTCGTTAATTAAAATTGTTTCGAGACTATTTGGACATATTCAAACATTATATCGTTTGAAAATTTCACAAGAACAGCATTTCGTCAGACGTATTGAATAAAAAACACTTTAACAATGAACAGTATGGAGTCCAGTTTCCTTATATGGAAAAACATGTGAAAATATTTTACCTACATCTCGTCCTTTCAAAGTTTTTTAAAGATTTCTCTCTCTCTCTCTCTATATATATATATATATGACATTTCGTACTGTTTAAAATAGACAAAGGTTATAGCCTGTTGACTAAGAATTCGTACTTTATGCCCAATTGCTGGCTAAATATGGTTAAATTTGTGTTCATTTTTGCATTAAATACTAACGTATTAACTTTGCATAGAACGGATACCATAATACTTTGTTCACTGCACTTTATTTTAGCAAAGAACCATACGAGATTGGACTAGTGCTTTCTGAGAAAAAGTGAAATGCATGCACAAAAACAAATAAACAGAAATATATATATATATAACTATTTCATTTACTCACATAAATTGATATATGAAAGTATAAATTTATGTGTAAACTTAAAGTATTTACTTCAGCAGTGCTCAATAAGTAGGTAGAGCTAGTTAGTAAGTTATAAAATATATATGGCGATTAAGCTACACAGGATATTCCACGTTTCATCCACTTTAGGAAGCCTGAAGAATCCTAGAGTGGATGAAACGCGGAATAATCTGTGTAGCTTAATCGCCATATATATATATTTTATAATTTACTATATATATATATATATATATATATATATATACACACATATGCTCAAATTAGATTTTAGATCTGCTGGGAACAACGTTAATTGGAAACCCAACTTTTAATTTGGCATTGTAATTTATGACGTGTGACCTTCAGTCTTTTATTAATATATTTTAGTTTATATCAATTGAATGAGGTGTTCATGACTACAAATTTATTGATAAGTATTTTTAATTTACTTTCTGATTTATGAAGATGTTGACTTACTAAAGTCTTGCTTAGATACGATTTCATTCCTGTAAACAGAGATGATTTAAGGTTGGACCTCAGATAAATTTAAAGGCTAAAACCAAGACAAAGCTGCTAATTAATTACTTCTATAGATTTAGTGGAGAGAAAATAATTGAGGTTTGGGAATACATTTCCAGCCATTCTGTAGCTTACAAGTTTGTGGAGCAAAGCTTTGTGCCAAGTTCCATAGAAGGCATTTGATGTATATATTTGTCGATGTATTCATTAATCTTGCACAATATAACAATCAGCACGTTAGCTGCAGATTTTGCAGCACGAAATCCATATTGATTATGCTGAGATAGCAGTTTATTTATTTATTCAGGCAGCCTTACTCATGGCACACAGGAGACTGATTGGTCTGAATTGGGATGTAAGAGACCAATGAAGTCTTCCAAGGTGATAGAAAAAAAATTTTAAAACAATATTGAACAGCTTCAAGGTTATGAACTATTTTGGTATCTTGAGTTCTATGGTCGGAATGTTGTTAGTTGATTTATAGGCATCAAGGATATTGATAAGTCTAGTGTGATTTGAGTTTTCTGATCATTGGAGGGAATTCTGGGTTTTAGGTGGCTCTGATTGCAAAGAATGGAATTTGAGGCAACATTTATTTGTGAAAAGTTTGGGCTTTATTTGATATGGAGGATATCACCTCTGGTTCATTAATGATAGTTGGGACATCTATCGAGGACTTTGTTTGTTGTTCTCTAAATCTCATGAGAGCCAAATCACTCTATATTTAACAGATTGGGTATAAGACTCTTTGTGCCTATAATTCTTTTGCAGTTATTTCAGGCAGGTTTGAAGGAGGCTTTCATAACAGAGAACCTATTTCGTTGAAAGCAATTAAAATAGTTTTTTTTTTGTGGGAAATAGCGGTGAGACATTAATGGGCGTATGAAGACTGGCTGTTCGGTTTCAGTTGGAATCTTTTGAAAGGTATAAAACTGTCAATAAACACGGTAACCACTTAGATATTTCGGATGCTAAGCAGGATACGTTCGTTTTGAAAGTGAGATTTAAAAGATGAAGGATCTTAAGCTGTCCCATTTGGCTCTTGAATGTTGAAAACTCTGTCGTAAAAAAGAAACATCAGGGGACTTTCTGAACTTCATTTTGATCATTTTTTATGGGAATCGCCCCAGACAAGGCATGAAGTCACTTGATACAAGTAGCTAACAAGAACGAAAGATGAATATCGAAGGTAGAAGATGCCTGTTGGTCTTAATTTTGACAAGATTAAATTCATAAGTAGGAGAAAAATAGTCAGCAGGAAGAGTTATACAAGTCTGAAGTTCTTGGAGAGAAGCTACTTGAATAGGAAGCTGTATTACAATGAGATATCAAAACATTGATCTAATGAAGACTACTGGACCAACGATTGAAATGAAATGGAACAAAAGAAGCAGGGAATGAATCGGACAATTCCGAAGAACATATGCCATAGAATAGTATGCATTTAATAGTATTTATTAAAAAGACTAGCAACATCACGTCTATGAAGTTCAATATTTATCAACAAACTAATACAGCGCCTGATTTTAGTATTGTTTGATGATGAATTTTGAAATAAAAATTGTCTTAGTCAGTAGAACTGCAGACATTTCTAAAAACATTGTAAAAATACTTTTTATTGTATTTTACTTCAGTCGAAGTTCTCAGAAATCAAATGGCCCCGCTACCTGGGGCTAACACTTGAACTCTGTATGGGATACATAGATATTCGAATGTTCTATTAAAGTTCTTTGTCTCTCAAACACTGAGTTAGTAAAGAAATTGAGAACATGATTTCCTCTTCTCGATTAACCATTTTCATATGTTGTAGTATATCTTTCGTTTTGGCCTCTTGGTCTTACTAGATTCCAGGACAAGAATTTATCTAGTCTGGTGGAGTAACCAGCTTCGTGCTATTACTTGAGATAACATCGTTTGGAGAAGGTGCACAATTCCTTGTAAAAACTCATTTGAGTTAGCCATAGTGGGGAGATCTTATGTGGGCAGTGAATACTATGTGATTTTGAATATTTGGTCAGAGTTTATTTCTAGGGAAAAGTATCCACATACCAGGTTGTTCTGACAAACCCATGTACAGAGAGACCTTAGACACTCGAGGATTGTGTCTAGTAGGAATTCAAATTCTCTTTTTTTTTATATCAGACACCATTACAATGTGCATGTTTTAACAAAATTTATTTTCATCCAAGCATTTTTTTTTTCAAAGCAAAAGATTTTTTCTTTTTCATTGTTTTATTTCCAAACTATATAAAACCCGTAAATATTATTCATGGAACTATTTTCTAATGTTTTTTATTTGTCTACTTAAACGTAAGTCCAGATTATCGACAATTCACTAAATTTTAAATTATGTTTCTATGTTTTTTATTTGTCTACTTAAACGTAAGTCCAGATTATCGACAATTCACTAAATTTTTAATTATGTTTCTATGTTTTTTATTTGTCTACTTAAACGTAAGTCCAGATTATCGACAATTCACTAAATTTTTAATTATGTTTCTATGTTTTTTATTTGTCTACTTAAACGTAAGTCCAGATTATCGACAATTCACTAAATTTTAAATTATGTTTCTATGTTTTTTATTATTCGTATTATTTGGATTATTAGGACTAGTGTTCTCACCTTAACGTTTCAATAGATGTAACCTTCGACCTTCCCCAGGCGTATCTTGTAGAATGTGAAATATTTCTGTCAAGCAATGCATTCTATGGACTCCAGCATAAACTCAGACCACACAATTCAAACTACTCAGCAGTTTCGGAATATATCTGATTATGAAGATTTATTTCCAAAGTCATTGCAGTAGTTTGTGACATTTTCCCTATTCTACATACATTCAGCATATTCCACGATATTTATAGATCTGTCATCTTTGATGAGTGTTAACATACATACAAACATAAAATTGCCTTAGTGTATCATTATATAAATTCTTCTTTTATTGCATATAGTTTTAATAAGGTCTATTTGGATATACTAGTGGAATTTTAAAATTTATTTTTTAATTTCTAATTTGCATATATATATATATATATACTAGTGGGGGCGCCCGGCTTTGCCCGTTCGTAAAATACGCTTAAATATGATATTTTAATTTGTCCAGATTTAGTACATATTATTATAGTGTCCTGATTTCTAAAGTAAAAAAAAATGTATTTGGATGTCATCAGCTAGAATCAAACCTAAAGCAAAGCTGGTAACGTTACTATTATATCAACATGACATATGAACTGATTAAAAATAAACTAAGATGACTGTACAAAATATATAACGATTTTTTTTCACTTTTAGCCCCTTTTTGACCTCTTTAAAACTATTTTAACTGACATAAAAAAAACGGTCCATAAAAAAATCCAATCATTTGAGGCCCCTAGTGCCGCTCTGCGATTTTTAGTTTTTGCAGAGATAAAGTTTGAAAATATGGAGGCAGACAGACGGATAGACAAACAGACATATAGCCTTTTATATATTAGATTACCTTCTCTTACATCTTGTCACTCTACCTTACATCTTCCTTTTTCTCGAAATTTAACCCTTTCTCACTACTACTTGTTCTTATTCCCTCTCTATCTTCCCTCTTCCTTTCCCCTCTTCCTTTTCCGGAAGATTTATCTTTCTCTCATCCTCTTTTCTCTAACGCTCTCTCGCCACCCACCTCTCTTTCTCTCTTTCTCTTTCTCCCCTTTCTTTCGACCTTTCATCATTCCATCCCGATCACTCACTCTATTGATTTTTACTTTCAATAGAAAGTGTTTGATTACTTAAACGAAATGTTGACCTTTTCGTTTTCTCAACAAATTTTGGGATGTTGAATAGAAACATGGTCTCATTATGTGTATAACGAATCCATAACCTCCTCTGACAATTTACCCACAATGCAATTGTTCTAGGAAACACAATAAACTATGGAGTCTCTAGGGTAATCATCATTTGGCCCCAGGAATTGCAATTTCAATCTATAGGCGACTTGATTTATAACATGTCAGCCACAGTTGTCTCTGTTCCAGTAAGGGCAAAGCCATTAATTGGACATTGAAACTCAAGACATGTCTACCAATTTATTTATATGCACACACACACACACACGCGCGCGCACATAACAAAGAATCTAATT
The DNA here is from genome assembly GCF_053919585.1 of Euprymna scolopes. Lineage (NCBI taxonomy): Eukaryota > Metazoa > Mollusca > Cephalopoda > Sepiida > Sepiolidae > Euprymna > Euprymna scolopes. Next base: position 16,045,719 of record NC_136503.1, on the reverse strand, counting down.
GGCTAACTAACAAATTCAAAACCATGTAAATATATAAAAGCATGCAGAAACATCAATTCATGCAATATTCTGGTGAACCCTCACTGTGTAGCTTAATTGCCATAGCTTATATATATATATATATATATATATATATATATATATATATATATATATATATATATCTAATTTCACTTATTATATAAAAGGAATTTTGTTTGTGTGTTTGAATTCGACCCTAACGGGCTCAGAAACGGCTGGGCCAATTTTTTGAACTTCATACTTGATGTGTCCGAGAGTGTTCTTACGTAGTTTTTTTTTTTTTTTTTATCGAAATGCGTCTGATAACAATCGATAATTGAAAAAACCCGATTAAAGATGGAAGTTCGATTTTGACTGGACAACTCTCTCTCGTCCTTTCTTTCTCCCCCTCTCTCTCATATATATAATGTAGAAAGTCATTACTTATGCAGGTTTGGTTGAATACGACCGAATTTTTGTGTTTTTTAAAATTCTCCTAGTAATGTTCTCGATGCGGCAAGCATTTTCATGTTCGTCATCTCTAGTGCTTTCGATTGTTATCAGAAGTTTTTTTTAGAAAGATTTGTTGTTTTTTTTCACTTTATGACGTTTATAAGTTTTTCTAATGTTTTAGCGTGAAAAAAAGGAAGGTCGTGTGGTTGAGTGAATTGCTTATTCTTGTATTTATGCATTTATGAACTTTGTTTAATTATTTTATTTCTTTATGTTATTTATTTAGTATATTTTTTTATTTTTAATATAACGGTTAATACATCAGTACCGATAGTACAATATATATAAACTAGAAAAATATTTGTCCCAGGATATATGCATATATAGCATTCGTTTTAATTTTTCTTGGGAGAAGGAGAGTGGAATAGGGTTTCAGAGGTATACTCTTTAAATGATAAAGTTTACAGAAAAAGTATAAAATAATGTACCCACATCATTCACTGTGGTGTTATACAAATTATTCCATAATTCATAATGATAAATGCATTAGTTTAAGTCACGGATCTCCAAAATTTTAGAACCGCGGGAGAGATAACGTGGACCAAGATTTTAAAAAATAAATTGGCCAATAAACAGTTGATGAATAACTGTAAAACGGTGTTTCCAAAATCTGAGTCAGTGCATACTTTCGAACGAAACTCTTTATTTAATACACGAAGATAACGTGTCCTCGTTCTGTCATTAATGGCTGGTTAGAAAGTGTAAGTGATTTGCAATTATTATTTGAATATAAGATTCCAAAGTTGAGCAAGATACACCAGAAAAAGTTCGGAGGTTACACTGACCGAAACGCTGTGAAAATAACAACCAAAATGAGAAGATTAGTCTGAAGAATGTAAGTAAGACGAACGTCAGTTATTTTAATGTTTTATTAATAAATGAAAGGAAAAGAATGAATTACTCTATGGCGCTGAGAAATGTGAACAGAATTTGGAAGCAGTTACATTAGTCACATATAAAGTAAAATCTGGGTATTTACATAGAAATAAAAACATCATTATTGTAAGAAAATTAAATAATTTCATAATATGTTTTCACACATACGAAACAATGGTGTAAAAAAAACAACTCCAAGAATATGAAACCGTCTATAGAGCCAGCAACTTTTCTCATTTCTTTTACAAGATGGCGACCAACGTGCCTGACGAAGGTCGAAGGCTACACCCACCGAAACGTTGCACAAATAACATTCAAGATGAGAACAATAATCCGATCAAAACAAGTAATACAAAATATTCAGAAATGTAATTTCATAATCTATAATATAAATCTCACCTGTCTGCTTGTATATATGTATGTTTGTATATATGTATGTATATATGTCTGTTTGTATATATGTCTATTTGTATATATGTCTGTTTGTATATATGCCTGTTTGTATATATGTCTGCTTGTATATATGTCTGCTTGTATATATGTCTGCTTGTATATATGTCTGCTTGTATATATGTCTGCTTGTATATATGTCTGTTTGTATATATGTCTGTTTGTATATATGTCTGTTTGTATATCTGCCTAAAACAGAGGCGACGGATTTCCATGAGATCGAAATCGTTTTGAGATCGACGCTTCGGGCGACAAATATCGAAAAATTGGCTAAAAACATTAATTTATTCACACTCAACTGGCCACTTTTCTACAAGGAGAAGTCGCTTTTTCTACCGATATTTTCGAAAATCATCCCATCTTTTCGATTGACTACCCTTAATTTTAACCTTCGCCACTTCCGGTATGGCGATGGATGCAACGGCAAAGACACCACTTATTTTCGCGTTCTTTTCCTCCTTCTCGGTACAGGTTCAAGCCTGCTTGCCTGCCTACTACACACCCCAAACACCTGGGAAACGCCGGGCACCCAGGCTAGTAACTTATAAAAGTAAATTTAATTTTCCAATTCCTATTTTTCAAGAATAATTTGGTAAAAAAAACAAATTACATAATCTAATGAAAAGCATGGCAAAAAGAAGTTCAAAGCCTTTCCGAAAACATACAGTTTTGTTTTTATATATAAAATATTGGTACTTTCTTTAAGATTATGATCCAAATTCTGGTAACATTGCAGCAGTATCTCCTGGCATGATTACGAAAGCAGCCAAAAAATGCCGATGATGCAGAGACTGTCAGAGATGATGAATTCAATCACTTGTAATCAGGGGCAAAATAGCAAAATTGGAGGAAAAAATTAAAAAAAAAAAAACAAAGCAAAAAACAGTTATAACAAGTTTAATTGTATGACAAAAAAGTAAAAACAAAAACAGTTATAATAAGTTTAATTTTATGACAAATAAAAAACAAAAACAGTTATAATAAGTTTAAATTTTTGACAAAAAAGTAAAAACAAAAACAGTTATAATAAGTTTTATTTTATGAAAAAAAAGTGAAAACAAAAACAATTATAAGTTTAATTTTATGACAAAAAAGTACAAACAAAAACAGTTATAATAAGTTTGATTTTATGACAAAAAGTAAAATCAAAAACAGTTATAATAAGTTTAATTTATAACAAAGAAGTAAAAACAAAAACAGTTATAATATTTTTATTTTATGACAAAAAAAGTAAAAACAAAAACAGTTATAATAAGTTTAATTTTAAGACAACAAAGTACAAACAAAGACAGTTATAATAAGTTTAATTTTATGACAAAAAGTAAAAACAAAAACAGTTATAATAAGTTTAATTTCATGACAACATTTTTTTCTAATTAAAGTTTCAAATAAGCTGCTTTTTTAAAAAAATGTTTCAATAAATAGTTTTTGATGACAAAGCCATGAAAACACTAGTGAAAGAAAATATTTTTCAGTTTTACGAAACTGTTCAATGAAAGTTGTAAATAAATAAGTCTTTTTTATGAGGAATACGTTGTAACAACTTTAAAAAAATATACTTTTTTTGACAAAGTGGTTTAACAATTTTCTTTTTGTTTTTGCTAAATATTTTTTGTGTGGGGAGTTAACTTTATTTGATTTGCGTGAATATGCGCACAAGCAACAACGAAGCTGAAGAAGAATGGATAGAGCAAATGAAAGAATATGATTCTGCTATCGACACTAATATGGCCCCAAATGAGTTACTTCAGAACTTCTTTTCCCATATGAATTCACCTAGATAGATGTCGATCAGCACTCTATTTTTGTTGCGTTCTTTTGCTTCATTCCACATTTTCTCTACATGATTAGTTGGAGTCCTTGCTAACAGGTCTACAAAATTTTCTTTTCTTTTGTTTTTTTGGAAAGAAATTGATGACTCCTTCGTAAAGATTTAATACATTTGAACAAGGTGTTGTAATTCAGTTTCAACTTTAACACAAAACTTTTTTTTATGAACTTCACGAATTCATTGACATTTGTCGTTTGTTACTGATAGCTAATCATGCCAGAATCTTCCGACTGCTTCCATAACCATACCAGAAGATGCCGACATAATGGTACCAGAACCTAGTCAGAAACCGAATAAGTATTAAAATATCTATATCCTAAAACTTGAATTAATTGTTTCTCTTTTCTCTTTTCAGGTAAGTGAATCTTTTTACCTGTTTATTTGGATGTTGAAAGATATAGCAGATGATCGCAGGTAAGGTATTGCGAATTTGAACTCCTCTCTCCCTCACCTGATGATTATCAACAACAAAATCAACTCAACATATATATATATATATATTACATATATATATATATATATGTATGTGTGTGTGTCAACACATATTTTTTTAAACGGGTCAGAGTCGTCTACTTTGAACACAATAAACAGTTCTAACGTAAAAATAAAAATCCATCCGGACTAGCAGGGCTCGTTTCCCGGCGTGTCCCAGCATAGGATATAAAACAATGATTTTACTATATAAAAAAAAGTCTCTGTAAATATTTTATTGCATAGGAGAGTAACACTTTTTGGATCTCTACCTGTCTGTTGGTCATCCAAAATACTTAACAGAGTTACTTTAAATTTAGCACGAAACATACTAGAGATGGTGGATATGTGATAGTGGATTCTACTACTACTACTACTACTACTACTATTAAAAACAGTAAATACTGGACACAAAAAATAGACGAACATGAGACATCCTTAAGATGCCAGGCCCCTTATAGAAGTATAAAAATATAACTAATACTACTACTACTACTACTAAAACAATCACATAGGCTTCAAAATTAATAAACAAATTTAGTAAGTAAAATCTTTGAATAGCCGAGTGTGAGACCTATATTGTAACCTTCCGCGAGCCTGATTACTAATGACTTTGGTTTTAACATAAGACGAGGCTTTCAAATTCAACAAAATGCCTGTTGTTATCTTCTGATCCACCCAACTTAATTTGAATACAATAATCACAAAAACGCGATCAAAACACAATCATCTCCATTTCTACTTAAATAATAAGAGATAAACAAAAAGCAAAAATTAAGAGCTATTTAACTGAGCAACCGACGACAGGTATAAGACCATTACAGTTTTTAAGGGACAATGTTCTCTCAGTCGGTTTTCTATTTCATTCCTCGAACAGTGATCCTCCCCCATCACTTACCCCTGCCGCTGGAATGTTTTCATCTTATCATATCGCTCCTCTTCTCAAGAGCTTCTAGAAGTGTAAGCCATGTTTAGTTTCAGAACAGTTTACGATGGTTCGTTGTTCTACAAAAGTCCTGGGAGGAAAGTTCTTGAGTTGGAATTCACAGAGCAAAAGATTCTTCCCGTGTTGACACGAAGAAGAAAACATATGCAAAATTGCCACAGAAAGATTTAATATTTATGGAGCAATTCTGGTTTCTGATTGGTTGGTAGCAGAACGTGAATTAATTCGATTCGTCAGTTCCTAGCAGCATCGTTTATAAATAGAATCTCCTGACTGTGCGAGATCATACCTCATTATAGTAAAAAAATATCATAACAGAGTTTTTCACTGATTTTCTTTGCACGTTGCATGGCTTGACACAGCAATATACCATGCTTCTTTAAACTTAATTACTCTGCAAAACAACTGAATAAAATTAGAATGTTCTAAATACTAAAACGCCACATGAATGTAATTAGCTTTGTATGTACTTATTCAAGCATTTGCCTTTTCTATGTGAGAAGGAGTTAGTTTATAGCTAATCGCCAGAGACGCCCTTGCTGGGAAATGGCGACGAGGCTGCCCAGGCACGTTTTGTAGATTAGAGTCGCCCTCCTCGAGGGTGCTGACTTCTAAATCCCACTTTCTGACCCTTGTGTCACAATTCTTGCAGTGAGAGAGAACTAAATACCTCCAGGATTTGCAAAACGAATTTGCATCACTTTTTGCTGCCTTTCGTTTATATAAAAATGATTTAAGATTGTTTGCTTCATCATTTGATGTGGAGATGGAGACAGTATCAGAATGGTTTCACTTGAAATTGATAGAAATGCAGTGTGACGATCTATTAAGTCTAATTCCAAAGATATTTCATTAATCAATTTCATTAATTGATTTTTACGCAAAATATATTTTCCAAGTGCAAAGCATTTGAAATTAATGACCCACGAAAAAGTAGATGGCGTCTTTGTTTTGAGTTACTTAATCAATGTGAACAACGTTTTTTCAAAATTGAAGCAAACTAAGGACAATTTGAGAACAAGATTGACTTACAGCCATCTTGATATCTTGCTCTTAGTATCAACAAGTTTAAAACCAAATATTGAGACACTCAATTGATAAACATCACCAACAATGTTTTCTATTGCATAAATATTTTTGTACTACTATATTCATGTTGCTAATATAAATTATTTTTATGTATATTCAACATTTGTGCTTAAATGTGAATATGCAGATCTGTCAACACTTGTCAATTTAACTACATCTTCGACCTGCAAATGAAATTTGTTATATGTCATTTTCCCTATAATCGCTACACATTTCAGCGCACTAAACATATTAGACTGTCTGGCAGTTATCTTTTAAGTCGTGTTGTATATGTTTCATGTCAAAAAAGGATACATATTTATTATAACCTTGACTAGATTAAAACAGAAACAAAAGGAAGGATAAAGCAAAAAACGGCTAGGGAGATACTAACAGAAATTTAAAGAAGGTTAAACATGTGCGTATTATGCATACATGCCCTACGAATAGGTGGATGATACCGCATGTGTACGTACATGAGAATATAAGTTTGCAACAACTTGTACTCTTATGTATGGACTAGGGTGTTTAGAAGTGTGTTGTTGGGGGGGGGGTTAGATCAAAACATGGCCGGGTGCTGGAGGTGTAAAAGAAAAAAAGAGTTTTAGTAGTAAGGTAGGCTTGAACCCTGAAGCCTTGATGTGAAGGTGGAAACGAAAGGGAAAAAATGCCAAACACCTAACCATCTTAGCCACGAGGGGAAAGGAATTGATAAGCGTGTTAAGTTAACGATTATAAATCGAAATTGGCAGGTGCGAGGAAGTTAAGTCGCGTTATGTTTGACCTTGAAACATGACGTAAGCAATGGCTGTTCAGTAGTTAAGATTTTGTGTGGGAGAGCTTTTGCCCCCCGTTTATTAGGGGAGTGTCTCAAAAATAAAGCAACTGTCTGATATGAAAAAAGCCGACATTGACCAAACGTTACATCGCTTTCTGGAGACCACTGGCCGTGGGAAACTGCATATTCGAATCTAGTTTCGCTTTTTTTATACCGAAAAATGAAAGCAACGGCAATCCAAATATGTGGAATATTTAACGTTTCAAAGTCGGGCAAATAAAATTGACAGGCGACCCCCGTTGTTAACTCGTAGATATTACGATTTAGACGTGATATAAAAAGTTTTAAGAAGGAGCGACCCCCCCCCACTCGAGCACCCCTCCAAAAAAGCCTTTAGCGGACATACACTAAAAGCGAACATACTTACACACACACATTTTCGCTTTTATATTTATAGATATGTGTTTTTGTCTGTGTGTGGTTTGTTTGTGGTACAATTTTTAATCAGTGTCAAACATAAACGTCATAATTTCATCCATTCCAATTTGAAGTACTTTGATGTTTCTTGAGGAAAACAAATTTTTGTTAAACATTTTTAATTTTAGATTTTCTTTTTTTTTTTTTTTTTTTTTTTTTTTGATAACTCAATGTTTATTTTCATTATGGTTTTCAATATTTAGGTTGAAAAACATCTGCATCTGTAATTTCCTTTAATTATTTTATTAATCGCTTTTGTATGACCCGCGATCCGTCATTATAAAACAATCCGGCCTATGGGGTTGAATGACTTGCCAACCCCTACTCTAGCCAACAAGTTTATCCCGACTGAAATTTTATTTCTTGTTTTTTCTCAACTAATTACTTTATATGCTCGTGCATTTACTCGGCTAATATTTACTAAAAAAGGCATGGTAAAGGAAGGTTTGAAAAGCAACACATGAGAAAAAGGAAAAGGGATGCTGCATTTATTAATAGGAGGATGTAGATGATGGTGCAGATGATAATCATAATGTAGATGATGATGTGGATGATGATGGTGATGTAGATGATGGTGCAGATGATGTTGCTGCTAATGATGTAAATGATGATCATGATGTAGATGATGATGCAGGGATGTAGCTGATGTAGATTATGGTGCTGATGATGCAGATGATGTCTATGATGACGATGTAAATGATGATGTAGATAACAAGTTTGTGAATAGCATTAGAAATGAGAATCCTCCAAAATTGTTGACACACTATCGCTGAAAAAATTTCATGAAAAAACAAAACAAAACAAATTTTCTTGTATTAGAAATGACCGTGGAGCAGAAAATCCGTGGCATCCTATCTGTTTCTATTAATTCCCAGATTCTAGTAATCCTAACCTCTAGTCCAGCAAGGTAACCTCTCTTGGACTTTTCTTTCTTATTATTCACAACTGTTTTATATATTCATGGGTATACTTTGCCAATATTTAGCACAAGAAGAACGTGGTAAAACGAAGAGAAGCAACATCACAAAAAGAAGGAAAAGAAAAATCTGCTTAGAGAACACATTTATTAAAAGGATGGTGTAGACGATAGCTTTGTGAATAGCATTAAAAATGAGTATCCCCCCAAATTGTTGACACAATAAAAAATGTCATTAAAAAAAAATGAACAAAAAATAAATCTCTTTTCCGTGTCTGCCAAGCAGAAAATCCGACATCGATAAAACTAATGTTGTTTGCAACAAAAATTTTTTTTTACAGAGATCCAAGGATAAATGTTGCGGAAATTCTAGGAATTCACATGAAACGATTAAAAACTGTTCGCCAAAAGCAAGAATAAGTTTAACATCACGGTACAAACGATTGCTAGAGAAATTCCTTAATAGATCTAACTTAAAATGATGATGGTTTGTTAGGGAGTTATCATTAAAATTAATTCATCTTTTTTTTTTATATTTATAACGGGACACACTCAAAAGGAAAATAAATGGATTTACGTTTTTGAAATTTTTGAGATAAGACTTTATTATTTGTATTATTGAGATTCTTTTGACTAATGTTCTCATCTTGATTGTTTTTTGCACAACGTTTGGGTCGGATCTGGTTCATGTGAATCTTTCTGTCGAACTCAGGAATCTGCATGGAATCCTGAACGGAACTATTTATTTAATCCACAAGGGTAGCATGCTTTCGTTCCGTCAGTTATGACTAGGTAGAATTCCTAAGTTGTAATTGTATTTTGGGTATCGCCCTCACTGAGGATTTAGCTTTCAACCTCTAGAAGAGTGTAACATTACAACTGAATTTTACCAAGTACTTTATCCATTACGCCACAAGTCCTTGGCCGAAACGCTGTGTAAATAACACCCAAGATGAAAATAGTAGTGTGTAGAATTCAAATGATGTAAATAATCAAATCTCATCTCAAAAAGCTAAATAATGTGATGATTATTATTACTTGTACTGTGCTGTAATTTCTAGTTGTGTGCAAGCGACTCTATAAGTCACTCCGTCGGTCTGTCCGTAACACTTTTGTGCTTGGCCTTTTTGGTTAAGATCAAAGATCTGTTGTTAATAGATGCTGTTCTTAGCTTTTTAAGCTTTTCTTGGCCTTTTGGCCAAGCTGTGATGGTCTTGTTGCGGAAAATAAGATCATTACTGTGTTGAAGCAGATCGGCTGCAACAAGTCCCCGGGAATTGATGGGCTACCCTACAAATTCTACTTGAGGCTGTCGCCCATGTTCGTCCCTATTTTCAAGGATATGTTCAACCATTGGTTTGTCCAGGGTTCCATCCCTGGGCAGGTGACCAAGGGAGTGATCACATTGCTGAGGAAAGGTCAACGGCATGGTAGGGAGTTAAAGATTTTGGCAAAGGTTCTTGCGAATCGCTTGCAGGTTGTCATCACTGACTTGATCGAACCAGACCAGAGCTATGCTGTGAAGAGGAGATCGATATAGGACAAACTTCATTTGATCTGCACGATCATAGAGGGAGCAGAAGATGAAGCCGAGGCCATGCTGATCAGTTTGGATCAGTCCAAGGCTTTCTATAGGGTGGACCATAGCTAGAGGCCGACAGTTTTAATCCGGATTTCTACAAGTGGATCTTTGTACTGCATGACAGGCCGACGGTAGCAGTGCAGATCAACGGTAAGCTGTCAGAGTCATTCACCATCTCTCGGTCAGTGCGACAGGGTTGTCCGCTGTCGCCTCTCTTGTACGTCCTGGTGTTGGTACCCCTCCTTCGCAAGTTAAGGGACGAGCGACTACACCAGTCCTGTGTGGGATAGCTCTCCCTGGAGGCACACGATCCAGGGTTTTCGCGTTCGCTGATGATGTCACCGTGTTGGTGTCTTGCCCTACGGACATTCAAGCGGTCACCGAGGTGCTCGCTCAATATGAAGAAGTTACAGGGTCCGTCTTCAATTGCAGTAAGTTGGTGGGTCTGGGGTTGAGTGCCAGTACCGGAGTAAATTCGCTTCCGGGCATCTTCAGTTGGACCGATGGCACGGTCCGGATCCTTGGTGTATGGTTCAAACCAGGTCTTCAGCTGGAGAAAAAGTGGTCGGAAGTAGAGACGAAGGTCAAATCCACAGTCAAGACTTGGGTTCGAAGGGTCGGACGGAGGTGTGTGCTACATACGTCTTCCCACTCATCCTTTACCGTCTGTCTGTACTTCCAGTTCCTGCAAAACGACGAATCAGCTGACAGGAGCACCTCGACTCACTCTTGTGGAACGAGGGTCTATATTATTTGCAGAGATGTCTGTGTTCGAAATCCGAGCGAGGGAGGTTTGGGGCAGCCCGGTTTTTTGCTTCACAAGCATGCAGAAAGGTTGGCCTTCCTGAGCCGTTCATTGTACATAGACGTTCCATGGGTCACTGCCATTGGAAGCTCGTTTTCCAATCTCACACTCTACCCCTCTTTCGAAGCTCGGCAGAGACTGAGGGGGGAACAAACATTTTACGCTGAATGCCGGTCTGCACTTAGAGCATTGCTGGGGACCAGTGTCCTCAAACAGTCTAGGAATAGGCTTTTTATTGGGAGCTAGTGGGGCGTAGTAAAAAGGAACCGCTAGTGAAGCGGATGAGGGAGTCATTAGAGGAGGTTCGCTCCCAGTGAAGTTGGGCACCGGGATAAGACTTTCTTACCAACTCGGAATTTTTCCTCACCTGGCGACTTGCCCGGAACGCACTGCCTCTCTTTGACGAACTTCACTTGCACAAAGAAGAGACCCAGATCTATTGCCTGCACTGCGACGAAGACATGAGGGAAACAGTCTGTCATGCTTTTTTCCGCTGCAGCAGGCTTAAGACACTCCTAGGGTACGTCAACGAGGTAAAGTCTCGCATCAATGCCAAGCGCCTGTTTGAACTCGATAAGTCTTATTTTGTGGAGAACATTGATCCGCCGCTGCCTAGGGAGAAAAAAATGGTTTTTCTGGCAATCCTAGCAGTAGCGAGAATAGTCATATGGATCACACGCCTCAAGCGAGTCCGCGAAGGGATATCTGTTCCGGATCGGGATCTGATCGTCTACTTTAAACATCTGCTTATAGTAAAGATCAGATGCGATTGGAAGAGGTTGCCTCGAGTTGTCTCCGAGGTAGGTGCATGACACTAGCTTGTGCATCCGACAAGGCACCAAGTTTGAATTCGTGTTACCACCATAGGCATGGCACACGCGGTACTGGGTCCCACGAAACCCATCCCGCTAGGTTAGCAATAGAAAATTAAAGAGACTCTTGACTGGTAGTACAAATGAGATCCGGTCCCCTGATTGTTTGTTTTGGCACTAGAGAACCTTCCGAGGCTACCCTACCATTATCCCCGTCTTTTGTTTTGTCACCCCTGGTCAACCCTTACTCGGAGGTCACCTTGTACCTTCCCCCCTTTTTTGTTTTTTGATACTTTATTTATTTTTTCCCCCAAATCCCTGATAAGAATCTACCCCAATCCCCACTAGGGATCTCCCCGCTTGTTTTCGGTTCCCCGGAAAACAGTAGGCGATCTAACTACTTAGATTAGCGCAGAGAGGGACCTTACTAACAATGCACTAATTTTATTTGATCATTTTTTCTAGTTTGTTTTCCCCACTCCCCAACACGAAGTATTTGTTACCAAATTAAGAACTTTTCTTTTTCCATTTTTTCACACACACACATACTCATTTATGTTAAAAAGCAAAAAATGCACACCCACACACAGAAATTGTAAATATATGCTTTTTGCTTAAACGCTTGGAATTCATTAGTTAGCTTTAGATTCCACAGAGTGAATGAGGTATTGTGGTAAATGCTGTCAGTTAAGAGTAAGTCGCCAAAGACTCCAATTTTTACTTTAGTTACAAAGACCCTGCAACACTCCCCTCCCCAGATCTTATAGGGCCTTGTGCCTAAATTTTTTGTCTTTTGGAGATTTTACTTTTTAAAATTTTTTAATTTTATATTGACATTTTTAATTGTAATATTTTTCTTTAAACGGAATAAATTAAATATGAAGATCAAAATGTAGTATCTGTTCTTACTACATGCTGTACTTATGTTTGTAACTTTGTGATATAAGGTTGGGGGATCACTTTTCTGTATTAATTTAATGTAAAATGATCACCCACTTTACAACCAGTCAGTCTCAAAGCCATTCCAGTCATTCTCCAGATCATTCAAGTTGTTTTTGAAGGACTCCAGTTATTTTTTAAGCATAAGGCCATTCATTTCATCCTTAAGTTCATTAAAGTCATTCTAAGTCATTTACTTTTTATTTATTTAAGTCATTTCAGCCCATTTTTCGGTCATTTTAGTTTATCTTTAAGAATTTCATGTCAATCCTACATTCACGCATTCATTCATTACATGAGAGCTGTTTTTTAAAGATTGTGATTATTTGTTTTGTATTTAAAAGATAAAAGAAAATAAGTATTCGCCAAGGAAAAACGCATTCAGTAAAGAGGTTTCTATAGCAGCCATTGATGTATGAACAAAACTAATTGAATAAATAATTTAAAAACAGTCATGTTCGTTTTTCTTCGGATCCTTCAGACTAATAGTTTCATAAGTGTAACTTTACAACTTTATTTTATTAATACTTTATTGTTATGGGGTTAAATGGATTATTATACTTTATTTTATTAATACTTTATTATTAATACTTTATAATTATACTTTATTTTATTAATAATTTAATTGTTTATGGGGTTAAATGGCAATAAACGAAAGAAACAAAGGACTTTTAGGAAACGAAACATGTATTCACATATATTACAGGCAAAGCGAGTTGAGCAATACCATTCCTCAACAGTAGGGCGTTTGCACACGATCTCCTTGGCCGCGTGCCAATCTCTGACCGGGTACCGATACTCGATACCGGAAGTGACGTCACAAGAGGAAGTGACGTCATGAGATAATCTATTAATCCAATAGAGGGGCGTATCCAACGTTTATCCATTACGAAACAGATCCTTGCGGTCAATTTTAATTTTATTTTGTTGCAAATATTTAGATATGTTTTAAATGCTAATAACTGTATTAGTTCGTACTTACTTTGGTGGGATAATAATTCGACCATTCTTATAGAAAGTGGGTAGGTTGTCTTGAGAATTTTATAGTACAATGTTGAGACATCCGTTATAAACTCTTCGTGATGTTTTATACAGAATTCTGCAATGGTAACGTTGGAGTGTCGACTGAATACAAGTGTGTTTTTTACGCCAGAATTCAGTAATGGAATCGTTGAGGTTTGGGCTGAGAACTTACGCTGCTTTCTCCAGAATTCTGAGCGATAAATTTGAAGGTTCTGCTGAACGACTCAACATTTGGTAAACGAGTTGCTGTTCTTATTTATAACTAGTGGGAGTGCCCGGTGTTGCCCGGGTGTTTAGAGGTGTTAAAAAAGTGGTAGTAGACAGGCAGGCTCAAACCCACGATACGAAGGCGGAAAAGAAAGTGAAAGGAAACCTGACATCTTACCGCTACACCATGATGCGAGCGGAATTGGAAAGTGTTGAAATTTAGCGATGTTAACCATAGCACATAGCGAAATGAAATCATGCACTTAAGTTTGACTGTAGGCCAGTAAAGCTTTTTGTTTCCCCATGATGTTGAGGAAAACCAGCTCCCCCTAAAATGGGGGAAATCTGGCAATGTCCAAATGAATAGCAATTGTCTGATATGAAGGGTTTTCCCCACATTGATCAACGCTAATTGCCTGCAAGACGTCCTGGCCCAGAGGACCAGGCAAATCCCTTTGCTTCGATCAGTTTCGCTTTTATATGAAAAAGACAACGTAACGTAATGTGCTTACAATAACCCTTATCCCTGAGTGGCTTCCGGGCCTTGATAAGTGGTGATCACTGTGTAAAAAAAAACAAAAAAAAAACAAACAAAAGTCGATCGAATAAAAGATAGAGACGACGTCTGTTCGCAAATCAGAGATATTACTATCTAGGAAGTATAAGGGAATGTCATCTTGTCGAGAAGGCCGAGGAAAAAAGCTTTTCTTGGACATACACAACCGCCCACGCCTATTTTACCTTTTATATAATAGACTAGCCTGGGTGTCTGGCGTTGCCCTGGTTTTTGGAGGTGTGTGTTGAGCAAAAAAAAAATGATAGTAGACAGGCAGGCTCGAACCCGTATCGCGAAGGAGGAAAAGAAAGTGAAAAAATATAACGTGACGTGTTTGCTGTTGCGCCCATCGCCAAATTGGAAATGCTATAGGTTGTAATTAAGGCTGGACAATCGAAAAAGAGGCGATGACTTACGAAAATATCGGCGAAAAAAGCGACACTTCCCTGTAGAAAAGTGCCCAGTTGAGGGTGAAGGAATTAATGTTTTGGGCCAATTTTTCCATATTTGTCGTCTGAAGGGTCGAGTGGCAAAATGATATCGATCTCTTGAAAATCTGTCGCCTCTGTCGAAAGTTTTAGGCAGGCATACATGCATACATTTAAACAGACAGATGAGATTTATATTATAGAGGGGAAAAATGTTTAGTAAAATTTTGTAGGAAGCGTTCTAATTCGTCTAGAAACTGGAATTAACACTTTAGAGTGAACTCTCTCTCTCTCTAATATATATATATATATATATATATATATATATATATATATATATATATACATATATATACATAGAAAATAAAATAAAATACGCATCAAGTGCGCTTGAAAGCCAAATACAACGTAATATTAGGAAAATAAACAAACGTTTTACTTGTTTGAAATTTATCACAAATATATTTCAGAAGTATACTCTATCTTCAGTGTGTTGTTTTGTTTCTTTTTTTCTTTTTCTTCTTCCTTGCCATGCTGTGAATTAGGAGAATGAAGTCTGTTTGTAAAGAGCCGCGCTTTGTTTCTAGCGGTTGTATTTTGAAATGTTTGAACTGTGCGTAGGCAACACGAGAATAACATCAAGGAGGAGATGAGAGTTTATACAGAAACGTTGTATTTGGCTTTCAAGCACACTTGATGTGTATTTTATTTTATTCAAATTAAAACAACGTTTCTATATGAACTCTCATCTCCTTCGTATTTCACATAACCACATAAAATGATATGAGATAGAATATTTTCTGTATCGATTTTCAGCATTTACTTCAATAGTGCTCAATACGTCAGTAGAGCTAGGTAGTATATTATGAAAATATGTTTTTATAACATACTACTTACTATATACATGTAAACACACACACACACACACACATATATATATATGTGTGTGTGTCACTTTTAAAAGAGAAAAAGAACAGAATGAAACAGAACGAGAAGAGAAGGAAAGGTAGTGGCAAAGCACACCAATAATCTATTTTGCTTTCTCTCGTCTTGCATAAATTCAGAAAGAATTAGTTTGATTTTCTTTCTTGACAGTCTCGTCGCGTTTGATCCTGTCTCATTTCTCAATATGTGTCCTTACCCCGGCAGATAATCTCAGATCATTTGTCGTTGTCAGTCGTATGACACATAATTCTAAATCATATTTTAATCTCTTCACATTTGATTCGAGATCCGTATTACTTGTCAGCTTTGACAGTCTTCATGCAAACCAATTTGCTTATAGATTTGAGTCAAGTCGTTTTTCTAATCATTCCTAATT
The DNA here is from genome assembly GCF_053919585.1 of Euprymna scolopes. Lineage (NCBI taxonomy): Eukaryota > Metazoa > Mollusca > Cephalopoda > Sepiida > Sepiolidae > Euprymna > Euprymna scolopes. The sequence continues at coordinate 16,029,720 of NC_136503.1, read as the reverse complement.
CTGCGTTCAGTTTGTGAAAAAAAAAACGTCTTTGGCATTAGAATAAACTCGTTGCCATTAGAACAAACGCATTGATGAAAATGAAACCTTTTCGTCCGACAGTCGTGAAAACGTGTTGCATTACTAGGGTTGGTTAGTTAATCAGAGATATTTGCAGAGCCAGTTCAAATGGACCACAACTGGAATCTGACTAGGGATTTTATCCTTGACCCCCTACCCACTAAATCAACAATGATTAGACCATTCCTTTGATGATCTGGTCCCTGTTGATTGCGATCTAATGCTGGTTTTCTGTAGTTCTAGGAGATCCACCCTCTGAGACTTTGCCTTCTCTCTTTGAGATGGGGTTAGTTTATTGCTAATCGCCTGAGGCCGCCTTTACCGGGGAATGCCGAGGGGGCTATCCAATCACTTTTTGCAGGTCAGTGCCCATCCTCAGGGACGCTGACTTCCAAATCACACTTTGCGACCTTGGTGTCGCAGTTCTTGTAATGGGAGAGAACTAAATAGCCCCCCCCTCAATTGTTGTGTGTGTTCGAGATTGTTGCGAAGTAGCACTCAAAAGGGATGATTTGAGCAGCACTCCATTGACCTTCTTAGTTCAATTTTTGTCACCTTTATTCAAATGCTTGTAAAATGTATCAAGTCGTTTCTGGCAAAAATAATATATTTAACAAAAAAACGTTACATGTCCGTTCGTCTGACCCAATATGAATTCTGGCAAACGCACACTTTGAAAATATATAAATTATATAAGTAAACATTTTATCCGCCTGCTCGTTCATAACACAATTTTACCGTCAGTCACATTTTAAAACAAACTTAATAAATTGCGAAATTTATCTTGTTTTGAAATATCAGCCATCACTAGGGAAACTGAGAATATTGCATTAAAAGTCAATAATAAATTCACAACAAATAAAGCGGATGCCAGGAGTGAAATTGAAACAACAACCTTGAGATCTTCAGTCAGAGGTTCTGTCAACTGAGCTATTTGAATGGAGTACTGTTGCCACATCTGGACAGGAGCTGCAATGAACACGTTATCCTGCTTTGAGTGTTCAAAATTGACTTCGTAGTAGGGGATGCTCTTTTCTCTTCCCCTCACTCCTTTTCCCCACAGAAAAGGCGTTGCGAGTCTTTGTTCTATCATTATTTTCATGGCAAGTGTTCGTCTGAGCTCCAATTTACCTCTGCCAAACTTTCGCGAAAAATACTCGTTTAACTGAAACCATTATCAATAATTTCCCCCACTCTTTATCTGTGCCTAAACCTACACGTAGATTCCATGAACTGCACGCCTGTGGAACTCTCTTCTGTCTCCCTGCTTTCCAGCTGACTACAAGTTCCTGATGAGCCGTTCTCCTTAAGTAATCCAATTTACCAAATTTCCGCTACTAACCATTACTACGATATTGTCCCATTGACTACCGTACACTCATTAATCCTTAACTTCGAGCGGTTTCCGGGCCTTTATAAGTGGTGACTCCTTTGTAAAAATAAAAAAAAACCTCGAAAATAAAATATTACCTTAATAAACCAATTATAGCTGTGGCATGAAGTCATAGAAATGTTTTACGTCATGTTTCAAAACATGAATTTAAACATAAATGATATTAAAAATAATAAATGAATTAGTAAACATTATTATAGTGTTAGAAGTTATTTTTATAGTCTAAAACTATTTTGCTGTAATTATATATTGGTGTTAAAAATAATTTAGTATATACGCTTAAATGTGATATTTTAATTTATACAGATTTCGTATATAATATTATACAATCAATTCTCTATACATTATTTCATATGATATTATACCCAAAGTATAGTTGTGATTTAAAAAATACAAAAAGATGACTTAGGTACCATCAGCTAGAATCGAAACCAAAAGGAAAACTACAGCAATACAGTCTGTGACATAACTACTGGGCCCTCATCAGTCAGATATGAAATAATTAAAAATAAACTGAGATGAATTTACAGAATGTATAACGATTTGCGCATGCGTACGAAAGCAGTTTTAGTCGACTTAAGCTTTTGATTTCTTTCAATTTTAACCCCTTAATAACTATTTTAACCGGCTAAAAACCCATAAAAATAGACCCCCAAAAAGTGCAATCATTTGAGCCGCCTAGCGTCGCTTTGCGAGCTTTTGTCTCGGAGAATATAGCTTGAAAAAATAGAGACTGACAGACATAGTGAGTTTTATAAATTTGACTAAAAGTCCCAATATTCTAGTGGTGTTAATTTGGAACAATTGCATTAAAAAAAAAAATGGAAGTTATTAAATAAATGTTGATATTGGCTAATTCTATAATTTTTGCTGATTATAAAAAATTAAAACATTGCTTTGTTTTTTTGTTTGTTTTGTTTTTTAGAGTTAGTACATTAGAAAGAGTCATAGAGCATACATTTTGAGAGAAATCGTGAGCTCCTAGCGCAGGGAACTGCTTTCACAACAGAACAGATAAACAGGTGCCTTCAATAAGTTTCCAGACTTTTTTCGTATGGTTACTTATATTGGTAGTACACACATGAAACTCTATTCCCTTTGAAGAAATCTCCTCCAGCTGCAAAACACTCGTTGTACCGTTCCAACAATTTTTGGAATGCCCCTTGGAAATCCTCTTATGTAATCGTGTAAATGACACTCGTCACAGCCTTTTTCATCTTAATTGCCTCATAACCAATGCTTCTAAGGTTATCCTTGAGCTTAGGTAATAACCAAAAGTCATGGGAAACAAGGTCTGGCCTATGTCCTTTCTGATCTTCTCTGAACACCCTTAGGACAAACTTTGCGCAAATCTTCCACATCTTCAGTTCGTCACAAATAATTGTGTGTACAGTTCCCACACTGACATCAAACTTTGCACTTATTGTCTCTATAGACAGACGACAGTTCTTATCCATGAAATTCTTTATTTGGCTAATCAACTTTAGTGTTCTAACTTCTTTACTCCTCCCACACCTGTCATCATCCTTCTCAGACTCTCTGCCTTCCTTGAATCTCCTATGCCACTCAAAACCTCGAGTCATGCAAGATGGTCCAAAAGCTGTCTGAAGCATTACATATGTTTCTGTGGCATGTTTTCCACGTTTAAAACAAAATTTTACTGCATATCACCTTTCTGAATTGTCCTCATGTCCAGATCGCATTTTGAAATTCATCAGCTGTGACAATCAGGCTTTAGTCCTGTGTATTCCAATTCCTGCTGTAACTGTTCATTTCAACCTGAAATCATAAAACTTGGTCAGTCATCTCATAAAATGTATAGCAATAACATACTGAATTTTCAAGAGTCTACGACAATTTTAAATGCCTGTACAAAAAAGTCTGGAAACTTATTGACGGCACCTCATATATAATTTTAATTATGTCATCACTTATCAAAGCCAAAAAACACTCGAGGATAAGGGTTATTAAAGTGAATCGTCAGTTGAATGATGAAGAAGGAAGCTTTAAAATAATTAATAGAATAACCAAAATTTTATTACTTAATGGAAACATTAAGCCATTCATTTCGAATGGGGAGAAGTGAGGATAAGAGCGCTGTTGGTGAAAAGAAAGAAGGATTTATCTATTTATTTGCGGACTGTTACTCTCATCTTTATAGTTGTTGTTTCATAACGTTTCGATCGATGTAACCACCGACCTTCTTCAGTTGTATCTAGTCGAACTCAAGAATGTTTCTGTTAAACTCGTGAATTTGGACGGAATTTCATTTATTTCATGAGGGCAGCAAGCTCTTGTTCCATCAGCCATTACTGGATAGAAGTCCTAAGTACTTCACAATTGTATTTTTCAGTTGCCCACACTGAGGATTTAACCTTCAGCCTCCAGGAAAATATCACTTTTTACAATTGATTTTTCAAAATATGCTAGCCACTATGCTATGGGTCCTTGTGAACAAGAGAGAAACATGTTTCTAAAAGCATTAAGATAAGAAACAATTTTTTCTGTGGTTAAGTAAATCAATTGTTAACTATTTTGCAATTTCCAACTTTTTCCGACTAGGCATTTAATTACATTTTCCCCATTGTACTATATGCTCAAAGTCGAAAGCAAGAAAGAGAAAATCAGAAAGTTATTGATTATCAATGCTCTTCGAAGTGCTGCCACTGTTCGTTTCATTACTGTTCTACTTCTTGCTGCCATCATCACAAACAGATGCCCTTTACGGTTATACTCAGAACCGTTGAGTTATTGCGTGATAAGTATCATTTATACATAAAAAAACTAGCAGGAATACACGGTGTTACCCGGGTCCACAAATAATAAAGAGAAGAAATGAAGTTCCGTTTGGGCATACTTGCTATACTCAGGATACTGAGCACCTTTTCATTACTATATGTCAGTTCTATCGTGGGGAACGTCGATACCCCTACCCGAGCATATGGCGGGGGGGGGGGTTGAGATTTGCTGTTTACTGTAACAATTTCAAAAACAAAAGATATGGTAAAAATTTAATTCAATTTGAAAATTCTACTTAAAAGAGCAAATAAAAACACGAATGTAATCGCCATAAAAAAAGAAATACATGACCCCCCAACTATCAGATCTTCAGCAGTACTACCCCCCCCCCCCCGCCCGCAATCAGATTATGGGAAGAGAAACGTAAACAAAAGAGGAAGGGATACAAAGCAAAGAAGCTATTCTCAGGATATTGAGCACTTTTTTTTATTACATGCGGTTGTTGCCAATGTTTTCCAATCATATCTTTCTCTCTCTCTCTCTCTCTCTCTCTCTCTCTCTCTCTCTCTCTCTAATTGAAGAATATTCGGTTGTAATCATGCGGCTCCGTCTTATTGATTAGTAATTGATTAACTGCAATCCATCAATTTGCTTTGTCAAGCTTCTCAATTTTTATCAGATTCCTTTTCTCTTAATGAATTTAGATGAGGCAATTTGGAAGAACCAGATGCCAGTCTGTCTGCAAACATGACCTTTGGTGAATTAATACTTAATATTAATAAACCACCTGCCCTCATTTCCCGGTTGATTACGGTTGCTAGGGTTATTAACCTCATGCCCAGTTCGCATCTTAATATATTTGTTCTCGTCCCTATTTACCATGTGAACAGAGTTAGACCCAATACATCTTTCTAAATCAGGATACAATAATTTAAAATTACCTCAATCTAGAAGGATTTCTCATTTATTTATCGAGGATAGAAAAAAATAAAATGCAGTATAAGAATAGATACTATACTCACTAATACTGTTGGAAGTAATCTAAAAAAATCTCTCTCCAGCTATGGGTAAAATAGCAACATATATTCCATTAATTTGATACAATGAATTATGTCCGTTTATATGTATACTAGCAGTTCCGCTCAGCTTTGCTCGGGCCCTATGTACTGTTCATAACTTTATGTGCATATGTATATATTAAAAAGTGTGCATATGTACGGTAATGCCTTTCTATATAATAGACTTCCTTAACTACTGTAGAGAAAAGTTAGTAGTGACTGCAGAGGTAAAATAAAAAATTAATTTTAACCCCAATTTTGACCCCTTAACATTTATTGTTTTGGGCTCAAATCAAATTAAAATGTTTGACCCATGTCCAGGTAACTTACATCTAACATTTCAAGTGTTTAAACCTAAAATTGGCGAAGGAGTTTGGTAGAGTCTGCAATGGTCAACTATTTCAACTTTGACCTCTTGGCAGCGAAACTTTCACCCAAAAACTGATTAAAAAGCTTGCTGCATGTCTTTATGTACACTTTATGTCCAAAGAACCTATATCTAAAATTTCAAGTGTTTGGACCCAAAATTGGCGGAGGAGTTTGGTAGGGTTCTCATAGGTCAAATCGTTGAACTTTGACCCTTTAACAGCCAAATTATCTGGCCGAAAACTGATCAAAAATATTTTCCCAAATCTCCATACTCCTTATGTCAAATCTCGAGTCTGTAGATCGAAGTTATTGTGTGGGGGAAATGCACACACACACACACACACACACACACACACACACACACACACACACACACACACACACAAACACAAACACACAATTTCACTTTTATCTGATGGATTGATAAATATTATAATGTATTCAATTCAATTTTTCATCATCAATTTTTCCTATTTCTTTAATTGTTCTCTCTAGTATATTGAGCTTTTTATTATCTTGATAGGTTCCAATCATAAGATAATAATTATCTTTGTAATTCTCTCTCTCTCTCTATCTATCTATATCTATCTATATCTATGTGTGTATATATATATATATATATATATATATATACTAGCGGGGATACCCGGCGTTGCCCGGGTGTTTGGCGGTGTAAAAGAAAAAACAAGTGTTAGTAGGCAGGCAGGTTTGAACCTGTGATGAATGAACCTGTGACGCGAAGGCGGAAAAGAAAGTGAAAGAAAACGTGACATCTTACCGCTACGCTATGAAGCCATAGGAAGTGAAAAGCGTTCAAATTTAGCGATGTCAATCAAAACGTTGACTTGCTAAGTGAATGAGTTCACGAAGGCGCAGAAATTACCGTTGGCTGAAGGCCAGTTAACCTTTCCGCCGTTTCATTTATTTGTTTCCCTGCGATGTTGGGGAAAGCCAGCTCCCCCAAGAAGGAAGAGCTCTCTAAATGAATAGCAATTGTTTTATATGAAGGGTTTCCCCGATATTGATCAAAGCTAATTGCGTTTCTGGAGGTCCCAGTCGGAAAGCTGGCGTACTGATTCGATTGATTTTGGCTTTATTTATACAAAAAAGACCAAAAAAAAAAAAAAACAGCAAACAAACACGCAAAAGGACGGAATAGCATGAATTTTATAAAAGTCGATCAAAATAAATGTAGAGACGACCTGCGTGCGCAAATCGTGCATATTATAATCTAGGGAGTATATAAAAAGTTGTAACAAATAGTAACCCCCCCCCCCCGAAAAAATCTTTCTTTAACATACAAAAATGCGCACGGCCGTTTTGCCTTTTATGTATAGAGATGATCCAACTAATCATAATGATTCTTCGTAAATCTAAACACGGCAGTTTCTGGTTCACTTTCCTTCGGTCCACGATTAACAATGCTGGAGTAGCCTACTTAATAACTAGCAGGGTCCGTGTCCTGGTGTTTCTCGGTAAGGAATATAAAATAATGATTTAAATCTAAATAAAACATATGTTTTTAGTATTATGATATGTCATAACAAAGGCATAAGTCATTATTCCATATTTTCAGTTATTTTTTAATGGTTGCGTTTTCGCAATTCTGAAATTAACGACTGAATTACAAAAGCAAAATAAAAAAAAGACCATAATGGAAAATTCCCGTGTTTTACTAAGTAAAAATAACGATAACTATTGTTAACGAAATTCTCCGAACAATCTATGCATTACGAACCGAACTGTTCCTTTTTTTCCCCCATTTTTAACCATGAAGAACCTGAGACTACCCCTAATCTAATCATAAACTAACGCTCACCTAACTCTAAACAAAGTTTTTGTTTTAATTTAGAAAGTCGGCTTAATATTATTTATATTGTGTAGAAGCATCGAGATAAAAAAAAAATCATCACCAACTCTCCTTCCCAATCCACACATAATGATTCTCCACGTTAAAACCGAAAATATTTAATTACAGTTAAATCATCTTTTATATTCCATCCCGGGCAACGTCGGGACACGAATTCTGCTACTTATAAATTAAGCTACTTCAACATTCTTAATTGTAAACCGAACGAAAGTGGATCTAAAACTGCTGAGTTTAGATTTACTAAGAATCATTATTATTAGCCGGATCATACGATCGGAACCCATCAAGATAATAAAAAGCGCAATACACTAGACTAGAGTAATTAAAGAAATAGGAAAAAATTAATCATGAAAAACTGCATTGAATAGAGTAAAATATTTATTAATTTATAAGAAATACAAACAAGGAATTATCTGTTATATAAATCTCAACTGTCTGTTAGTGTGTGTATGTAGGTATGTTTGTATGTCTGCCTAAAACTTTCGACAGAGGCAACGGATTTTCATGAGATTGGTATCATTTTGAAGCTCGACTCTTCGGACGCCATATATCGGAAAATTGGCTGAAAACATTAATGTCTTCGCCCTCAACTGGGCACTTTTCTACAGGGAGGGGTCGCTTTTTTCGATTGTCTAGCCTTAATTTAAACCTACGTCACTACCGGTTTGGCGATGAGTGCAACCGCTAACACATCATGTTTTCCCCTCTTTCTATTCCTCTTTGCAGTACGAGTTTGAGCCGCCTGCCTACTAGCACTTTTTTTTTTTTGCTCAACACACACCTACAAACACCCGGGTAACGCCGGGCACTTAGGCTAGTAACAAAGAAAAATCATTAACATATATATATATATATATATGTGTATATATATATATATATATATATATATATATATATATATATATATATATATATATATATATACAGAAAGTTATAGACAAGATAAAATAAATATAAGTATATATGAATTTATTTGTCAGTTCAATAAGAAAAATGAAACATCGATGTGAAGAAATAAATTTATATATATCTATATTTAACTTATCTTGTCTAAAACTTTCTTTTATTTACTTACGTTTATGCTCCACCCCATATGTTGAGTTTCTTATATCTTGGCAGCTCTCTATTTAAAGACTCCTTCAATACTCTATTCTATTCAAAGTTCTTGATAAATTACAAAAAAACATATCTATAATTTGATTGGTCCCTACCCTTTCTTCTCTGTAACCTCTCTCTCTCTCACACAAATATGATGTTGCTAGTTTTTTTCTGCAAATATTATATCAGATGTTCATCAGAATTGTCTGATCTATTCACTGCCTCCTTTGTTCCAGCTCGTTTGATTCGTTCATTTAGTGGTCTCCATCAATTCACTGTTTTAATAACTCATTGTAATACAGCTTCCTATTCCAGTAGCTTCTTTCTAAGGACTTCAAGATTGTGGAACTCTCTTTTTGTACACTATTTTCCTTCTATCAACTGCCTTGGTCTTTTCAAGACTAAGGTCGATAGGCATCTGCTGTCTTTGCAATAATCAGCTTTCGTTTTTGTTAGTTCATTACACCAAATAGCTTCATGCTTTTTTTTTGGAGTGATTTTCATTAAAAAATATTCTTTAATCCCTTAAGTAAGAATGTGTGTGAGGATACATCTCAACCTATACACTCAATGAATTTTTCATCTAAATATTTGAAATTTAGTATATAGGGTATTCAGACACGTGAAACATTTTTTAATTGGTTCCATCCAAAAAGAGGGCTACTAATGGGTCAAAACTGAAAAATTGTTACGTGGGTGGGGACATCGGATTTTTATCTGTTTGTCAACTGTTACACAAATGCGCATGTGTAGATCGTTCACATGACAGAATCCTTATGTAAAGAATAAGTAGGTTTGAAAACACTTTAAAAAGATCGTGTAAAGCTATCCTAATGGTTATCGTATTTCACTCACTGTCTTTAGGTTTTGGTTTCGATCTAAACTCGATTTTTTAAATTATTATTACAAAAAGTGAACTGTTCAGAAAAAGCAATAATCGCATGCACATGTCTCTGTTTCTGTATGGATGAAAATAAAATACTTAAGCGTATTTTACGACCAGGCAACGCCGATCGGCTTGGTAGTATATATATACAATTGTCAAATTTCTAAGCTGAAACGGACGTAATGCGTGGAGTCATATGTGTACAAACGAACCGTCTGTTCATTGGTTTCTTAGCTTTCGAAGTGTTAAATTCCTGATGCCCCAACCCCACACAACATTCTGCTTTACACGCGTTACACTCTAAGCACTTCTGACTTCTATTCTCTTCGTATTTTCTACTGGAAAAAAATAACCAATAATTGCTTAATTGGGCAGAAGTAATTCTGAATATGATTTTTTTTATATTCATTTATTTATGTTATTACTTTTAAAATGTACAATTACTTATAGGGCGTTTATTATATTTTATTGGTTTTATTTTTTCAATTGTTTTTTTTTTTTTTTGCATTTCTTAATTTTATATGAAAAAGAATAATCGGAAAAACAGTATTTGATTTAAAATCAATTGTGGAAAAGAGTGGAAAAAAGTACGGGGGAAAAATATGCAAGAGAAATGATCTGATATTGAATTACAGCAGAAATTTGTGGTGTTGGTTCATTTATTTGGGAAAAGTGCACTTAAAGGCGCCACGAAACTCTACATTTTTAAAAGCAAATTTATTTTTCTGAGATACTTATCGAATCACAAAAGAGTAAAAATAATAAATAAAGCGAACTCTTCGTTTTCTTAAGAAATCCAAGAGTTGAGTTTACGTATAAAATATTTTATTTTACTTAACGCGTATCTGTGGAACTATCTTCCTTTTTCCTGCTTTCCAGATGACTACAATATGGTTGTTTTCAAGTCCAATGTAAACAAGTTCTTGATAAGCCGTTCCCCTTAAGTTAACAAATTTATTGAATTTCCATTACTGACAATTACTATATTGTCCAATTGACTACTGTACACTCTTTAACCCCTATCCTTGAGTGGCCCCTGGGCCTTGATAAGTGGTGATGCCTATGTAAAAAAGAGTACTAAAACCGTAAACCTTGTTAGCTTTGTTTTTTCTCCAAACACAGTAGATTTGCTTCCTGGTTTGCGATTCTTTATAAATCTCTTGATATTTGACTATAGAATTGTAATTTATTCGCCATTACCGTAACAAAGACATATCGCATATACATATATTTTCTCAAACATAAAAATACTCTTGTTGAGGATGATCTACACATTTTAGTTTTACTGGTAGTTAAAAATCGATAAATAATTATTATTTTATCATTACTACAAGAAGCGAAATATTTTGCTTTAAACAAAATCAAATAAAAAGACAGTCAAAAGAATCGTTTTTGGCATCAGAAAATAGGCACAAATTTTTCCCATTACAATAACGATTCTGATACCCTCAAATGTTCCAATTCTTCCGATTGCTGATTTCGATTAATTGTCCCAACACTAATATATATATATATATATATATATATATATATATATATATATATATATATAATATATATATATAATATATATAATATATATATATATATATATATATATATATATATATATATATATATATATATATATATATATATATTGTTGGCTACTGAACAATACTCAATATACATCAGCATCGCGAAAACATTAGAGAGTCGGACATTTTTGCCTAGTATCACAATAAAAACTATTTGAATAATATAAAAGAACGATTTCTCTTGGCAGGTTCACAATATAGCCATTAGTTTTCTGTAATGCTATATTTTTTCACTCTGCAGTAAGTTACAAAATTACAATAATAATCAACACGTTTCGAAAAATTGTGGTATTCTATTTTATTTTGTGTTAACACCAACGATAGCATGTTTATATTTTCGATAGTAATTAGCAGCCAACATCTTCGCAATTAATGGGAGTCAAGTTTGGTTCGTCTGTTACAATTCCGATCAATGGAGTTCAAAGATGGCCGCCTAGAGGCTGGGCTTCCAACATTTGATTGTCAAGTGGCCAATTATAACAAATCGAAAGTCAATAAACAGATGAGGTTTTTATCAGCATTTTTTTTTCGGATAACAAAGTGTATCTCTTATATTTTAATGGAACTAGTTTTCACTATATCAATATTTATATATTGCATTTGAATAATATTGTCATTATTATCAATTGTTGAGTTTTTTTTAGTTTAGCAATATACTATTAAAGAAAAAAATTTAACGATAAAAAAACTAAAATACACTTCTAAAATATTTCTGCACCCCCCCCTTAACTCTAATTCACTGTTTAAGGTTGCTTAGTTGTTTTTGTTTTACGGCATCTCAACCCTTTTCAGGTTATTTAATGCCGAATCCAAAGATTTTGAAGAAATTTTTTTTAATAGAATATATTTGTTGTTTTCAAGTCGGTTTCTATTTAACCCATAGTTGGGACCCTAACAGGTACAACCACTCCGGGTGAGAGTGGACCTGGGAGCAATGGTGATTAAAGGGTGGCTCCACACTCGCCAAAGCCAGCAAGCTGGGGCCTCACCACTGGATATAGTTTAAGGTCATATCCAGGACCTCACTGTTTAAATATTTAAATTATACAAAAGAAGGTAAATAAGGAGTAGGGTAGAAAAAACTCTATTAAGACAGCTTTTGGCTGACACATTTTAAAATGAACGTCAGCAATGGGGACGGGTCATCATTTAAAAACATGGTCAAAAGATCATAAATTACTAGCGAGGGTAATAAAAAAAATTAGTAGGGGGAAAGAATGTGTATACATATATCATTCACAGAGGTAGTGTTTCGCTGTGTCACAACTCTTCAGTTAGGCTAAACTAGCACACCCATAGGTATACATATGTGCAATATTCCGACTTTCTGTCGTTGAATACTCTCTCTGACTATTTACTGTAAATGCCCGCCGATATGTACTTATAAGTACTTCCGTTATATTTTTGTGTTGATTGCTAGTGTGCTGGAAAAATAAATGCTAGTCTATGAAGCCAAGGGTGACTTTATGACCTGCTTCGAATCTCCCGACCAGTAGTAACTTGACTACCCGTGACCCGTTGGGTCAGTATGTTATATTAGCTATGGAATTCATGTATGAGCGTGACACTACACTATATATAATACGCTCCTCCTTTATTTAGAATTGTACCCCCAACAGCATTGATAATTTTAATTTGTTTTGATCTATTTCGTTCCTAATGAATCCAACGCTAAACGCCGCATCTCCACTATGCTACCTAGCATCTTCTCTACTCATCTGATGAGAAGCATTAAGCTTCGAAATGCCTTGGTATAAAGAGTCCCTTCTATCCCCCAACTAATCGATTGTATTCCCTTATTGAATAAATGAACCAATCCACCAATATATAATTATGTGTCTTCATTTCCAACTCCTATTGTCTTTATATATATATATATATATATATATATATATATATATATATATATATATATATATATATATAATCAGGTTGTTCAAAAAATAAAGCGCTCGCCCAATTGTTTACCTCAAAAACTAAAACGGTAAAGAGCTACGAAGATGGAAGTAGTACCATTAAAACGGGTGATCTATTAAGTTCCAGAAATTATTTTTCTACATAGTCACTATCATTCTCAATGCACTTTTTCCCTCCTTTTTTGACGCCTCGATCATAAATGTCTGGAGCACTTTTTGTCTCTCGCATCTCTGTTGTCATTCTGAAATCTACGATCCCATTACCTAACTATGCTGGCATTAACATCATTGGATTCATAAACGTTAAACAAGCACAAGTGAATGCGGATCTGTTTAATTCTTCTGCATGGAGGAATTCAGTGACCGTTCTCTGCTTCTGACGCACATCCATAATAGGAGTTGCTTTCTTAGAGTTCATTCATATGTCGCATATTCCCCTTTGTGCAGACTGTGAACATATGTGACTTATTTTTCGCCATTTCTTCCGATCCAGAGCAAGTTGGTTGAAGGATGCCCAACTTTTTATAGATGTCCAATCCAAAACTTTTTTTCTCTACCTTAGAGTTACATATCGTCAATTTCTGCAACAGAGAGATGAAACTTTTAGGTCAGTAATGAAAAAGTTTAGTCATCATGGCAATGAAGTTTTCAATTCCTCTGATTCATTCCGTCTGAATAAAAATAATCGTATATCATAACATTTCATAACAGCATTACATGATAATCTTACATCATAACATTACATGATAATCTTACATCATAACATTACATGATAATCTTACATCATAACATTCTATGATAATCTTACATCATAACATTCTATGATAATCTTACATCATAACATTACATGATAATCTTACATCATAACATTACATGATAATCTTACATCATAACATTCTATGATAATCTTACATCATAACATTCTATGATAATCTTACATCATAACATTACATGATAATCTTACATCATAACATTACATGATAATCTTACATCATAACATTACATGATAATCTTACATCATAACATTCTATGATAATCTTACATCATAACATTCTATGATAATCTTACATCATAACATTCTATGATAATCTTACATCATAACATTACATGATAATCTTACATCATAACATTACATGATAATCTTACATCATAACATTACATGATAATCTTACATCATAACATTCTATGATAATCTTACATCATAACATTCTATGATAATCTTACATCATAACATTCTATGATAATCTTACATCATAACATTACATGATAATCTTACATCATAACATTACATGATAATCTTACATCATAACATTCTATGATAATCTTACATCATAACATTCTATGATAATCTTACATCATAACATTACATGATAATCTTACACAATAACATTACATGATAATCTTACATCATAACATTACATGATAATCTTACATCATAACATTACATGATAATCTTACATAATAACATTATATGATAATCTTACATCATAACATTCTATGATAATCTTACATCATAACATTCTATGATAATCTTACATCATAACATTCTATGATAATCTTACATCATAACATTACATGATAATCTTACATCATAACATTACATGATAATCTTACATCATAACATTACATGATAATCTTACATCATAACATTACATGATAATCTTACATCATAACATTACATGATAATCTTACATCATAACATTATATGATAATCTTACATCATAACATTACATGATAATCTTACATAATAATAGTACATAATAACATTACATGATACTCTTACATAATAACATTACAAGATAATCTTACACAATAACATTACATGATAATCTTACATCATAACATTACATGGTAATCTTACATCATAACATTACATGGTAATCTTACATCATAACATTAAATGATAATCTTGCATAATAACATTACATGATAATCTTACATAACAACATTAGATGATAATCTTACATCATAAATTTACATGATAATCTTACATCATAACATTACATGATAATCTTACATCATAACATTACATGATAATCTTACATCATAACATTACATGATAATCTTACATCATAACATTACATGATAATCTTACATAATAACATTATATGATAATCTTACATCATAACATTCTATGATAATCTTACATCATAACATTCTATGATAATCTTACATCATAACATTACATGATAATCTTACATCATAACATTACATGATAATCTTACATCATAACATTACATGATAATCTTACATCATAACATTACATGATAATCTTACATCATAACATTACATGATAATCTTACATCATAACATTATATGATAATCTTACATCATAACATTACATGATAATCTTACATAATAATAGTACATAATAACATTACATGATACTCTTACATAATAACATTACAAGATAATCTTACACAATAACATTACATGATAATCTTACATCATAACATTACATGGTAATCTTACATCATAACATTACATGGTAATCTTACATCATAACATTAAATGATAATCTTGCATAATAACATTACATGATAATCTTACATAACAACATTAGATGATAATCTTACATCATAAATTTACATGATAATCTTACATCATAACATTACATGATAATCTTACATAACAACATTATATGATGATCTTACATAACAGCATTACATGATGATCTTACATAACAACATTACATGATGATCTTACATAATGGCATTACTTTATAGTCTTACATCATAACATTACGTGATAATCTTACATCATAACACTACGTGATAATCTTAAATCATAACACTACGTTATAATCTTACAGCATAACATTACGTGATAATCTTACAGCATAACATTACATCATAATCTTACATCATAACATTACATCATAATCTTACATAACATTACATGATAATCTTGCATAATGACATTACATTATCTTACGCCATAATATTGCATTATAATCTTACGTCACAATCGTATATCGTAATCTCACATCATAATGTTACACCTCAATGTTACATCACAATCTTTCACAGTAATTCATATCACGATAGTACCTCATAATGTTACAGCATAATCTATCATCATAAGCTTACATCAATATCTTACACAATAATCTTACATTATAATCGTACATTATAACTTTTAATCTCAATGTTACATCATAATCTTATACAATAATCTTACATCATAATCGGATATCATAATCTTACACAATAATCTGACATTGCATGATATTACATCATAACATTGCGCTATAATATTGCATCATATTACATCTCAATGTTACATTACAATCGCACATCATAATGTTACACAATAATCCTACATCACAATCGGACATCATAATGTTACAACATAGTTTTACACAATAATCTTACATCATAATCTAACATTATACTCTTACACAATAATCGGACATCATTATAATCTTACACAATAACTTCACGGTACATTGACAATTGTTTTAAAATAAGTTGAAATACTAGCAACACATTTTACACATGTTCTAAATATAATTTTTATATTAGTTTTTTATGCACACAATACCGAGTTAGTCCTGCTTGAATATAATGTAAACGTGTATTTGTAATAATGATATCTTTGTTGATTTATGTTGTTGATTTATGTGCGCGTGTTGGACCGTCAGTGACAATATGTGACCCTTAAGCTAATCTGCAGAACACGCCTGCAAACCCCATCCATGTCATAAAGCTGACTCAGTGCAAATCTTGCAAACACATTCTTTTCATATTGGCATTTAACAAATTGCAGGCATGACAGGCACTTTCCCTGTCATATCTTCTACACATATATTCATCTTGCATCTTTCATATAGTATATATGGCAGAACAACCTGGTGTTGCCCGGGAAAAGCTGAGGAACATTGTGTGCTTTTGTGCTCAGGCTATGACACGATATTATCTGTTTCACCTTTTTCATTCTTTTTTTTTTTTATTCAATTTTTGGGTTGCGGCTCAAATATGTAGAATAAAACAATTGCTTGAGTACGCAAACAATTCTTTTGATTTGTTTTTTTTTTTCGCTTCTCCATCCGGGTATTATCAAGAATTTGCATTTGTACCAAACATTCGTGAACAGCAAACAATGTGTTTGATATTTTAGATTTTTTTTTAATGTATAATATGGGTATAGTGGCCTTAGATGCAGTTCACACGGATCCCTATTCCTTTTGGGTGGTGTATATTGTGTACATATGTATATACACCATCATGCACAAAAATTGGATCTTGGCCGGCAGTAGGCGAACTAATATGTACCCTTTATGCATGTGCAAATATACATTTATAGGTTTAAGTCAGTTAACTTGTAAAATTTTAATATGCATATGATCTTATGTTAGATAGTAGTGAATAATGCTTAAGAGCTAAATGTTTTGGTTTCGTTTCTAGTTGATGACATACTTTTTTCTAAACTTTTGAAATCACTTTGGATACAATATAATAATAAATACAGACTTGGCTCTATAATAATAAATACGACGTTTGCCTGAATGAATAAATGTGCTAATTACTCCTCCCAAAGGATTCCAATAAAAAAAGTAGCATAATAAGAATATTTCACCAATTTTTATGGAATTCTCTCTTCTAAGAACCTACTGTAAGAGGTTTAAGTTTTTACGATTATTTATCACATATCGATTATGCACACTTAATTATTTCGGATGTTGCATATACAACTGACAATGTCAACTTTTATTTATCAAGCCTCAGCTTAAAGTCAAAATTAGATGCGATACAAGAGATTATATCACACAAAATTCAACATAAGTGGGAATAGGTTGTAAGTTTGTGTATAGGGACGTGAGGCAGGAATGACTCTGTTTCCTGTCTGAGAATAGTGCACCCGCTATTGAACCCACTCTTAAGATATCGTCTTAGCTAGGTGAATGAGTAAGTCCTATTTTCTTTTTATCTATTGACTAACAGTTCAGCCCGGCTTTGTATATATATATATATATATATATATATATATATATATATATATATATATATACATACTAGCAGTTCAGCCTGGTTTTGCTCGGGCCCTATGTACTATTTATAACTTGCCTTACATGTAAATACACTTTATGTAAGATTTTAAATGTTTAAACCAAAAACTGTCTGAGTAATTTCATAGAGACCGCAGAGGTAATTAAAAAAAAAAAACTTCCACCCCAATTTTGACTCCTTAACATTTATTATTTTGGTCTCAAATCAAAATACAAAGTTTTATCCATGTCCAAGTTACCTACATCTAAAATCTCAAGTGTTTTGACCCTAAATTGGCGGAGGAATTTGGTAGAATCTGCAAAGGCCAACTCTTTAACTTTAACCTTTTGGCAGCAACATTTTCTCCCTAAAACTGATTAAGAGGCTTGGCGCATGTCTGAATACTCATTATGTATAAATTCCAAATGTTTAGATCCCAAATTGGCAGAGTAGTTTGCTAGACACCGCAAAGGTAAAATCTTCTGAACTTTGAGTCCTTGCCAGCTAAAGTTTTCGACCCAAGTCGATTAAAAAGCTTGCCCTATGTCTGAGTACACTTTATGTAAAATTTCAAATGTTTAGACCAAAAATTCGCTGAGTAATTTGGTAGAGACCGCAGAGGCCAAAGTTTTTTTTAACTTTGACCCCAATTTTGACCCCTTAACATTCATAAAAAGTGATAGTAGGAAGGCAGGCTGAACCCGTACCGTGAAGAAGGAAAAGAACGGGAAAAAAACTGACGTCTTTGCTGTTATGACCACGGCCAAACCGGAAGTGACTTAAGTTTAAATTAAGGCTAGATAATCGAAAGGAGAGGATAACTTTCAAAAATATCGGCGAAAAAAGCGCCCCCCCTGTAGAAAATTACCCAGTTTAAGGCGAAGATATTAATGTTTTTAGCCAATTTTTCGATATTTTTTTCTGAAAAGTCGAACTTCGAAACGATACTGATTTTGGTAAAATCCGTCGCCTCTGTCGAAAGTTTTAGGCAGACATGCAAACATACATACATACATACATCTATACATACATACATACATACATACATGCATTTATATATTGGTAACTAAAAATTTTCGACCCAAACCGATTAAAAAGCTTGCTCTATCTCTGAATACTCTTTATGTAAAATTTCAAATGTTTAGACCAGAAATTATCTGAGTAATTTGGTAGAGACCGCAGAGGTCAATTTTTTTTTTTAACTTTGACCCCTTATCATCTATTGTTTTGTGCTCAAATTAAGTTATTAAGTTAGATCCATGTCTAAGGAACCTATATCTAAAATGTCAAGTGTTTAGACCAAAAATTGTCGAAAGAGTTTGGTAGAGTTCTCAAAGGTTAAATCGTTGAACTTTGACCCCTTAACAGCGCAATTCCTGGCCGAAACCCGATCACAAAGATTTTTTCAAATCTCAGTAACCTGTATATCAAATTTCGAGTCCGTAGACTTAAAATTGACAGAGTTATTGCATAGGGAAATGTACACACACAGACACGTTCACTTTTATAGATATATAGATAGACAATGGATATCCTCTAAAATGACCATTTCTCAATTTTATTTTTCTCCTAGTCCCCCCAATTGTCTTTATTTTGGAAAAATGCAACCAACTTCCAAACTTTATCCCTATTTCGTTTGTTATCATCTAAGTCCCACTCCCATTTAGAGATTGCTTCTTTCAGTTTTAAACAAATCGGCAAACAGTGGGTTGTCTGATTTTGGCAATCTCATTTGAGTTGTTGACAATTTAATTTTTGGTGTCCCACATCATCTTCATGAAATTTTAAACCTCTTTTATATTTTAAGCAGGATAGTCCATAGAGTAAATGTGGTATTGTGGTGGCTGCCGCAGAGAAAGTGATAGACAAAAGAGAGGAAGGGACAGTGTTTGGATGAATAAATCAAAATGTATCTAGTAAAGAGTAGGTGGACAGAGGATGATCACACACATCTATAATTTATATGAATCTTTTCATTTATAATAATTTATATAATTTTTTTAGGATATTTTGTTTTTTGTATTGTAAAGAAATGTAAATAATTTCAACATTTGCATTTTTAGAGAAACAGGATGCGAGGCGGGTGGGTCGTATTCACGAGGATGGATGGGAGTACAAGTGGAATAAGTTCATTGGAACACATTCCGTGGAAGTACTTGTAAAACAAAACACAGAGATGCAACTTTGTAGTGAGCTAACCGTAGCTGGAGCTTGTAGAAATTATTTTTCTATCTATCTATCTATCCATTGTTTAAAATG
The DNA here is from genome assembly GCF_053919585.1 of Euprymna scolopes. Taxonomy (NCBI): domain Eukaryota; kingdom Metazoa; phylum Mollusca; class Cephalopoda; order Sepiida; family Sepiolidae; genus Euprymna; species Euprymna scolopes. The sequence goes on along the minus strand of NC_136503.1, from coordinate 16,009,507 downwards.
AAATTTGTCTGTATATGAGCGTGTGTGTTAATTCATTCTGTATAGGCTTCTAAACAGCTAGGTTGATTTTTTCTTTTAAATTTCACACAAATGTGCTTTAAGTGCCTGGCAAGGTTCTTAGATAGGTTTTACATCTGAATGTCTTCGATAAGTATCGCTAATTCAAAAAATCCAATTTTAGAAGGAACAGGCGATTTTGACCAAAGTTAACATCTTATACAACCTAACATCACAAGTGCTTTTGAGAAGTTTTATTACCACACAAGCAGTAAGGCCCAGCATATAAAATAAACAGTAGCTTCTTTGACACTAGCCTGGGTGCGCGGCGATTCCCGGGTGTTTGAAGGTGTGTGTTGGGGGAAAAAATGTGGTAGTAAGCAGGCAGGCTCGAACCTGTACTGCGGAGGAGGAAAAGAACGTGAAAAAAACATGATGTCTTTGCTGTTGCGCCCATCGCCAAACCGGAAGTGACTAAGGTTTAAATTAAGGCAAGTCAATCGAAAAGAGGTTATGACTTTCGAGAATATCGGCGAAAAATACGACCCCCCCCTCCCTGTAGGAAAGTGCCTAGTTGAGAGTGAAGATAATGTTTTTAGCCAGTGTTCCGGTATTTGTCGTCTGGAGGGTCGAGCTTCAAAATGATACTGATCACATGAAAATCCATCGCGTCTGTCGAAAATATTAGGCAGACATACATACATATATTTAAACAGATAGGTGAGATTTATATTATAGACTAGCCTTGGTCCCCGGCGTTTCCCGGGTGTTTGGAGGTGTGTGTTAAGCAAAAAAAAAAAAAAAAAAAAAAAAAAAAAACGTAGTAGGCAGGCTCAAACCCGTACCACAAAAAGAAGAAAATAATGTAAAAAAAAAAAACGTGATGTCTTTGCCGCTGTGCCCATCGCCAAACCGGAAGTAGCGAAGGTTTAAATCAAGGCTAGTCAATCAAAAAGAGGGGAGGGGTTTCGAAAATATCGGCAAAAAAGCGATCCGTCCTTGTAAAAAAACTGCCATGTTGAGGGTGAAGGAATTAATCTTTTTGGCCACTTTTTCGATATGTGTCATCCGCGATGTCACGGTTTAAAACGATACCAGTTCCGTCACGTTCCGACGCGTCTGTCGAAAGTTTTAGGCAGACATACATACATAAATACATGCATGTAAACAGACAGGTGAGATTTATATTAAAGACTAGCGAGGGGTACCCGGCGTTGCCTGAGTGTTTGTAGGTGTGTGTGAAAAAAACCTGAAGCCTAAAATGTGAAAAAAGACAGGTGCCCGTGAAAAAAACGAAGCCTTGACGACGCGCAGTTGGAAAATAGTAAAGTGTGAAAAAAACAGGTGCACGTTTTTGATTGACGTGGCGGCGATAGCTATTCAGCAGTTACGATTTTGTGCGGAACAGTTTTTAAATAAATAAATAAATAAATCGGTTTGTTTGTTTTTAACTAAGTTCGGGGAAAACCAGCTCCCTGTTTATTAGGGGGAGTGTCTCGTCTCGAAATGAAAGCTACCGTCTGATATGACGAAGTCGACATTGAACAAACGTTACTAGAGTCGAGTTTCGCTTTTTGTTTATACCGAAAACCGAATGTAACGCGTGCCGATGCGGGAAGTGTGGAATAATTAACGTTTGAAAGTCAATAAAATTAAATAGACAGGCGAGCTCCGTGGTTAAGTGTGAGATATTACAATTTATAGATGATTTAAAAAGTTTTAAGAAGTTGCGAAGCGAGCGAGCGAGCGCTTCTCTGAAAGAAACCTTTTGTGGACATCGAGGAAAAGCATACATACATACATACATTTTCGCTTTTATATATATAGATGACAGGGGCGGATTTGAAATTAATGTTTCTATTTAAAGCATGGTTGTACCAGGATACTTCAGTTTTTCATTTTAAGCTTTAATTCAAACCACTAGGTACGGCATATAAAATCAACAGTAGATTATTTAATGTGACAGAGGCTCGTTCGCAATGTATTGTTCTGTGCAGAGCACAATCGAACTAAAATACAATACTTTTTCATTTTAATCTTCAATTCAAGACATTATATAAAAATAATTTTATAAAATCAACAGTAGGTTCTCTACAGTGCGATGTAAACTAAGTCTTTGTGAGGAGGCATGTGAACCTTCCCTTTGGTGCACCAAAGTGAATCCCCAACTAAAGCAGCCAATCCACCAATTTCACAGATTTCGATAACAATAAAATATAGGAAGGTGAAACATTCGTTGATTCTTATTCAATCGTGGGCAACGTCGGGTCTCCCTGCTAGTTTAATATATAATTAAAATGTATTTGTTCTGCCCTAGCCTGGGTAAATTTTAATTTTTATCCCAACCCAGAGAGCTCACTAATGAACATCTGAATATTCTTTCCATAAAAAAATGGCTTCACGTATAACTTTCCTTTGTTAACCAATAAATAAATAAAAGCAATATGTCAAATATTTGTAATCCTTAACGTTATTTTTATTGTATTATTTTTATTTTTTATTTACTTTTCTATAAGATAAAGTGACATGTCTCCTTATTTCATTGGCCGGAATAGCTCAATAAACAAAGATTACATACAAAACTATTTTGTCATTAATTTTGGTTCTAATCTGGTTTGTATTATGAAAAGAAATTCCTTTCCTGTTACATTAATCAATATAGGGTACGGATTGATATTAAATGTTTTATTAAAAGAGGAAGATAGGGAAGAACGTGCCCCCAAGATACATGTATTTACTTTCAAAACGTTTTGGGCTAAATCAAGTTATTAAGTTAGATCCACGTCACAGGAACCTATATCTAAATTTTCAATTGTTTATACCCAAAATTGGCGGAGGAGTTTTGTAGAGTTCTCAAAGGTCAAATCATTGAACTTTGACTCCTTAACAGCGCAATTTCTGGCCGAAAACGGATTACAAATATTTTCCCAAATCTCAATACCCTGTATATCAAATTTCGAGTCTGTAGACTGAAAATTGACAGTTATTGTGTAGGGAAATAGATACACAGACACACAGACACTTTCACTTTTATCGATATATAGATATGTGTATGTGAATAGTATAAACGCATAATTTATCTAGCTATTATTCATATAGTAACTTGTCTTCAATTAATAGTATTCTATGAACTGTTTATTATATTGTTCTTCTTATTACATAAATCAAATTGGGTTAATTTGCTATTAAACATATAAACCAACTCAATGTATACTATTCCTTATCATATCATAAGTAAAAACAAAACAAAAACAATTGAGGAATAATTAACAAGAAGTTATTTTTATTGTTTTATTTACTTTTCTTGAAGATAAAGTTAGATTTTCCCTTATTTCATTGGCTGGAACAGCTCAATGAACAAATATTACAAAAAACTGTTTTATCATTAATTTTCACTCAAACTTGGCTAATATTATGAAAAGAATCCCTTTCCAGTTAAATTAATCGATTTAACTATTTAGTACGAATCGATATTAATTTTTTATTGGTCACAAAAAAGAGGAATATGAGGAAGAACGTAGCCCCAAGACACATGCATTTACTTTCAAAACGTTTTAGTAAATAAAATATGTCAAATATTTCTAATCCATACATTCTACTCATTGTATATATTGTATATACTATGAGTAAGATGCTGAAATTAATCTACCTTGATGTAGATTCTTTAAAGCCGACATACTTTTTTCTCTCCAGACTAAATAAATAATCAATTTTTTTCAGCGAACAACATTTTCTTTTGGGAAATGTTTTATTAAAAGTTATTTCATTTAATTGTTTTTCTTTTAGAATGGAATATTCATTGAAGCAAGAATAATTAGCAAGAAGAAAAAGACATTTTTATTGTTTTATTGTTTCAGTTTCGTTTTTCTTCATTGAACCATAAAGAATAATAATCAGAGCCATGATTTATAGACTTTGGAAATAAGGAACAAAAGAGTCAGCCATTTTTATATCCGAAAAGATAAGACGTTTTTTTTATTATTTGTTTCGTTTTTAATCCGGATGCATTTTTACAAAACAATCTGGAAAGAGGAATCTGAAAATTGGAAATGTGGTGTCATCTTATAAATACATAGCATATGTGAGGTACGTCATATACACGTAGATTTATGTATCTATATATATATAAAAGGCAAAATGTGTGTGTGTGTTTGTATGTCCGCTAGAAACGTCTGACAAACAGGACAAAAATTCACAAAGTTGGTATCATATTAAAGCCCGATCATTCAGACGACAAATATCGAATTTTTGTCCCAAACGATCCATTCTAAGTGTGTCAGTTGGGCGTTTTCTGCAGTGGGGGGCTCAAAAAGTAAAATGTTTTCGTTTTTTCTATGCATTTATCTATCTATATATATATATATATATAAAGCAAAACGTGTGTGTGTGTGTGTTTATATGTCTCGCAAACGGATTTTCGCCATATAGGTATCATTTTAAAGCTCCAACCTTCTCCCGACAAATATCGAAAAATTGGCCAAAAACATTAATCTCTTCACCCTAAAATCATCAGTTTTCTACAGGGAGGGTGTAGCAAAAGCCGTCCTCTCATGACAACTTCGCTTCTACGCATGCGCAAATGACGTCGGAACATGATTTAGTTTAAATATTAAAATAACCGGCCCAATTTCGTCAACGTCGTCTTAGCTCACTTGATTAGAGGTCGGCGTCATTATCTAAAGGTTGTAAGTTCGAATCGTGGTGTGGGGTATCCTGTTTTTTTTTTTTTTTCGATTTTTTAGATTTTAATATTGATACAGGGTTATTTAAGCCATTTTTAACGTTCTATGTTTTTTTTGTTTTTATTTTTCAGCTTTTTTTAAAAGAGTTTTAACGTTCGTTTTTCTGGGGGGGTTCATCACATTCGCGTTTTCGATTGAAATTTTTTTTATATAAAATTTGTTTTATATATATATAAACGATTTTAATTTTAGACCAATTTAATTTAAAAATCTAATTTTTTATATATATAAATTCAAACTTAAAATTTTTATCAATATCGATTAAAAACGTAAAATTCCATTTAATTATATCGAATTACGTTTAAAAATTTCGAAATACGTTTAAAAGTTTCTTTAAAAATTTCAACCCTTTCAAGGTTTGGGGAAGTGAGTATTTACCTAGCCTAAGAGATTTTCTTAGTATATTAACACAATTGTATTTTTCCCTATAGATTTAAAATTAAAACAGATTGTAAATTACATTTATAAAGTATGATTTCTAAAATTTTATATAATACAATAATTTAAAATCTATAATACAATTAACAATTAAAGTACAATTTTACCAACTAAAAACAGTTTTAGCATTTACAAGTTCACTAATTTTTTTTTTATTTTACATATATGATCAAAATCTAAGTTTTGTCTTTTTCACTGACCCAGTTTATTAGGATTGCTTTCCTTCTATGTATACAATTTTTCAAAGATTCACTCCTCACATTTAAACATCTTATTTCCGGGTCATGAATTGCCCGGAGGATGTGGTATTTTTCCGCATTACAGAGCATATATATATATATATATATATATATATATATATATATATATATTCGAGGCGAAGTAACATGTTCCATTATTTCATTAGCAGGAATAGTTCTACAATCAAAGATTGCATAAAAAACTGTTTTGTGATGAATTTTCGTCATACATTATGTTATCAAAATAATTCTTTTCTAGTTAGATTAATCGATTTAACTGTTTCATACAGATCGATAATTAATGTTCATTCACTAAAAAATAGGAGTATGTACTCCCTAAGACATATGTACGCTTACTGACACTCAAATCATTTGATTCAATTTTTTTCTTACTTTTATTCACCTGAAACAAGGCATATTGCCGCTTTAATGCAATAAACTATTATGTGAGGCCATATATACAGAGGTACTAGGTAGGGAGTTGAGCAGCGAGTTATCTGATCACACTATATTTAAATTTCTTCCGGTTAGTACAGCCTGAATAATGAGAGGGAAGTTCGAGGGAAACAAACTATTAGAGTAGAAAGCTTTTTTTTTCTACAGTGAAGTCATGGAATTTTGCTGCCTTTTCACGTTAGTCTGGGATATATACTTCCTTGACTGAAATGGCTATATTTTTAAATAAAACCGTTTTGTCATAAATTGACGTTCATCTTACACAAATAATTCGTTTTCAGTTTCATATACGTGTGTTTTTGTACATATTATACACATTATATTATTATATATTATATATTTATGTATATTATATATGAGTTAAAATAAAATGTTCCCTTATTCTATTGTCCGGAATAGCTATATAAACAAAGATTACATAAAATATATTATGATAAATTTTCGCCATACATTGCCACGTGTTATGAAAATAATTGCTTTCCATTTACATTAATCGATTTAACTATTTCATACAGATCTATAATTTATTTTCATTAGCTACAAATTTATGCATCTTATATGAGTTAAAGTGAAATGTCCCTTGTTTCATTGTCCGGAATAATTCTATAAATGTCTAACAAGTTGAGGGGAAAAAACTATTGGAGTAGACGAATGAGTTTTGCTTTATATATATATATATATATATATATATATATATATATATATATATATATATATATATATATATATATATGTGTGTGAGTGTGTTACGTTCCTTTATTTCATTGATCGGAATAGTTCTATAAACAGAGATTACATCAAAAATTGTTTTGTGATAAATTTTCGTCATACATTGATCCATGTCATGAAAATAATTTCTTTCCTGTTACATTAATCGATTTAACTATAGCGTCATGGGGAAACCAGTGATACAAGTTCCTTGGAGAACATTCCATTAAAATACTTGTAAAACAGTCACAAGAATGCAACACCGTGTTGATGGGGCAAGGGTTAGTACGTGTTTGATAGTGTAAGCCCATTAGGTTGGAAATTCCCCTTTGGGCCATATCTAAGAGGGAGAGACTAGTGATAGATCACCAGCCCGATGATAATACTTCATGCGTGGGCGAATGGTGATTTTGTATGGATAGAGGATCCTGTCAGGTGACAGTAATTTTCTAGCATGATAGAGAGAATCCACCTTCTTTGGAGCAGCTTTGGCAATATCTTCAATGTATTTTTCCAATTCATATTGCTTTTAAATGTTAAACCGATAAGTTTCAGCAATGATCTCTCGTAGAATTATCAGTCAAAACAATCGGTGGTTTGTATGGTTTCTTGTAATTGTTAACCGAAAGAAATTCAGTCTTAAATGTCACCATCAATTTTCGCATCCTTTCCTCTACAGACAAGAGGTCATATTCTAAGGTTATTTTTCTAAATATTTAATAAGAAAGTGTACTTTGCTGTAAGCGAATACATCAACCAGTATTTTCTAAACAACCTCAAATTTGTTTTTGTGTTTGTTTCTCCTATATAAATCCTACTCTGTTAAAACTGAAAGAAGTAGCTTCATAGCAATGTTTCCGACTACATCTTGATACTAAAGATAAAGTGAGATGTTGCCTTACTTAATTCGTCTGTAAAAAAAAAATTAATAAAAAAATGTTTTGTCATTTATTTTCACTCTCAATTGGTCCGTGCTATAAATATAATCTATTTTCACTTACAGTAATCGATTTAACTATTTACTTCGAATAAGTGTTTAATTGTTTATTAGTTGCAAAAATAGAAAGACGGGAGAACGTACCTTCTAAAAAACATGTACTCTTCCTGACACTCAGATCACCAGGTTTTAATATTTAGATAGAGACATATTTTTAATAACACAGTTTGCTCTGCAGTCAGTTAATATATTGACCAGTATTTTCTAAACGACTTCAACTCTGTTTTTTTTTCTTCTCTGGCAAAACTGCAAACCGTAAGTTGTAGATTCATTTGAATATTTTCGACTGAGTGTTGATACTACAGAAGACCAATCACATTATCGAAACGCCTTCTATTATCAGAGCCAACAATCTCCAAGGGTTCTATAGACCATTTGGAACGAGTAGAATTTTGCAAATATTTTTGTCTGGTTTAAATGATTTGTAAAAAATTTCCCTTATAATTTAAAGAGAAACTGTCATTTTCTATCTAGAGCAGAAAAAATTAAAACTCTTAACTGGAATAAAGCCTATAGCACCATGCTTCCTTTTTATATTTTATATGTATATCGTATCCAATGGAATATATGTTAATATGCTCCCCTAGGATGTAACATATGTTAGATATTGGCAAGTGACCCTGGAGAGAGAAACATTCGATGGGTTGCACACACGCAGATATATTCCATGTGAAGAATGCAAGACTTTCGATCATTGTTTATTGGAATGCATAATTTGGCCAATAAATATTTGAGAGGATATCGGTCAAAGGATTGAAACACTAGACAATAGGAAATATTAAACATTTCAATGAAAAAAGAGTGTTTGTATAAATTGTCACAAAAAAACCGTGGCAGTCGGTCAGAGAGAAACCAGCCTGTCACATTTCTTCACCGCCAACATCCACACCTACCTCACGCACCTTCAGAGATATCAAAACACCAGTAATAACTTATAATCCAAAGCTGATTTGTCGGTGTGAAATAAAAACAATATATTTTTTATAGATCAACTGTGTTGTGTTTTACTCGCTGTCAGTGTGTATATATCTTGGACCAGTGACAAAAACAGATTTAACAAGTATATAGATTGAAAATTTTGAACAATCAAGTATATAACACATAGCAGTCGTCACAGATGAAACACTCGGTATTCTGGTCTCTTAGTTTATTGGTGTTGATGTTGTACATTATTGAATAGTAATTTTACTTAAAACGTTGATTTACAATATGAACCAAAGCGAAAACGTATATGCTTTTACTTCGCTTCGAGTGGGAAGTCAATTCTTTTATTAAATTTCTTGAATAAAACGAAAGTAAAAAAATCGAACAACGAGATTTTTATGGTATTAGTTCCTTTATCAAACTCTTGATTTTTATTGAAAAAAGTACAAGAGGCAGAGAGAAGGAAAGTTCACCCCGATCCATTACTAAACCCCTGCACACAACTTCCTCTAGTCAACATCTCTCCGGAAAAAAAAAACCCTCAGTATAACTCCCGAGAGATATCCACGGCAACTGATTGGAATCGATTTTTTTAGTCCTGCTTCGGCGCAAGGATTTATATACCTATATTGAGAAACCCCAATGAAGTTTTATGGGCCATGGAAGACCGGTTGGGCCAGAATTATCTTGATACTTTTATCAAATTATTTTTAGCAGCAAACCTTCCTTTAGACATATTTGGATACATAAGATCCATAAAGAATTCAGCAGTTTTTCATTTGTTACTTTACTCTAACGGAAGGAAGAAATAGTTGTTTATTAGGCTAGTACTGCTGTTATTAACAATTAATATCTATATTTCTCTTAGTCTGTCTATATGTCCGTTCCACTTTGTTTTTGGAAACTGTGTGGCCGATATGGTTGAAATTTTGTATGACTTTGTTGCAGTAAGATGCAGCGAACTAAATAGTATGGTATCCATTCGATGCACAAGTAGGGATTAATAGGGATTAGCATTTAAGTTCCACTTTTCTTTAGAAACTACTGGTTAAAATTTTGTATAACCTTATTTTTAATGTTCAGCGAACTAAGTATTATGGTATCCTTTCGATGCACAGTTAGGGATTAATATTTAAGCTACACCTTTTCTCGGAAACTATATGGCCGATCTGGCTGAAATTTTGTATGCACTTTGTTGTAATAAAGCACCCATTATAAATCAACGGGATATAACTTTTGATCTTTCTTGTGGGCTAAAATTCTATTTAAGATACAATTCATTAAAAATGGTAGTGAAATCTAACCGTTTCTATTTCTTCCGACCGCACGCTGGCCACAGCCAGCTCAATCTCTCTTTCAATGTACACGTCTATCTCCTTCGGCGTCGTTTTTGTTTTTCCGACCACCTGGTATCATTTTTCCTTCTTCTTCCAACACAAGTCAGAGCACACTTACCAATTGTATATGCGTACGAGCACAATAGACGATATAATTATTCAAATATTAACCAGATATTTTGATCAATTTTAGTATTTAAAAAAATAAAAAATAATGAAACGTGCAATATTTTCCTTGTTTAAATACTTCTTTTTCACAAAAACATAATTTAATTAATGATAAGTTGTTTGGGAGTAATGCTGAAACTGAATTCAATCTAAATAATTTTGATGACTGACATAGAAATTAACCTATTTTTTATACACCTCCATTAAGTACAAAACGAAATATATATTCTTGGTAAATTTTCGATACAGAAAGTAGAATAATATGCACTATGAAAAAAGAGTAATTGGTTGTTTTTCTGGTATAGCTAATATTTCGGCGCATATCCAGGATTCCTCATATATTAAAAAACAAAACAAAAATGTCTGATGTACATATCCGTGATGAAAACAAATAAAAAATCGTGTAAATTTCTCAAATAGTTTTATTTTTAAATAAGAAAGCCAAATGTTATAGCTAAATAAATAAGAAAGCCAAATGTTGTAGCTAAATAAATAAGAAAGCCAAATGTTGTAGCTAAATAAATAAGAAAGCCAAATGTTATAGCGAAATAAATAAGAAAGCCAAATGTTATAGCGAAATAAATAAGAAAGCCAAATGTTGTAGCGAAATAAATAAGAAAGCCAAATGTTATAGCGAAATAAATAAGAAAGCCAAATGTTGTAGCTAAATAAATAAGAAAGCCAAGTGTTGTAGCTAAATAAATAAGAAAGCCAAATGTTATAGCGAAATAAATAAGAAAGCCAAATGTTATAGCTAAATAAATAAGAAATCCAAATGTTGTAGCTAAATAAATAAGAAAGCCAAATGTTATAGCTAAATAAATAAGAAAGCCAAATGTTATAGCGAAATAAATAAGAAAGCCAAATGTTGTAGCTAAATAAATAAGAAAGCCAAATGTTATAGCTAAATAAATAAGAAAGCCAAATGTTATAGCGAAATAAATAAGAAAGCCAAGTGTTGTAGCTAAATAAATAAGAAAGCCAAACGTTATAGCTAAATAAATAAGAAAGCCAAACGTTATAGCTAAATAAATAAGAAAGCCAAATGTTGTAGCTAAATAAATAAGAAAGCCAAACGTTATAGCTAAATAAATAAGAAAGCCAAATGTTGTAGCTAAATAAATAAGAAAGCCAAATGTTGTAGCTAAATAAATAAGAAAGCCAAACGTTATAGCTAAATAAATAAGAAAGCCAAATGTTGTAGCTAAATAAATAAGAAAGCCAAATGTTGTAGCTAAATAAATAAGAAAGCCAAATGTTGTAGCTAAATAAATAAGAAAGCCAAATGTTGTAGCTAAATAATAAGAAAGCTAAATGTTATAGCTAAATAAATAAGAAATCCAAATGTTGTAGCTAAATAAATAAGAAAGCCAAATGTTGTAGCTAAATAAATAAGAAAGCCAAATGTTGTAGCTAAATAAATAAGAAAGCTAAATGTTATAGCTAAATAAATAAGAAAGCCAAATGTTGTAGCTAAATAAATAAGAAAGCCAAGTGTTGTAGCTAAATAATAAGAAAGCTAAATGTTATAGCTAAATAAATAAGAAATCCAAATGTTGTAGCTAAATAAATAAGAAATCCAAATGTAGTAGCTAAATAAATAAGAAAGCCAAGTGTTGTAGCTAAATAAATAAGAAAGCCAAATGTTGTAGCTAAATAAATAAGAAAGCCAAATGTTATAGCTAAATAAATAAGAAAGCCAAATGTTATAGCTAAATAAATAAGAAAGCCAAATGTTGTAGCTAAATAAATAAGAAAGCCAAATGTTGTAGCTAAATAAATAAGAAAGCCAAGTGTTGTAGCTAAATAAATAAGAAAGCCAAGTGTTGTAGCTAAATAAATAAGAAAGCTAAATGTTATAGCTAAATAAATAAGAAATCCAAATATTATAGCTAAATAAATAAGAAATCCAAATGTTATAGCTAAATAAATAAGAAATCCAAATGTTATAGCTAAATAAATAAGAAATCCAAATATTATAGCTAAATAAATAAGAAAGCCAAATGTTATAGCTAAATAAATAAGAAAGCCAAGTGTTGTAGCTAAATAAATAAGAAAGCTAAATGTTATAGCTAAATAAATAAAAAATCCAAATGTTGTAGCTAAATAAATAAGAAAGCCAAATGTTATAGCTAAATAAATAAGAAATCCAAATATTATAGCTAAATAAATAAGAAAGCCAAGTGTTGTAGCTAAATAAATAAGAAAGCTAAATGTTATAGCTAAATAAATAAGAAATCCAAATGTTGTAGCTAAATAAATAAGAAATCCAAATGTTATAGCTAAATAAATAAGAAAGCCAAATGTTGTAGCTAAATAAATAAGAAAGCCAAGTGTTGTAGCTAAATAATAAGAAAGCTAAATGTTATAGCTAAATAAATAAGAAATCCAAATGTTGTAGCTAAATAAATAAGAAAGCCAAGTGTTGTAGCTAAATAAATAAGAAAGCCAAATGTTGTAGCTAAATAAATAAGAAAGCTAAATGTTATAGCTAAATAAATAAGAAAGCCAAGTGTTGTAGCTAAATAATAAGAAAGCTAAATGTTATAGCTAAATAAATAAGAAATCCAAATGTTGTAGCTAAATAAATAAGAAATCCAAATGTTATAGCTAAATAAATAAGAAAGCCAAATGTTGTAGCTAAATAAATAAGAAAGCCAAGTGTTGTAGCTAAATAATAAGAAAGCTAAATGTTATAGCTAAATAAATAAGAAATCCAAATGTTGTAGCTAAATAAATAAGAAATCCAAATGTTGTAGCTAAATAAATAAGAAAGCCAAGTGTTGTAGCTAAATAAATAAGAAAGCCAAATGTTGTAGCTAAATAAATAAGAAATCCAAATGTTGTAGCTAAATAAATAAGAAAGCCAAATGTTGTAGCTAAATAAATAAGAAAGCCAAGTGTTGTAGCTAAATAAATAAGAAAGCTAAATGTTATAGCTAAATAAATAAGAAATCCAAATGTTGTAGCTAAATAAATAAGAAAGCCAAATGTTATAGCTAAATAAATAAGAAAGCCAAATGTTGTAGCTTAATAAATAAGAAAGCCAAGTGTTGTAGCTAAATAATAAGAAAGCTAAATGTTATAGCTAAATAAATAAAAAATCCAAATGTTGTAGCTAAACTACGAGAACGATCTTGTGTTACCATCTTGTAAACATTCTTCTGGAAGAAGGCAGATAACTCTAACTAATTAAAATTTGCGTGATTTTAAAGTCATTCTTAACGTTGTTACAGATCGTGTATAGGTGCTTTGGAAAGTATCAGGAGCAGCTCAAAGATGGATGGCAAGATACTGTATTAGCAGCAGGAGCAGCTTTTGAGTTTATGCAAATTGGCAAGTGTACTCAGGCTTGTGTTGGAATAAAAAGAAAAAATGACACCCGGTGGTCGGAAAAACAAAAACGATGCCAAAGGAGATGAACGTGTAAATTGAAAGCGAGATTGGACCGACTGTGGCTAGCATGCGGTCGGAAGAAATAGAAACGGTTATAGCGCAGGTTAGATGGGCATGTGGCAGTGGGACACTTTTTAAACAGTGTCGAGGGGAGAGCGTAAAGGTAATAAAGGCTTTTATTAAAAAAGAGAAAAATGCCGACCCGGATTTTGTTTCTTTGCTTTGTTTATTTGTAACTGCGATCTTACAACATGGGGACGAGGGAGGCATTGGAAAAAAAACCTCAAATTCACTTAAAAAGTGTTTTGTTTTTATATAAATAAAACTACTTGATGAATTTACGTAATGTTTGATATATGACATTTTTCTTTACTTTTTTTCTTTTACAGAGGGATTCTGGACAAGAACCAATATTTCTTACCTCTATTATTTTAATAGAGCATGAAGCAAATTTTAAATGTTTATTTTATAATTAATATTTATAAAAAATAGTTATAGTTTTCAGAAATTGCAGAAAAAAATACACTTTTGAACTCTTATTTTCGAGAAACAATGCATATTGACACTTGAACCTAAGAGCTACTATGTGAGGCCATACTTATAGGGGCATTATCTGTAGGGAGTTGAACAGTAAAATATCTGTACACGTTATATTTAAATTCCTGCATGTTAGTACAATCAGGAAACAGGAAGGGAAATCCAAACCAATGCTACGAGTACACCAGAGAAGGTTCCATTAAAGTAGATGTAAAACACGCAAAATGATGCGACACTGCGTTACCGAGACGGGGCTTAGAACGTATTTGATACATCAGTAGCTATTAGAATGGAGACTCTTTTTTGGATCTTGTCTACGGTGGAGATACTATTTGTAGATGAATTATGTACGAGGTGTCTTCAATAAATTTGCAGATTTTTTTCCTATGGGTAATTATATTCATAGTACACACATGAAAATACAGTCTTCTTCGAAGTAATCTCCTCCGGCTGCAATGCACTTGTTGTACCATACCAAAAATTTCTGGAAGGCCCCATGGAAGTGTTCTTGTGTGAGTGTATCAATGACCCTCGTCACAGCCTTTTTTTTATCTACTCAGTTATCTTAACAACAAATTCTAAGGTTTTCCTTGAGCTTAGGGAATAACCAAAAGTTACATGGAGCAAGTCTGGACAATAGAGAAGGTGAAAAACTGTCTTGATGCCCATCTTGTGATAAGGATAGAGTTGTGGACTGCACACTTGGGGCAAACTTTGCACAAATCTTCCACATCTTCAGTTCCTCACAAATAATTGTGTGTACAGTTCCCACACTGACATCAAACTGTGCACTTATCTCTATAGACACACGACGGTCTTTATCCATGAAATTCTAAATTTGGCCAATTAACTCTGATGTTCTGACTTCCTTACTCCTCACACGCCTCTCATCATCCCTCACAGACTCCCTGCTTTCCTTGAATCTCTTATGCTACTCAAAAACTTATGCTTGATTTGTGTAAGATGGTCTAAAAGCAGTTTGAAGTATTCCATGCGTTTCTGTGGCATTTTAAAAACGGAAATGTATTGCATATCGTTCTTCTAAAGTGTCTTCACATCCAAATTGTGTTTTTGAAATTCACCAGCTGTGACAGTCAGGCTTTAGTGGGGTGTATTCCAATTCCTGCTGTATCTGTTTATTTGAACCTGAAATCATAAAATTGGTCAGTCTTCACATATATAGCAATATAGCAATAACATATTGAATTTTATATATTATAACATATATATATAACAATTATAGCAATAACGTACTGAATTTTCAAGAGTCCACGATAATTTTAAATGTCTGTACAAAAATGTTTGGAAACTTATTAAAGGCACCTCATAATCATTACTATTATAGTTTTCCAAATAATTTATTCACTCGGACAGTTCTAATATGAAATTTAAAAGTCTCATAATTCTAAAATTAATCTGAGAAACGTTTAGAGTTTGCGTTTTTTAAATAATTTTTTTTTTTTTTACTGAACACGCCATTGTTTGCAATAAGAATGTAATCAAAAAGTCAATCTGTCTATTTCGCATTGGTCATAACCACTCCAGTACCAACGTTTCTATCGTCGCTGAACTCTAAGATTAGCCAAAGATCAAATGCTTTCGTTGCCTTGCTGTAACAGGAGTCAAAATAATTTTTTGTCTAAAGTGACTGGTTACACTCGTGTTTGAATAATTTTTTTTTCCTGGAGTTAAAATGCAGTGTTGGCTTTTACCAAAGTGTAAAAGAAAAAAAAGGGGACGCCCCCAATGGTTCTTATATGCAAATGTGTTTACTCAATAAAATACGTATTTTAGCGCATGCGTGTTGGGATTTCTGCAAATGATGAACTTACAACTGAGTCACACGTTTGATAAATTATTGTTTACTAGCAGGACCACCCGGCGTTATCTGGGGGCCATGTAAATACAAAGGCAGAAGAGGGTAAAAAGTGTGTGCAACATCTTTATATTAAAACTTTTATCTTCTACCTGTTTCAATCTATCTCTCTTTCCCCTTCCCTATTTTACCTCGTTATAGTTTTGGTTCAATCATTTGTAAAGTGAAATATATCGGTAGAAGTCTTACCTTTGGCTTAAAATATCACGAAGAAGACATGTGGATGTGTATGTTCAGAAAACATATCACGTCTAAGCAGATAACACCTAAAACAATTAACTTCCGGTATCTATGGGCAAAATTTCAAAGTGACAAAAAATCCTTGTTGATAGCAATGTATTAATTTTCAACATCATAATTTGTAGCCTGCACAAAAAGTAATATTTAAATTATTTCTATAAAATTATTTTTTATTCTAGGAAATATTAATTTTTCATTCCTAAAACTAAGCATTATTGAAATTTTAACTTATCCTAATAACGTACCCTTAAATTAAATTTATCAGAAACTTATTTTTAATTCAAAAATTTTATATGCAATTATAAATCAAATTTCAATTTTATTTAATAATTACAGATTGTAAAATCAGCTGTGCACAAAAAATTTAATAAACTCTGAATTCATAATTGTTTCAATTAATTAGTTGATGTAACATTCGATCCTCTGCGAGTGTATTTTGTCCAAATTAGTAAAATGCAGTTGTAAAGTGCACTCTTCTGGAGGTTGAAAGTCCAATCCTTAGTATGGGCGACATTCAAAATAAAAGTGCGAATTACTTAGAACTTCTACCCGGTCACGGCTGAGAGAACGAGAACATGCTAATCCCGTGGTTTTAAAAAAGAGTTCTGTTAATAATTTCGTGCTGATTTCCGATTTCGTCAGAAAGATTCCCGAGTTCAACAAGATTTATCTGAAGAAGGTCTGAGGTTACATCGATCGAAACATTGTGAAAATAGAATTAAAAACGAAAATGGTACAGCGAATAATTCAAATAATACGAATTTTCAATTCTCATCTGAAAGAATCAGTGATTCATGAACGCCAAGTAAAAGTGTTGCTCATTTGATGGCGAGATTAAATCGCAGCACCCATTCTTGACTGACAAAATAAAATATCAAGTATTGAGTTTAAAATCCTTAAAGTGTTCAATAAACACAGAAATCGCCCGCATTCACTTTTGTTCAAATACATTAGCCAAAGTTGAACTCTGCGCAACACTCGCCCATCAAATTATCACGTTGATCTATAACGAGATAGGCAATATGTAGGTATTAATTTGCATCCGAACATTTTAAAATGATTACACATAAAAAAGAAGGTTTATTGCGCGATGCACTTATGGTATCTTTTTCTTTATCATTCATACATTGTTTAATGGAAGAAAGATTATTTATTTTATATATATATATATATATATATATATATATATATATATATATATATATATATTAATGGTTATTTTTATTGACATAGAGGTAAATGTTTCAAAAGTTTTATTCACTCTTTGACAAGCTATAATCAATTCTTCATAGTGTTTTTTTCATCTATTTGTTTTCTAGAAAGGCCCAGAGGTCAAGTTTCATAAAGGGAAGCAAAAAGTTTTCATTTTGCTGAAAAATTACTAGACGTAGCTCTTTGCGATCAGATGGGCGTGGGTAGTTACCGCAAATATGAAAGAGAGAGGGAGGAAAGGATGAAAAAAGAAGGAGAGAGGGAAGGAAATAAAATTAGAAAAAGAAAGTGAAATGATGTCTGAAAAGGAATGAAACTGAAATTGAGATCAAAGAATGTTTTTGAAAATTGAAATGGAGAAAAAATAATTTAATAAAAGAGATAAAATTCTGGAAAATCAGAAAGATGGGAAAATTGAATCAAATAAAAGATTTAGAAAAAAATACCCATCCTCAAATCATAAACATGATATATAGAATAACAAGATGAGAAAGGATATAGCAATGAAAATGCTATTGTAAAATGAAGTGTGGTAAAGCAACTGACAGAGAAATCCTCGGAACGATTGGCCTTTTGACAAGAAGGAGTCACCACTTATGACGGCACAGTAGAAACTGATCAGATATCGCGTTGGCATCTTCTGGGGATTTATGGTAAACTGCCGGAAAAACCGATGTGATTAGACAATCAGCATTAAACTGTCAGCAGACGATGTTTTCGTTAATAGGAAAAATTACTTATCTCATACTATTCTTTAAAGAAAAATTGTTTTCGATCATAGCAGTTTCCATGGAAAAATGTTTTCGTTGTTATAAAATTTTTTGGAAAACAACAAAAAATAGTCTTAGATACTTTTCATAAAAATAGATTAAGAACTTTTGATTTTCGTTTATAGTTTCCATCTTTTTGTCTTTAAAAAGAAACTTATTTCTTTGAAGCATTTGTGGCAAATTTTTTTAATATACTTTTCTTGAAAAAAAATATGTTTCGTATAAATAAAGTTGTTTTAAGTCTTATCTTCTTGAGGTAAAAATTTTGTTTTCAATATTCTGAATTTATCGTCTGTTCACATTGACTTTTTTTGGCAATTTTTGCTGGCTGCTTACCATAAACTGCCGGAAAATGCTGATGCGACGTTGGGTCAGGTTGCAAAGACCACTCAAGGATTGATGAGTATCAAGTTGGCTGTAAGGCAACACCGTGATGATTAATGGTGGAAATTGTACAGAGGATGACTACAAAAGAACTTGCTTATGTTTGACTTGAAAAACGATCATGTTATAGTCAGTTGCAAGCAACCTTGCAGTATTCTGTTTTACAGAAGGGTAGTTCTAGGAAAGAAACTTTGCTCACAGAATTTTCGTAAGGCACAGATAGAGATTAAGGAAAATTGTTGACAGTGGTTGTAGCTAGACGACTGTTTGTCACGAATGTTTTACAAAGGGAAGGCCGATAGACTAAAGCTCAGTCGAAGATATGGATAGAGCAGATAGACTCACAACGTCTGTTCTGTAAGAAAGAAGTAATAAAGAGAAGAAAAGGACATTGGCCACTAGATTTCGAAGACGGGTTTATACTCTGTCAAGGCTAGAAATGCTAGTCTGAACTCGGATGTAGCAAGAGTAATTCATCTTAGGATATATTTGGCTCTTATACAGATAAATGATTGTAACCGGATTGAAATACCTTCTGGAGCTGTAGAATGATCCAAAATTGTATTTGTTTTCATATTACAATTCATCTTTTCTGTCCTCAGTCAATGAAAGAGAAATCGTTGCTCAAAGGAGAAATGCTTCCCATTATCTTGAAAAAGTTTATCAGTTTGTCAAATATTTTTGAAAAATACTGGAGATCAGTCTTCTGCATCTTAGTACAGATCAATCAGTTTCCTATGCATCCTGAGTAAGATGTTCAAATCTCTACTATTCTATAAAAATCAATTTGTGTGTGTGAGTTCCTTCCTCGTAGGTTCCGAAACGGCTGACCTTATCTTTTACAAATTTTACACAGAGGTAATTTATATGTCTGGCAGTGTTCTTAGATATGATTTGTACAGAAATTCATTTGATAAGTATCAAAACTCGAAACAATCCGATCTAAAAAGTAGTTTTTCTTCTCTTATAGATAAAAAAGAATTTTTACAAGGTAATATTTTACATTGCACTAGCCAAGTGTTTAACGTAAAATATTCCCTTATAAAAATTCTTTTTTATCCGTAATAGAAGTAAGACTATTTATTTATTTATTTTTTTTTTTTGCGAATTCGTCCACTGGGTAAATTATTCTCATAATACATTATAATCAATTAAGGATTGATTCTATAATAATACATACGCAATCTGCATAAATTAAAACATGTTTAAGCGTATTGTACGACCGGGCAATGCTGGGTGGCCATCTAGTCTCTGATATATTACAAAGTTGTTATTTACATCAGCAAAATAACTCAGTAACAAGCAATATGGACTATTATTTGTATGTTATGGATGTAATCCCATACAGGATCAACATATTTATTGACGGTAGCTTCGTTTCTAGAACAATAGTTCTTGATATTTTAGAGACACAAAGGTCTGCTTGAACATCTGAAAATTTTCTCCCTGCCAGGTTTATTAATGTAATTTAGTTATATCAACACTGGTGTGCCAAAGAGTAAATTCTGGGTCTAAACCTATTCTTGATATTCATCAATCATCTCCAGCATGACATTCTAAGATCATTCGTCAACATTTATACAGATGACATAACCATCTATGGCAGCACTTCGAAGAGCACTAATAATGAGGATATTTCTGGTTTTCTCTCTGCCTACCTGGAGCGCATTGTACAATGGGGAAAACATTAGTTGTTTACTTTTAACACCTGTAAAACAAAGCTTCTCTTCTTTCACTATAAATGCTCGAATCATGATTTTGCTTCAACTGAAATAAATAATGCTACCCTTGAGTAGTTTCAATGCTTTGATAAGCTTCTAGGACTCACTTTAACCTAGGACCTGCAGTGGAAGACTTTCATCAGATCTGTTGCTATGTACACTGAAAAAATAGTTTCTATCGATCCAGAAAGTATCTTACTCCTAATGCAATCCTCTACCCGAATAAGTTGGAGTACTATTGCCAAAACTGGGGAGGTACTCCTTAGGACACTTGATAGAGTGCATAATATCTAGTGGAAGATGTATTTTTGTTTTTTACTTTTCTTTGGATCTTTCTTACAGAAGAAAGGTTTCTAGTCTTTCTCTACTCTATCATTATTTCCATTTTAGGTGCTCGACTGAGCTCCAATCGCTAGTCGCTCCAACTCTTAAAACATTCACAGCAAAATTTCGTCTAACAGCAACCACTGTAATAAAAAAGCTCATTTCTTTCTCTGACAACCTGACCCTAAACAGAACGTCTATGAGTAGGGTTTCTTTCTAAGAATTGTCTGTCTGTGAAACGCAATACTACAAGTTTGCTTCCCTAATGATTACCAAAATAGTCGTTGTTACGTCAATGTTAACAAATTATTGTTGAGCCATCCCCTTAACTAACCAAAGCACAGATTCAACCATCGTCTGCAATCCTCAAGGTGTTTGTCTTACCGTCAACCTGACAGAAACTATTAACCTTTGTCTTTGGATGGCTTTTAAGCCTTGAGAAGCGGTGATCTGTTAATAAAACCATATTTATAGACTTTTCATTTTGACTGAATTGCAATCTCGTTCCTTCCTGAAAAAACATTCACAGCAAAAACTCGTCTAACTACAACCACTAAAGACAAGTTTCAATTTTTTCTATGTGTACCTAAAACTAAACAGAATTTCCATGAACACAGTTTCTTTCCAAGAACTTCCCATCAGTAGAATATGTCCAATCTTTACCAATTATTATTGAGCAGTGCATCTAAATAATCAAATGTTGTTCGTTTCATTTATTGTATCAGATCCTCTCAAGGTGTTGTTCATTCAATCAATCAGGGTTTTATCACTTAATTATGAACCCCTTCCTGGACTTTAGCCATCTATCTCTGTCTCGAGCTATCCACTGCCATGTGGGACCCATGTGTTTTATCAGGTCGTCCCCCCATCTCGTTCTTGGTCTTCCCTTTGGCCTCTTATGTTCATGAGATGTCCATTCCGTTGTCCTGATGGACCATCAGTTGTCATGTTGTCTGGCTACATGCCCTGCCCATCTGTGTTTGGATATTTTGATGGCAGTATTGACGTCAATAACTCTTGTTTGTTGGCGGATCCAGATGAGCAGCTTTTAGGAAAGTGGACAATATCATAAGAAGCCGAAAAGCAAATATGCCAGTCAAAGGGAAGATCTTCAATGAATATGTACTACCTGTGATGATCTATGGTAGTGAAACATGGGTCCTAACAGCTCGCCAAAGTGAAACCTTGGCAGTAGCACAAAGGAAGATGGAGAGAATAAAGTTAGTTATCAGTCTACAAGTTAGAAAGACAAACATCTGGATCCGCCAATAAAGAAGGTGTTATTCATTAGCAACCAAAAATTTCATTAAATCTCATCCTTGAGTGACACATTAGTAAATAAAAAATAACAATTTTCTCGATTCAGAGCTTGGGGGAGGGTGAAATTTCATTACGTTTAAAACCGATCTTGTTTCTAACTCTGCCAATGAAGTCTCCAGTTCTGCACACATCTCTCTATACTCTCCAAATTTACTCTTTCTTTAAAGTTATCGGATTTACTCCTGTATTTAAGACTCACATTACACATCCGTCGTATCATTCTTATAATTTCTCTCCATGCAACGCATGTCCACAATTAGCCAGCTCTTACTTCTATAAATCATCACACTGCATACACATGCTTGATAGGCTATTCCCTTCATTAACAGTGGTAACACTATATGCTTATATAGTTAAACATGTGGTGTAACCATGAGATCACTCTCCAATAAGCAAAGAATTTCTAGAATCTGATTAACATATTTGTTAGTAAAAAGTGATTATTTTCGATATATCGAGGAAGAAAAGTATTAAACGAAAGCGTAAAAGGAGATATAAAATATTAGCCTATAAAAAAATTAGGGATATAAAAAAAAAAAAGAACTTTTCTTCTCTGTTTTCTGCGAGCCATTATAACAATTTTCCCAAAAAAGATCACAAAAAATAGCAATAAAGCCTCTAATTTCAGCTAATGCAAGAGATCAGATTGCGGCCATCTTCAAAGAGAAAAAAAGGTGAACTTATCAAATCGAAACAATCTTCTCTGCTGCCTTTAGTCTATTATGTAAAATATATATTGGAATCTTTTGCTTTTCTTGTGTTTTGGATAAGATTTTTTTTAACTTATACACAAAACAGTCTTTATCATTGGATTTTCGCTTTCTCTTTAAATATGAGTTTATTACTGTATAATATTCTCGGCAGGTTGCGTTGTTTTTCGAATTTTTTTGTTTGATTCCCAAATCTCTATATAGTTTCCCTGCAAATCTGATCCTAGGTAGTAGCTCCTGTCAAATTAGTGGAACTGTGCCTTGTTTGGGGTAAAAAAAAAAAACATTAAAAAATCCACATATTATATCAACCCAGCAAAACTCAGTGGAAATTCTTTAGTTGCTTAGTTACCATTTATCCTTATCCCTTACTTCTTTACTTATCAGTTATATACATTACTTAAAAGAAAAAATAATTTATTTTAAACGTTTATATTAATTGTTGTAAATATTTATATAATTTATTCAAAAAGTAGTTGCTTTCTTTTAAACAAGGCCGATAGTCATTAGTCACATGCTCTCATGTAATGAATGTAGGATTGACATGAAATTCTTAAAGATAAACTAAAATGACCGAAAAATGGGCTGAAACGACTTAAATAAATAAAAAGTAAATGACTTAGAATGACTTTAATGAACTTAAGGATGAATTGAATGACCTTAAGAATGACTTGAATGCTTATAAAATAACTGGAATCCTTCAAAAACAACTTGAATGATCTGGAGAATGACTTGAGACTGACTAGGTGTAAAGTGGTGCCGCCATTTGTCTTGGAGGACCAAAGCATTTAATCAAAATGGGCCTCACAGAGATTAGTCTTGTCCAATCGAGAAAGATCATACGAATAGTTGGAGGTTTCACACTCATGTGTCAGGGTTGGCTACCAGTTGAGTTTGTGGTCAGAGGGAAAACAACTAAACAAGCCCTCTACATATGCAAGGGCATACAACGGCTTTATCTCAGCAGAGCAGCCTGCATCGATGTGGGAATATTGCACAAACATTTTCCAAACCCTTTAGCAGACGAACATGAAGAGGTAGACACCGAGTCTAAAAAGTGTGTAGATCAATTGCCAAATCGCCCCAAAAACCTCCCTTTTCCCGCAACAGAAGATAACATAGGCAAACTTAAGAGCTGGCTCCTAGAAAAGTTTGCCAAAACGACATTCAACAAAGATGGGATATTTCCAGCCATGTCCGGCCCAGCTGCCCACATTCACCTCAAAGAGAGATACACATCTCATACAACCCAGCCTACTCGTGGGGAGGGGGGAGAGGGGAGATGTAGAATAATCAAAAGAACTGTAGTAGTCAATAACACACAACAACAACAACAACAACAACAACAATAATAATAATAATAATAATAATAGCAGCAACACTTACCAAGGGTCCAGCTTATGCACAAGACAGACACCAGATTGAGCTGGACTGAGGGCTTGTATTTATGTACAAGCATATCCAATCAGGTGATTCAGCCAATCACAATCCAAAGAATAGACTGGCTCATGTGTGCACAATGGAATCTCCCATTGTGCCATAAATAGTTCTCCTCTTTCATGAGAGGTAACTTTAGTCTTTGTAAAGTTATCCACAACTTGAACACTGACCGAAAGTCCACTACACAATCCAATACATTTTACATTAAATTAATACAGAAAAGTGATCCCCCCACTTTATATCATAAAGTTACAAACATAAGTACAGCATGTAGTAAGATAGATACTACACTTTGATCTTGGCCAAAAGGCCAAGAAAAGCGGTATTTATTTGCTCCCCCACCTAGCAAATTAGGTACAAGGCTGATTTTTAATGTGAGGAGTGAAGGGGAAATGGGAACCAATTCCCCGGGGAGTAGGGGAGCTGGATAGTGACAATTGGTATGAAGGGTTGCCCCTACATTGACCAAGGTCTTATCTGTGGGGTCGCCCCCACATATGGTCTTTGCTTGCAGTATCTGCCGGAACAGATACGACACTTTGATCGTGGCCAAAAGGCCAAGAAAAACTTAAAAAGCGAAGAACAGCATCTATTAAGAACAGACCTTTGATCTTAACCAAAAAGGCCAAGCGCAAAAGTGTTGCAGACAGATCGACAGACCAACCGACCGACCTACGGACCGACTTATAGAGTCACTTGCACGTGGCTAATAATTGCCACCTAAATTGTTTTTTAAATAAATAAAGCAATCCATATTGTTTGAATTCAATATCTGCAAGGACTCGTAGCGTAGCGTTTAAAGTATCTAGAATTGAAGGTTCAATCCTCGGTGTGGGTTACACTCAGAATACAAAGGCGAATTACTTAGGACTTCTACCCAATCATGGCTGATGGAACAAGAACATGTTACTCTTGTAGAGTTAAATAAAGGTTTTTACTCAAAATTCTGTGCTGATTCCTGAGTCTGACAGAAAGTTTCTCGTGTTTGACAAGATACACATGAAAAAGTCAGAGATTGAATCGGGCGAAACGTTGTAAAAATAAGTCAAGATGAAAACAGTAGCCTGAAGGATCCAAAATAATACAAAATAACTAAGCCGCATCTCCAATATTCAGAAACGTAAAATCTAACAATGTTTATAACCTTTAAATTCATTTATTTATTGTAAAAAATTATATCTTCTTTTAAATTTCTTTCTTACTTTCTTACTGTAAAATAATAGCTAAGTACCATTTGAATAAATAAAATAACGTCAATTTCAATACGACGGCGATGACGGAATTTTAGTTAAGACTTATTCTATCTAAATCTTATTGAATTGTTCCAAAAGAATTTGGAACAATTCATTTTGAATTGGGTAAAACCTTTATTTTGGGTCCCGTGGAGACATCAATCAATCATCAATTACTTTCGCAATTTTAAAATAGAGATGAAAGGTGTTAACGCAATATTCTGTTGTTGAATGTATTCATAATTTTCTAGGTTGCACTTTTCAAATGTTTGCTAAAATGATATATACACCTGACAATTCTTTTGTCATTATTCTCAAAATCAACATAGAGGCGAATTTATCAACATAAGTTTTATTCACAATTAAGCTTTTGCCATCGACAAAAAGAGAGAGAGGGGGGTAGTTATATGAGGTTTGTTAGTGTGTAGTTGGACGATGGAGAAATGTCAAGATATCAATCATGCTCGCCAATGTGTCTGCTCTCCTGTTTTCTGTTGTTTATTTTTCTCCTATATATGGACACCAATCGACATTCCTGGAAATGTAAATACTAAGATATTACATTCTACTTTTCTATTTTGCATTGCGCAATTAATAACTCCTGACCTAGGAATGTAAAACTTTCTTTGTTTTCGTTTTAATTACAATTCCGGCCAGTTTTATGGAACACAAGAATGTAAATCAAAATCCACCTGGAATGTGTGTGTGTGTGTGTGTCTGAACACCTCTGCTTTTAAATGTGCGTCGCTACGTCTCCATATCCAACAGTCCGTACAAATGAACGCACATGCGTATTATTATCATGTGGATTCTTCTTCATTATGTTTGATAACTTCCCGAGTTGGATCACGCAAACTTTGGAATCGACTTAAATGAGTTCAAGTCGAGTATATTTATTTCACTTATACTATAATACCACTTTCTCCAGCTGTGTGTAAAATAGCAACTTTTTAACTTTTGGAGGGCATTAAACAATCCCAAAAGGGTTGATATGCCCTAAATAAAACACATATTTCTCCATTTCTGAATATTTGAGATGAGGATTGGTTATTCGTATTTGGATTTTTCGGATTATTTTTCTTCATCTGGAGTGTCATTTTCACAATGTTTCGGATGGCGCAGTGGTTAGAGTACTTGGAAAAAATCAACTGTAAAAAGTGATATTCACCAGGAGGTTGATGGTTCTATTCTCGGTGTGAGCAACCGAAAAATACAATAGCGAATTACTAAGGACCTCTATCTAGTCATGGCTGATGGAACGAGAGCATGATACTTCCGTGAAGGGTTATGTTCAAAATTCCGATTCTCCAGTTTAACAAATTCCCGAGTTTGATAAGATACACCTGAAGAAGATCGGAGGTTACATCAACCGAAACGTTGTGAAAATGATACTCAAGATGAGAACAGTAGTCCGAATAATGCAAATGATACGTTTTTTTTTTCGTTTTTTTAATTTCATTTTTCTTCCTCTGAGTTTTGTCGTTTCTTCCTTTAATCTCTATCATCATCTGTTTTCAGGATATCTATTTTTATTTGTAAAGTTGAACAAAAGGCCACTTTTTAATGTTAGCAGATATTTAGCTCCCAAAAAATGAGCACTTTTGATTACGACAATTTTTTTTGTTTTTAGCCTCAGTCTACGGCGATTCCTTTTCCTCTGTTCAAGAACAAAACAAATATTACACTTTCATTTTAAATCGAAATAATATATATAGTATATACTTTTATGTTTTTATTTTTTATTGCACTGAATTTGTTTTTGTTTCTTGTTATCTGTTTGCCTTGAAGTTTGAATTCTTGCATTTTGTTTTCTCACCATAATTGTTATCCCCATGATTACAACACTCCAGCGGCTTTGCCTGCTTCTGGCCTGTTGCAACCTTTCATCATGGCATAATGACCGTTTTGCGTTCTCATCTCTCAGATCGCTTGTTTAGGCTGTTTTAATGACTCTTAACTCTTCACAGAAACAAAATTCGTGCGAATCTCAGAAATGCATTTCCATAAATCAACTTCAAATACATTGGATGTTTTGTTTGTTTGTTTGTTTTTGTGCAGCGTTTAAGAAATTGAAATATTGCTTGATTCTCTTTTGCTTTTATTTCTGTTTTATTTTTTTCTCATCTTTTTTAAAACTTTTATTTCTTCTCATTTCTCTTTTTCTATGTCTGTAACGTTTCCCTTATCTTTGCTCATACCTTCTTTTTCTGACGTCTTCTCTTTCTAAGCTTAACTTTTTGCTTTCATCTTTTTCTTCGGTTTCTTCTACTTTATCTTCTCTTACCCCTCCTACTTTCTTCTTCTTCTTCTTCTTCTTATTATTATTATTTGTCCTCTCCTTCTTTTTTGCAGTATTCTTTTCGCTAATTTTTATCTTCTTTACCTTCTCTTCATACTCCTACTTCTTATTATTTGTCCTCTCTTTTTCATATTATGTTCTTCTTCTTCTTCGTTGACCTCCTCTTTTTTGACTTCTGCATTGTTGATTTCATCTTTTTTGTCATGTTATTGTTATCCTTATATACATTCTTCGTTTTTCTTCGCTTTTTTCTCTCATCCTGCTCTCATTTTTGTTATCTTCTTTGCTTTCTCTCTTTCTTCTTCTTCTTCCTTTATTTTTTACTTTATTTTTTCTGTCCTTCGTTGCTGTTTTTCATTTTCCCGTCTTCATTAACCTTACAACTAAAAGTTTGTTTTTTTTGCGCTTTGATTTCTTTTTTTTTTTTTTTTTTGCGCTTTGATTTCTTTTTTGTTTTTCTTTATTTCTATTTTTCTACCTCTACTTCAACCTTCTCAGGCTCCATTTTTAATGTATTAAAAAAAATCTCGTAACAGCTTAGAACCACAAATAAACGCAAGGATTACCAACATCAAAGACAGCTATAAAAGATGAAAAACTTGGGCTAAATTTGCATCATCCTACCCCACCTCTCTGCAATTCATAAATTGATGGCTCTTACTGAATGAGGAAATATAAATATTTTTATCACATTCTCGTTAATAAAGTCTTTTTACCAGTTGCAATACCCATTTAAAGACAGGTGTATCGCCCTAAAAGGACCTGTTTGTAGTGATATTCCGGAAAACGCTGGGTTACCTGATTGAGGCGAAAGTACGCGATTGTCAGTGTCATGGAATACGAAATATTCAGAGAGAATGTTACGTTGACAACAAAAGGAATGTTCTTGGAGCGGATTAATTATTTAGAACAATAAAATGTGTTAAACGTTTATATAATGACTTTGGAATTATAGAAACATAAACAAATACATTTAAGTTTTACCAAAAACAAAAGGTGACCTCGTTATGTGACGTCAGAGAGCCAACTAACAAGCAAACAAACAAACAAAAAAGATTTAGTTTTCAGTCTCAGAGTTTGGAGTTTTAGTTTGAAAGTTGGAGTTATCAGTCGTGGAAGCATTCGGCTGGGAAGTTAGATGCAATCGCCAAAAGGAAAGGGCGTGTACTTCGAGAGCAAAATAAGTCGCAATCATGAAAATGTTATGTATGAAATATAATTTGGTTTTCATTAATTTTTGGAAGAGAAATGGTTTGTATTTTCAGGAGCACGTCGAAGTATACGTCAAAGAGTTGCGACTATGAAGAAATGTTTCTCTTTTGTCTGGTGCCAAGCAAACAAAAACATTTATTCATCCCGTTAAAAAAAAACTTTCTTAGGAGTAATAGTGTCTTGGTGTGAATTGATTTTATATGTGTAAACACTGACCCACGCACTTCTTAATGAATATTGACGCATATATATATATATATATATATATATATATATATATATATATATATATATATACTAGCATTTGCCCGGGCCCTATGTACTCTGCATATGCATATATTAAAAAGTGTGAATATGTAAAGTAAGGCCTTTCTGCATAATAGTCTTCCTTAACTACCATAGAGAAAAGACAGACAGACATTTTCACTTTTATAGATAGATAGATAGATAGATAGAGTGGATGCAATATATATTAATGATTTAAAAAGTATTAAAAAAAGACTCATGCGCCACCACCAAGAATCGAAACCAAAACGTTCATTTCAGGATTTATTTTGCCTCTGCCGTCAATGACTGTGCTATGAAAAACATGTTTACTGCAAGGCTCAAAATTAAAACATGAACCAATAGATACTACGTCATGCATTCATGATTCACCTGGCAAATTTCATTTTTTTTTAATTTTCAAACTTTTGCACCGATTTTTCTGGGCGAAACCCCAAATATAAAGTTTTGCATGGATTCAAATATATTATATATGAAGTTTCATACCTGTCGACCAAAAACTCTAGGAGGAGTTTGGTAGGCAAAATTTGTTAAACAAAAATATATACGTATACATAAATATATATGGAAACAATTTTGTGTTTACTGCAAACTTTTTACGCAAATATTATAAAAGTATAAATCATGTAAAATATCTGTATGAATATAATTACACGTAATAGTTAACTAAAGATGATTATCCCATTAGAAAACCGAAGAAACTAATAGGGAATTAATTAAAATGAATGTTTAAAAGAATATGCAAATTAGCTAGATCTTTTGCTAGTGAATGCAATTCCACAACCCATATATAAGAAAATTGTATTTTCTTTTTAAATAAGTAGAAAAAATAAATATTTGAAGATAAAAAAAAGCTTGATGCAGAAAAACTTTTTTTTTCCAAAAATATAGGATTCAGCATTAAATAAAGTGAAAAGGGCTGATTTACCTAAAATCAAACAACCAAACTAAACCATAGTTTTGTGTAATACAATAACCGGGGTTAAATATTCATTTTATAGGCTCAGTAGTCTATTTTCATTGGTCCATAATTAATATAAAGAAAAACAAAGCAGAGAATAAAATCTTCATCTTCTTCACACGTGCATTCTGTGGCCATTGATTTCTCAATTCAGTTTTGTTTGAATTCTGTCTAATGTTCAATCTGATATTGTTTCAAGTTTTCCTTCGCACATGCCTCAGTCTGGCATAAGGCCATCGGCTCTAATAACTCTCTGCGGTGCATAAACTCACCCCCACCGTAAGTTATCCCATAGTCTCGCTGTGTGTTACTTACAACCAGCTCTCTTCATCCCTTGTCCTCTGGCTCCCTTAGATCTTTTCGTTTCGATATGTTGTCCTCCCATCACATCCACTGCATTTTCTTAAGGATGTTAAACCGATGATGATGATTCTTCTTCTTACATTATGACATCCAGAATTGTCAAAACAAGTATTGTCAATCCTGTCCATATAGCTTCAATTTACCTGTTTTTCCTGTGGCATATCGTTTTCTGCATTCCCGCGAGAGTGACATGGTCTTTGGTGGAGATGCCAAAGAGGTTATGAAAGCAACGTGTCTCTGTGGCCGCCATCTGTTTCTCCAGGTTTGCAATCAGGTTCCACAATTCACGCAGGCATACCAAAATATGGAGATAACCAAGAATCACATAATTCTGATCTTTTAGCTGAGTTCGATATTCATGACATTCTAAACAGTCATTAGTGTTACGAAAGCTGCTTGGATGCTGAGGACTGATCCTGCAATATATTTTGAGTTTCACCTCTTCATCAACCAACACTACAATCTGCCAACCTCACTTTTTCCAGTTTGGCATCATTCATCCTTATGTGAATGCCAAGATTTTTATCTTTTTAATTATAAGCTTGCATCCTCTGCACTCATCTACATGTATTATATGATATTTATCTAATATTAATAGTAACAACGTACATTACATAACATTAATATGTACAAGAAGCATTACATAACAGCATTTAAAACAAACAGTACATAACATTAATGTTGATTTATTTACATAGATAACATTAATATGGATTTAACAATATTATTACATAACATTAAAAACAATAAAACAATAAAAATAATTACATAACATCGACATCGATTAAACAACATAGATTACATAGAATTGATATAAAAACATATGCTACATAATATCAATATTAACAACGCACATTACAAAACAAATATCGATTAACCAACATACATTACATAACATTAATATCGATGTAGCAACATACATAACAGCATATATTATATGTAATATATGCTGTTAAATCGATATTAATGTCATGTAATGCCTGTCATGTAATGTATATTATTATATATTTAACAGCATATGTTACGTAACATTATTGATTTACCAGCATATATTACATAACATACTAGTATCGATTTAATAGCATATATTATGTAACATTATTGGTTTAGCAGCATATATTAAATAAAATTATTATCGATTTAATGGCATATATTACATAACATATTAGTATCGATTTAATAGCATATATTACATAACATTACAATTGATTAAACAGAATATATTACATAATATTATTGATTAAACAGCATATTTATGCTGTGCCTGTATTATGCATCCTAAAAACCGTTTTAAGTGCACCTAAAAAAAACTGACATTAGGAAAATATTTATTAACTAATATTTAAGCGTATTTTACGACCTTGCTTAATCATAAAATACACTAAATATATTTTAATACATACATATTTCGTAATTATTATTACAGAGGTATTTTTCTATTGAATATTATATGTATATATATGCGATATACGTAAAATATTTTCGCTTGTTTTCTTTTCCTTAGAAGGGAAATGGTTTCCATAATGTTTTGTTGTTAAAGTGTTTTTTATTAAATAAGTCTGAAGAAAGGCTGTTCTTGTGAAAATTTTCAAACGACATAATGTTTGAATTTGTCCGAATGGTCTTGAAACAATTCTAACTAACGATGAAATACACTATTTCTTCCTATGAACCCATTCTTTGAAGTCTTGGTTTTTGTAAAAACTATATATATATATATATATATATATATATATATATATATATATATATATATAGTACTGATTTCGGAACTTAAAAAAAAGTGACATCAACTAGAATCGAAACCAAAACATTTACCGCTTCAGCTGCGTTTCATACCTTTTGAGTGCTCACCAGATAGATGAGGAAGACGTAAAATTTAAACGCTTAAAGTGATGAATGAATTGGCACATGAACAAAGGTAATTAAAAAAATCTGCAAGTTGAAATGAACAATTTGCATTTCAACTTTCCGACATATTTTTCATGTATTATTCATCGATCCAAACAATGATTTTTTACTCGTTATAAATCATCCTTTGTGTATGATTACTATTTCCCCTTAATTTCAATGTTATGTGACCAGTACTCTAAGAGTTTATTGGTTAAATATTTTCACACGCACTCACACACATATACATCTAGTGTTTTATTTATATAGATTAAGGTCTAATACCTATTTTTCGAATTTGTCTACACACACATAAACAAATTTATACACGCACACACACATACACACACACACACATATATATATATATATATATATATATACACCAAGTTACGGTAAACTCGTGAATTAAAATGAGGTTATTAAGAGTGCTCAATAAAAAGAGCAAAATATATTTTTATTATTTATATAAACAAATATTACATAGTTGCTACACTGTATATGCTAATGTTTCAGACAAGTGGTCGGTCTAGACCACACGTCTTCGTCAGGCGACATAATAAAGCCTGTGTTCCCGTGAAAAAAATCTGGTTCTTAAACCAGACTTTTTCACGGGAACACAGGCTTTGTTACGTCGTCTGAAGAAGGCTTGTGGTTTTGACCGGCCACTTCTCTGAAACATTAACATGTTCAGTGTAGCAATTATGTAATATTTGTCTATATAAATAATAAAAATATTATATATAACTTGATATCCTTGTAGTCTCTGTTTCTGTGTGTTCTATTCCATGCCATATATAAACTAGATATTCCTATGCATTTATGATCAGGAAAATTCCAAACTTGATCTATGTTCTTACACATCATCTCGCTTCCGATATTTTCACTTATTTTCTTATTGAGTCAAAGTTTAGTGCAAGATCAAACTATGCTATAAAATAAGTAAATGATACCAAATTAAAAGGAACATCAAACTATGCTGTAAAATAGTTAAAGGATATAAAATACAGATTCTTCCAACCGATTAACGATGAATAAAAACGAAAATGTGTTCATCAATAAACGTTAATCAGTTAAAATATTTATGATGAGCTTTCATTTCTTACTTTTCTTCGCCTCAAGCAAGCCTTATTACCACTGAAGCTTAAGGAGCTACTCTGATAAGGACCAGATTTATGGGAGGAGACCTGGATGGGGAGTTGTGCAACAAGATTTTTTTGCTCATATTAAATTTAATTTTCTGCAGATTGGTATGAGCTTTTTGACATCTAAGTGCATTGACATAGAAAAGGTGTCATTTTGCTGTTAATCGGGTGCATCATAGATATGTTGAGGGGATGCAGGTGTCGCACAGTGGATTGTGCGAAAACATCTGCATGTATGGGATTGTCAGTGGTAGCAGAGGCTGTATGTACACGTTGATAGGGTCACAGGTTAAAGCCGTTGATATCGCAGGTGCATCGGGGAATTCGAGACTGATATAAACAAAGTGGGTAGCTTGTCAGAAGCAGAAGGAGGGAAAATGGACACG
Organism: Euprymna scolopes; assembly: GCF_053919585.1. NCBI lineage: Eukaryota > Metazoa > Mollusca > Cephalopoda > Sepiida > Sepiolidae > Euprymna > Euprymna scolopes. The sequence goes on along the minus strand of NC_136503.1, from coordinate 15,975,798 downwards.
CGCCCGGGTGTTGAGACACCGCTCGATTGTCCACCGACCACCGCCACCCTCTCTGTTCCACGCCGTCCCTAAGTTTCTCGTTGTTACACGCGAACAATTGATTTTAGTTGTCGCAGCATTTTGGAAAAGAATAGAAGAAATAAAGACATTTATTTTCCTACAAGTTGTTTCGCGTCTGTTTTTGGCCGGAGAGCGCTGGGGAACGCATCACAAGTGCTGCAAATTCTTTGGGGTACATTTTCTTTTACATCATATAGTTACCGTTCATCAGGCTCATCAAAGAAGTTCATTTATTTTAGAAGACGGTACTTTAAGAACTTGTTCACATTGGATTTGAAAACAAGCATGTTATAGTTAGCTGGGAAGAAGCCCCATGGTATGGTGTTCCACAGACGATCAGTTCTAGAAAAAAAACTCTGCTCATGAAATTTTCAGTTAGATATAGGCACAGATAGAGAATTATGGAAATTACTAATAGAGGGTGTTTGCCACAAATGACTTACAGGGAGGAACCATAGTGTGAAGCTTAGTCGAGTACCTGCCTTGAAAAACACAATAGAACATTACAGGAATGTTCAACAAACTTTCATAAAAGCTGTCAATCTTTTAATTTATAAAATTTATATAGAGCACAAATAACAAATCTGACAGAATACGTTGACATAATAAAATGGCAAAAAAGCAGAAAACTAAAATAGATAAAAAAAACAAACAAAAAAAACCGATTCGCCAACTTAATAGGTCACACACTATCAACCAAGCTCTAACTCCTGTCCAATCGCCATAATCCTGCTTCGCTATGCTTTTTTTTAACAAGTATTTTAATAGAATATGCCTTAACGAATTCGTAGCATTTGTATCTTCTCGACCTACATGCCTGCAACTAACCCAACAAGCAGCAAAATCCCACCTCTTTACTGTTGAGGTCCGTAGATATCGGAAAGCTTCGTTTCATAGGTTTTCCCTCAGACTGATAAACTTGGGAATTCCCTCCCTGTTTCCTGCTCTCTTGAATGTATTAACATACGGAAGTTTAAATTTAATGTAAATAGACATCTCCTTGCTCAGCTCCCCACATAGACCCCTGTAGACATGATCCCAAATAATAATTTCCTACATGCAAGTTGCAATACTCCTTGTTTGGGTAAAAAAGATCATAAAAATATGATTTAAAAGGAAAAGGAGTAAAGCTTTGCATTTTTTTGAACAGCATGCCTCCCATATTTTTTTGAAAAACATGCCTCCTATATTTTTTGGAACAGCATGCCTCCTATATTTTTTTGAACAACATACCTCCCATATTTTTTGAACAACATGCCTCCTATATTTTTTTGAACAGCATGCCTCCCATATTTTTTTGAACAACATGCCTCCTATATTTTTTTGAACAACATGCCTCCTATATTTTTTTGGAACAGCATGCCTCCTATATTTTTTTGAACAACATACCTCCCATATTTTTTTGAACAACATGCCTCCTATATTTTTTTGAACAGCATGCCTCCTATATTTTTTGGAACAACATACCTCCCATATTTTTTGGAACAACATGCCTCCTATATTTTTTTGGAACAGCATGCCTCCTATATTTTTTGGAACAGCATGCCTCCTATATTTTTTTGAATAACATACCTCCTATATTTTTTTGAACAACATGCCTCCCATATTTTTTGGAACAGCTTGCCTCCTATATTTTTTGGAACAACATGCCTCCCATATTTTTTTGAACAACATGCCTCCCATATTTTTTGGAACAGCATGCCTCCTATATTTTTTGGAACAGCTTGCCTCCTATATTTTTTGGAACAGCATGCCTCCTATATTTTTTTGAACAACATGCCTCCTATATTTTTTGGAAAAACATGCCTCCTATATTTTTTGGAACAACATGCCTCCTATATTTTTTTGAACAACATGCCTCCTATATTTTTTGGAACAACATGCCTCCCATATTTTTTTGAACAACATGCCTCCCATATTTTTTTGAACAACATGCCTCCTATATTTTTTTGAACAACATGCCTCCTATATTTTTTGGAACAGCATGCCTCCTATATTTTTTGGAACAGCATGCCTCCTATATTTTTTTGAACAACATGCCTCCTATATTTTTTGGAACAACATGCCTCCTATATTTTTTTTGAACAACATGCCTCCTATATTTTTTTGAACAACATGCCTCCCATATTTTTTTGAACAACATGCCTCCCATATTTTTTTGAACAACATGCCTCCCATATTTTTTTGAACAACATGCCTCCCATATTTTTTTGAACAACATGCCTCCTATATTTTTTGGAACAGCATGCCTCCTATATTTTTTGGAACAGCATGCCTCCTATATTTTTTTGAACAACATGCCTCCCATATTATTTTGAACAACATACCTCCCATATTTTTTGAACAACATGCCTCCTATATTTTTTGAACAACATGCCTCCTATATTTTTTTGAACAACATGCCTCCCATATTTTTTTGAACAACATGCCTCCCATATTTTTTTGAACAACATTCCTCCTATATTTTTTGGAACAGCATGCCTCCTATATTTTTTTGAACAACATACCTCCTATATTTTTTTGAACAACATGCCTCCCATATTTTTTGGAACAGCTTGCCTCCTATATTTTTTGGAACAACATGCCTCCCATATTTTTTTGAACAACATGCCTCCCATATTTTTTGGAACAGCATGCCTCCTATATTTTTTGGAACAGCTTGCCTCCTATATTTTTTGGAACAGCATGCCTCCTATATTTTTTTGAACAACATGCCTCCTATATTTTTTGGAAAAACATGCCTCCTATATTTTTTGGAACAACATGCCTCCTATATTTTTTTGAACAACATGCCTCCTATATTTTTTTGAACAACATGCCTCCTATATTTTTTTGAACAACATGCCTCCCATATTTTTTTGAACAACATGCCTCCCATATTTTTTTGAACAACATGCCTCCCATATTTTTTTGAACAACATGCCTCCTATATTTTTTGGAACAGCATGCCTCCTATATTTTTTGGAACAGCATGCCTCCTATATTTTTTTGAACAACATGCCTCCTATATTTTTTGGAACAACATGCCTCCTATATTTTTTTTGAACAACATGCCTCCTATATTTTTTTGAACAACATGCCTCCCATATATTTTGGAACAACATGCCTCCCATATTTTTTTGAACAACATGCCTCCTATATTTTTTGGAACAGCATGCCTCCTATATTTTTTGGAACAGCATGCCTCCTATATTTTTTTGAACAACATGCCTCCCATATTTTTTTGAACAACATGCCTCCCATATTTTTTGAACAACATGCCTCCCATATTTTTTTGAACAACATGCCTCCCATATTTTTTTGAACAACATGCCTCCCATATTTTTTTGAACAACATGCCTCCCATATTTTTTTGAACAACATGCCTCCTATATTTTTTTGAACAACATGCCTCCCATATTTTTTTGAACAACATGCCTCCCATATTTTTTTGAACAACATGCCTCCCATATTTTTTTGAACAACATGCCTCCCATATTTTTTTGAACAACATGCCTCCCATATTTTTTTGAACAACATGCCTCCTATATTTTTTGGAACAGCATGCCTCCTATATTTTTTGGAACAGCATGCCTCCTATATTTTTTGGAACAACATGCCTCCCATATTTTTTTGAACAACATGCCTCCCATATTTTTTTGAACAACATGCCTCCCATATTTTTTTGAACAGCATGTCTCCCATATTTTTTATAACAGCATGCCTCAAATATTTTTTGGAACAGCATGCCTCCTATATTTTTTGGAACAGCATGCCTTCTATATTTTTTGGAACAGCATGCCTCCTATATTTTTTTGAACAACATGCCTCCTATATTTTTTTGAACAACATACCTCCCATATTTTTTTGAACAGCATGCCTCCTATATTTTTTGGAACAACATGCCTCCTATATTTTTTTGAACAACATGCCTCCTATATTTTTTGAACAACATGCCTCCCATATTTTTTTGAACAACATGCCTCCTATATTTTTTTGAACAGCATGCCTCCTATATTTTTTTGAACAACATGCCTCCTATATTTTTTTGAACAACATGCCTCCTATATTTTTTTGAACAACATGCCTCCTATATTTTTTGAACAACATGCCTCCTATATTTTTTTGAACAACATGCCTCCTATATTTTTTTTGAACAACATGCCTCCTATATTTTTTTGAACAACATGCCTCCCATATTTTTTTGAACAACATGCCTCCTATATTTTTTTGAACAGCATGCCTCCTATATTTTTTTGAACAACATGCCTCCTATATTTTTTGGAACAACATGCCTCCTATATTTTTTTGAACAGCATGCCTCCTATATTTTTTTGAACAACATGCCCCATATATTTTTTGAACAACATGCCTCCCATATTTTTTTGAACAACATGCCTCCTATATTTTTTTGAACAGCATGCCTCCTATATTTTTTGGAACAACATGCCTCCTATATTTTTTGGAACAACATGCCTCCTATATTTTTTGGAACAACATGCCTCCTATATTTTTTGGAACAACATGCCTCCTATATTTTTTTGAACAACATGCCTCCTATATTTTTTGAACAACATGCCTCCCATATTTTTTTGAACAACATGCCTCCTATATTTTTTGAACAGCATGCCTCCTATATTTTTTGGAACAACATGCCTCCTATATTTTTTTGAACAACATGCCTCCTATATTTTTGAACAACATGCCTCCCATATTTTTTTGAACAACATGCCTCCTATATTTTTTTGAACAGCATGCCTCCTATATTTTTTGGAACAGCATGCCTCCTATATTTTTTGGAACAGCATGCCTCCCATATTTTTTTTGAACAACATGCCTCCCATATTTTTTTGAACAACATGCCTCCCATATTTTTTTGAACAGCATGCCTCCTATATTTTTTTGAACAGCATGCCTCCTATATTTTTTTGAACAACATGCCTCCTATATTTTTTGGAACAGCATGCCTCCCATATTTTTTTGAACAACATGCCTCCTATATTTTTTGGAACAGCATGCTTCCTATATTTTTTGGAACAGCATGCCTCCCATATTTTTTGGAACAGCATGCCTCCTATATTTTTTTAACAACATGCCTCCCATATTTTTTTGAACGGCATGCCTCCCATATTTCATAGTGAAGGTATTTTGTGAGCATTTCCTGTTAACAACAAAACTATGTAGTCACAATCCCCCCCCCCCTGCATTACCAATTGACAAATTGCACAAAGTGATTATAGATTTTGGCTCAAATATGAGAGAGTATCTAAAATGGTCGAGTTGTTTATTCTAATAAGTCAGCATTTAAAGAGAGTTGTTGAACTCTTTCCAATCGGACCAATCTGATGTGTGCCTCTCATTCAACTGGATCATACCAGTTGGCTGTCGATGCTTATTTCTTATTGAATTACTCTTAGCAAGATGGCGGCTTTTAATTTGTTGGGGCCTTGCCTGTCGCTTTCACAGCAAATCAACCATTTTCTGAGTTATTTGATATTAAAATGCAATATCTTTATACAGAACTAGTAGAGAGACCCGACGTTGCCAGGGATTGAACTATGATCAACGAATGTTTCATACTTCCATATATTTATTGTGATTGAAATCTGTAAAACCTCACATTATTCAGTCAAATCGATTGATTACCTGCTCGAGTTGGGGACTCATCGCAGTGCACTGGGAGGAAGCTTCACATGCGTCCTTGCAGTGATTTAGTTCACAATATATTGTTATCTATGTAAAGCACCTACTGTTTTTATATCTCGGACCTTTCGGCTTGTGTGGTATTAAAACTTCTCATATGCACTTGTGATGTTAAGCTGTATAAGGTGTTAACTTTAGTCAAAACCACCTGTTCCTTCTTTCCTCTGATTATTTTGATTATCGATATTATTCAATCAAATCAGTTAATTTACTGCTATAGTTAGGAACCCACCAGGACATACCAAGATAGATCTTAACATGCTTTCTCACAGTGCTTTAGTCTATAATGCATTGTAGTTTACATTGCACTGTAGAGAACCTATTGTTGATTTTATAAAATTATTTTTATATAATGGCTTGAATTAAAGTTTAAAATGAAAAAGTAAACTATCACTGAACTTTTGCTTTAAACAGAAAAATTTATTTCGAACGTAACTCTGTCATATCAAAGAACCTATGGTTGATTTTTATATGACTGGCCTTTCTGTTTGTCGTGTGATTAAACTTTTCAAATGCACTCAAATAATGTTAGGCTGTATAAGGGTGGTTATTTTGGTAAAAATTGGACTGTACTTTAATCGGATTTTTTCAACTCACACACGCATGCAAAGTTCCTTTTATATAATAGTATATATGTATGTATATATATATCACTAGGTATTTACAACGACACAGTTTGGACTTTGCTGAGTATTGCCTTTCATTTTATCTATAAACTCATACTGTTCTTCAATTTTCTTGAATGTTTTCAAAAAATGAGATGACCAGCAAAAATAGATATTTATCTATATTTACCTTTTGCTAACTTTTTTTCGTCTGAGGAGAAGAGCCTTTCTTTGAAACTTCATGGAATAAGGAGCCCTCCACCTTTATTTCGTATTCCTTGTTTTGAATAAGATATTGTAATATTAATTCTACAATATCTTGAGTTTTTCTACTTATATATAATGTATATATGTGTGTATATATATAATGTATATATGTGTGTATATATATAATGTATATATGTGTGTATATATATAATGTATATATGTGTGTATATATATATAATGTATATATGTGTGTGTATATATATAATGTATATATGTGTGTGTATATATATAATGTATATATGTGTGTGTATATATATATAATGTATATATGTGTGTATATATATATATAATGTATATGTGTGTGTATATATATAATGTATATGTGTGTATATATATAATGTATATGTGTGTATATATATATAATGTATATGTGTGTGTATATATAATGTATATGTGTGTGTATATATATAATGTATATGTGTGTGTATATATATAATGTATGTGTGTGTGTATATATATAATGTATATGTGTGTATATATATAATGTATGTGTGTGTGTATATATATAATGTATATGTGTGTGTATATATATAATGTATATGTGTGTGTATATATATAATGTATATGTGTGTGTATATATATAATGTATATGTGTGTGTGTATATATATAATGTATATGTGTGTGTATATATATAATGTATATATGTGTGTATATATATAATGTATATGTGTGTGTATATATATAATGTATATGTGTGTATATATATACATATAATGTATATGTGTGTATATATATACATATAATGTATATGTGTGTGTATATATACATATAATGTATATGTGTGTGCATATATGTATATGTGTGTGTATATATATATATAATGTATGTGTGTATATATATATTGTATATGTGTGTATATATATATTGTATATGTGTGTATATATATATAATGTATATGTGTGTGTATATATATAATGTATATATGTGTGTATATATATAATGTATATATGTGTGTATATATATAATGTATATGTGTGTATATATATAATGTATATGTGTGTATATATAATGTATATGTGTGTGTGTATATATATATATATAATGCATATGTGTGTGTATATATATAATGTATATGTGTGTGTATATATGCATATATATAATGTCTATGTGTGTGTATATATGTGTATATATAATGTATATATGTGTATATATAATGTATATGTGTATATATATATAATGTATATGTGTGTGTATATATAATGTATATGCGTGTGTGTGTGTATATATATATATATAATGTATATGTGTGTATATATATATAATGTATATGCGTGTGTGTGTATGTATATATATATATATAATGTATATGTGTGTGTGTGTATATATATATATCATGTATATGTGTGTATTATTTACTATAATAATTATTAAATACCTACAGACACTAGCGTTTCATCCTTTCGGAAATCATCAGTAAAGGGTGTCACGATTAACACCGGTCGACAAATTCGAACCCATCTCTGATCCATTAGCAAGGACCAAATCTATGTGGCTACCGTTAACCGCGAGAAATATTGTTGAAATTTAAACATTTATTTTTAAATGTTTTTAACGTCTGCAGAGTGATCTAATCATTATATGATGATCTGCGCATACGAACTAACGTGACCGAGTTTATTTCAATTGTAAAGTGTTCAACGATAAGAAACGAGTTTCTTTAAGGGACTGACATTATATATATATAAATTTATATGCATATATTTTAGACATTTTCTACAATCAAAATCATTTAACGGATTTTGATGAAGATTGGAATAAGTATTCCAGTCGTAAGTTTCAGTATCATTATATCATGGTTTTAATTGTCTTTAAGGGGGCATAAAAGTAATACAAAACTGTTCGGCGAACGTTCTAGGACGGATATTCTTCCAATATATATATATATATATATATTAGAAGTTAATGTCTAATCCTAATGATAGAAAAGTTGGTTTTCTGTCCAATCAGAAAGCACCGTTAATAATGAGAGCAATCAAAACTAATTGCCACTTTATTAAAATGAAGCCGCTTAAATCACAGGAAGAAGACGGTGAGCCATGATTGATTTGGGCAGACATTAGCCAACAAATTCTTCTCGTTAGGTTTCGGCATCATTAGTGAACTCGTTACAACTTCAAAATTTTGTGCTTGTCTGCAGTGGGTGCTTCAAAGCATTCAGTATAGAAAAGTTGGTTCATAAAGAATTTTTGTTTGTTTTCGTTGTTCTGTTTGATGGCATTTTAACTGTTTTCGCCTTATTTAATATCGAATCCTTTTGGCAAATGTTTCCCTGTTTAAACCTAAAATCTTTAAATATGTGTTCATGGTGTTTGGGTTTGTTGTTTTGTTTCATATATCAAAACTTTAAGTTAATTCAAATTCTAGTTATTTGGTTTATATATATATATATATATATATATATATATATATATATATATATATATATATATATATATACTAGACTAGACTACCCGTGACCCGTTGGGTCAGTATGTTATATTAGCTATGGAATTCATGTATGAGTGTGACACTTGTGACATAAAGAAAATAGGGTTTTTCTTGACATAACAGAAACATTTCTATGAAAGTATATTAAAATGAAAAATCACGGACGGATCACTCAAACATGAAAAATATAATCCTCCCTATTCGTTTAAAGTTGCCTATTTTTCCGAATAATCACTCAAAAATCGAAAATTAAACATGATTTTCCTACGAATCGAACGCTGAGGAAAGTCATTTAGCAGCAAAAACGCACATGAACATACCGATGAGAAATATAAGAATGAAAAACCCATATTAGAATCCTTCAACCAAGTTATAGAAACTTAAAATCTAAAAAAAAAAAATAATTAATAAAACCTTAAGCAAAAAAATAAAACCTAAATAAATAAAATAAAATAAAACTAATATTGAAACAGATTAGTTAATGTACCGTTCTCACACAACTCTTTTGAAATTGTAATGTAAACAAAAAATAAAAAAAGAAGGAAGGAAGGAAAAGGGACGGATATAGAGTAGTAGTAGTAGTAGTAGTAGTAGTAGTAGTCTTGGCTTTACTACAATTGTTTTTATGTTTGTCAACGGGTTAAAGTTGTTTAGTTGTAAGAAAATAGCAACAGTATAGTTATAATAAAGAATAGTTGCAAAATACCCACACTCTTTCTATGTGAAATAATAATTTCCAAATAATAATGTTAATATTTCAGTGCGCAGGTCAAAATCTGCAGAAGAAGCGATTTGTGTTTATTTGTTTACGTTGTTATGGGTTAATGTTTATGCGTGCATGCGCAGCTGGATGTCGTAAACCGGAAAGTGGGTTACATCACTCATTACAAAGTCATTTGAGTTTTATAATATATATATATATATATATATATATATATATATATATATATATATATATATATATATATATATTGGATTTAAGGATTGATTATTCGTATTATTTGGGTTCTTCTGACTACTGTTCTTATCTTGAGTGTTATTTTAACATTTCCATTGATGTAATCTCCGACATTCTTCATGTGTATCTTCAGTTATATCTTGTTGAACTCGGGAATCTGCACGAAATTTCGAATGGAACCCATTTTTTAATCGACTGGGATAGCATGTTCTCGTTCCGTAAGCCCTGACTTAGAAGAACTCTTAATTACTTTGCAATTGTATCTCTTGCAATGGGCATTGAAACATCAACTCCCAGTAGAGTATCACTTACAACTGAATAACCTAGTACTTTATCCATTACGCTGTCTTATTATTGCGTTATTTTAGTAAACGAAAAGTTATAATTAAAGTTATTAATAACTTCTTTGTATATTTCTGTTCGCTTGATTATTTCAACTAATGTTTTAACTGTTGTTTAGTTTTAGTCAAGTGGGTTTCCTTGTTTATCTGTTTTTGTATAGCCTGTCATCCACATCGCTGGATCAATCATCAGAGAAAAGGGCTGCTAAGGGGTGAAAATTGAAAAATTGGTACTTGGGAGTCATCGGATGTTTATCCGTTTGCCAACTGTTCCACGAATGTGCATGCGTGAATAGTTCACATTACAGATTATTTATGTTAAGAATAAGTAGATTTGAAAACACCTTTTAAAGATCGTGTCGTCATGCTGATCTAATGGTTATCGTACTTGACTCCCTGTCTTTAGGTTTTGGTTTCAATCTCAGCTCGAGTAGTTTTTCCTTTTTTTACTTACAAGAGGTGAACGGTTTATAAAAAAAACCATAATACTCGCATGCACGTGTCTCAATTTCTGTATTAATTAAAATATAATATTTATGCGTATTTTACGACCGGGCAACGCCGGGTGGCCTGCTAATTGTTCTTATAAAATCATGTCAATTAACAGGTCACTCAATAAGTTTTAAGAGTAACATATAGATGGCGCAAAAATATATAAAATCAATATTAACTTAATCTGATTATTAGTTTACATATTAGTTATTCAAGCAAAGCGACTGCTACAAATTTCCAAAACAATGTAAAAATCTGAGGTGCTTATTCAGATTTGCACTTAGGTGATTATTTGCAAATTATTATCTGACAAACCGAAAAGGAGGAAAATCCCACCCTTTCACTGTAGAGATTTATAGATGCTGGAAAGCTTTCTACAGCAATAGTGCCTTTCCTCCAACTGCTAAACTTTGGAATTCCTTCCTGCTTTCCTGATCCTCTTACTTGACATGCAGAAATTCAAATGTAATGTAAACAGACATCTCACTGCTCAGCACCCAACATGTCACCGTAAATATGGCCCCAAATAGTACTCTCTCACATCCAAGTCGCACTGTGTCTTATTTGGGGTGGATAAAAGAAGAAAAACTATTCTAAAAAACATTAATAGTTAATGGCCGAATTCCTTGGAGAGACATGGTTGCGACCTGCAATTATATAAAAAAGAAGAGATTATACAAACATGTTTATTGTTCGATCAGTATGAAAAACGCTGAGTCATGCTTGAGGGTAATGGTGTCTGATTTCGGCATTATTGCATCAATATTTATACAGTTCGATTTGCATTTTTCTCATTCTCTTCCTCTTCCGTTATTGACAGAAATTAATCGAGAAAAGAGAACATGTGATTTCTGACAGGTTCCTGGGATTCGGCAGAGAAAAAAGAGGAGAGCGGAAGCACACCATTGATTTTATGATATATTTCATCACGGATGCTGATATGAAGCATGACTTTGGAGGAAGAAAAGAATCGTATAGTTACTTCTTCGAGATTTCAAGAATAATAAACTACTACCAAAATCCGTGGAAATTCCACGGTAGTTGAAAACTTTTGCAAACACATTATAAATAAAATGAATAAAAAATAAAATAAAACAAATAACGACGAATTTAAAACAATTCGTTCAGTAAATTCTTTTTTTTTTTAATCTTTTAAAGTTAAAAAGAATTAATTAAAAAAACATTTATATCTTTTTCAATGAAAATTCAACACACAACACGTTGTTTTGTTTTGGTTATTATTTTCTGAATAATTTTTATATCTATCTATCTATCTATATCTATACTCCTATAAATTCGTTTTTCTTTAATGTGTATTGATATTCATATTAAAAACCCTCTTTTCTATTTATTTAAAAAGAAAATACAATTTTCTTATATATGGGTTGTGGAAATGTATTCACGAGCAAAAGATCTTGCTAATTTTCATATTCTTTTAAACATTCATTTTAATTAATTCCCTATTAGTTTTTTCGGTTTTCTTATGGGATGATCATCTAAAGTTAACTATTACGTGTAATTATATTCATGCAGATATTCTACATGATTTATACTTGCATAATATTTGTGTAAAATCTTTACAATAAACAAAAAATTGTTTCCATATATATTTATCTATACGTATATATTTTTGTTTAATCTATTAGTCTATTTATCTATATATCTATAAAAGTGAAAGTGTTTATCTGTCTGTATACATTTCCGTACGCAATAACTCTGTCAATTTTAAGTCTACAGACTCGAAATTTGATATACAGGGTACTGAGATTTTGAAAAATCTTTGTAATCGGTTTTCTGCCAGAAATTTGGCTGTTAAACAATTTAACCTTTGAGAACTCTACCAAACTCCTCCGACAATTTTGTGTATAAACACTTGAAATTTTAGATATAGGTTCTTTGTACAGGGATCTAACTTAATAACTTGATTTGAGCCCAAACCAATACATTTTAAGGGGGTCGTAATAGGGGTCAAAGTTAAAAAAAATTAACCTTTTTTTTTTGTTTTATTTTTTTGTTTTTGCTCAACATACACATCCAAACACCCGAGCAACGCCGGGTTGAAATGCTAGTATATCTATAAAAGTGAAAATGTGTGTCTGTCTGTCTGTGTACATTTCCCTACGCAATAACTCTGTCAATTTTTAGTCTACAGACTCAAAATTGGATATACAGGGTACTGAAATTTGGGAAAATCGATGTGATCGGTTTTCGGCCGGAAATTTGACTGTTAAGGGGTGAAAGTTCAACGATTTGACCTTTGAAAACTCTACCAAACTCCTCCACCAATTTTGGGTCTAAACACTTGAAATTTTAGATATAGGTTCCTTGGACATGGATCTAACTTCGTAACTTGATTTGAGCCCAAAACAATAAATTTTAAGCGGCCATAATAGGGGTCAAAGTTAAAACAAAAATTAACGTTTGCGGTCTCTACCAAATTACTCAGACAATTTCTGGTCTAAACATTTGAAATTTTACATAAAGGGTCTTCAGAGATAGAGCAAGCTTTTTTATCGGTTTGGGTTGAAAATTTTTAGTTACATACATACATTTATATATTGGTATGTATGTTTGCATGTCTGCACAACACTTTCGGCAGAGGGGACTGATTTTCCTAAGATCAGTATCGTTTTGAAGATCGACCTTTCAGACGACAAATATCGAAAAATTGGCTAAAAACATTAATATCTTCACTATAAACTGGGCACATTTCTACAGGGGGGTGCTTTTTTCACCGATATTTTTTAAAGTCATCCTCTCCTTTCGATTGTCTTGCCTAAATTTTAAAAAATATCACTTCCGGTTTGGTAGTGGTCGTAACAGCATAGACGTCAGGTTTTTTCTCCGTCCTTTTCCTCCTTTGTGGTTTGGGTTCGAGCTTGCCTTCCTACTACCACTTTTTTTTTTTTTTTTTTTTTTGCTCAACATACACATCCAAACACCCGGGCAACACCGGGCTGAAATGCTAGTATATCTATAAAAGTGAAAATGTGTGTGTGTGTCTGTGTGTGTGTCTGTGTGTCCACATTTCCCTACGCAATAACTATGTCAATTTTTAGTCTACAGACTCGAAATTTGATATACAGAATACTGAGATTTGGCAAAATCTATGTGATCCATTTTCGGCCAGAAATGTGACTGTTAAGGGGTCAAAGTTAAATGATTTGACCTTTGAGAACTCTACCAAACTCCTCCACCAATTTCCTTTTTGACGTTTGAACACAATTAAAAATGGCGTCTTTTTAAATGCTAAAATTCTAAGATCCAAATGATTTCTAATTTTTGTTATGTCTAAGTAAATATAAAAATATATATTTATTTTTGAGCAGAACAAACACAAGGGACTTCCCCATTATAAAAAATAGGGAGGATGTTGCAATATTTTGGAAGACTAATGGGGTATGATCCCACACAGTCGGACGATTCTATTTATAAACGATGCTGCTAAGAACTGACGAATCAAATTAATTCACGTTCTGCTACAAACCAATCAGAAACCAGAATTGCTTCATAAATATTAAACCTTTTCTGGTGCAATTTCACATGTTCTTTCCCGGGTTTCGACACGGTAAGAATATTTTGTTCTATGGAACTGTCTACTACAAACAAGTCACCTCCCAGGACTTGTGTGTAACAGCGAACCATCTGAAGCTCAAAGTGGCTTACACTTCTACAATTGGTCTAAACAATTGAACTTTTAGATATAGATTCCTTGGACATGTATCTAACTTAATAACTTAATTTGAGCCCGAGACAATAAATGTTAAGGGGTAATAATAGGGGTCACAATTTAAAAAACTGACCGCTTTTTTTTTTTTTTTTTTTGCTCAACATACACCTACAAACATCCGGGCAACACCGGACTGAAATGCTAGTAAATTATAAAAGGAAGAGATGTTAATTCTCTTGCATACGTTTTAACATTTTAAAAGAAACTATAATAAAAAAGAAAATGGTTTCAATGATTTTTAATTGATGATTGATAAAGAGCGATTATAAAGGGAGGTAATTCTTTTCTCATTAATGATGATGATGATGATTTTTTTGTGACACTGGACGTACGGACAAGTAAGTTAATATTTAGATGATAAATGACAAAATAAATTCAACCATATTTCAATTATGGATTTCATCAAACTTAATTAAGAATCAATTGCGGAAGAAATATTTTTATACTTGTGAACAACTGATTCTTGCATTTATTTCAATGGTATGATAATTATATTATACTACCAGGATCTGTGGAAATTCCACAGCGGCATTTTTCATATGTAATATATTGCTGCTGAGCATTTTTTGGACGTTCAGTATGAATGGAGAACCCACCATATTATTGTAGCCCTTTTGTTAAAAGTGTAAAATTATTTATCTAAGTAATCTGGTTAATGAATTGTCGGAATATATCGAGTTATTACGGGTTATCTCTAATATCTTTATAGGAGCCTGTGACATATTTCCATTGAATGGATACCTAGCGCGAACAGAAATCTCACAATCTCATTGTACCATATTTAGACAGAACAGATACTACCCTTGAATTTTAGCTAGAAGACTAAGAAGGTGCATTTTAGTTTCAGGTACCACCCAAAAATGACATAATTTATTTTTATTTATTATTTATTTATTTATTTTTTTTTTTTTTTACTTAAATTGCGTCTTCAGTGATCGGGAGGTCCTATTTGTTAAAAAGGAGGATAGAAAGTCATAATTACGAACATTACATTAGCGACTCTATATAATATTTTAATGTTCGTAGTATGTTATCACTTATCTTCCTTTTTAAGAAATATGATCTCCCAATTAATAATTTATAATTTGGAAACCGTGACACACGTACTTACATTAAAGGTAGTAGTAGTAGTAGTAGTAGTAGTAGTAGTAATAATAATAATAATACACGCATGTGAAAAATAAAAAGCATAGAAGTCAACAACTCGAGACATTACTGATTTTTCAAATCAAGGATTGTGGGTGATCACTCACTTTGGTTGGTTGGTTGGTTGTTTTTGTGTTACGGCATATCAACCCTTTTCAGGTTATTTAATGCTGAATACAGTGATTTTAACGAACATTTTTTTAATAGAATATATTGGGGGGGGGTTTCAAGTCGGTTTCTATTAAACCCATAGTTGGGACTCTAACAGGTACTACCACCCTGGGTCAGAGTGGACCTGGGAGCAATGACAATTAAAGGGTGGCTCCACACTCCCCAAAGCCGGCAAGTTGGGGCTTCACCAGTTTAAGGTCATATCCAGAACCCACTCATTTAAGAGGAAGATCACACTAAGTAGAACCCAATATAACACACACACATACTAACAGAATACCGAACACATGTTGAAATGGACACCTCACAACCACGTGCTAAACCCACACACATAAAAGAAAAAGAATCATTAAAATTTGTTTAAAAAGATCTCATAGATCTTGTTCGACTCGTCCATAATCTTAACTTTCAGCAAATTGATTTAACTTGACCTACCTGCTGACACAAGGTCGAACATGAATTGGCTTAGGACTACATTTTATTTTATTTTATGTTTTCAGAAGCACGTTTCATTTCCTCCGAGTCATTTTCACAAAATAATATTTAAAGAGAGCAAATACTGACTGAAATGCGTTCTACATACCTAAACATCAAACTTATAATAATAACTAAAGAACTAAAAATATTAAATAATAAACAAAGTATAAAAATAACAAATATTAGTAGCTTCACTCATTTAAATATAAATAAATCTAATATATAAAAACTATATGTTTGTCTGTTTCCCTATTTTCAAACTCTATCTCCTCCAAAACTAAAAGTCGCAGAGCGGTGCTTCAAATGATTGGACTTTTTTACAGTTGTTTTATGAGACTTTAACCGGTTACAAATGTTACTAAGGGATCAACATGAGTCAAAATCGTTAAACATTTTGTACATTCATCTTAGTTTATTTTTAATTTTTGATCAGTTCATATGCGTCTCAAGTTGGTAACGTCACCAGCTTTGAATGCTACAGTTTCGGTTTCGATTTTATCTATTAGCACCCAAATACTTTTTTTTTACTCTTGAAATCAGGATTCTATAACAATATATACGAAATTTGGACAAATTAAAATATCATATATAAGCGTATTTTACGCCCGGCCAAAGCCACCCTGCTAGTATATATATATATATATATATATATATATATATATATATATATATATATTTTATTTTTTTTTAATTCAATTTTCACCCCAAACAAGGCACAGTGCTACTTTTATTAGGGACATAATTTCCGGAAGCATTATGAAGGGAGATGAGTAGCAAGATGTTTGTCCACATTACACTTGAACTTTTGCATATCAGTACAGTTGGGAAAGCAGAATCCCGGAAGGGAGTTCCAAAGACTTGCAGTTCTGAGGAAGAAACTATTGGAGTAAAAGGCTTTCTTACACCTAGGGATCTCTATTGTAAAGGGTTGGAACTTAGTTGCTTGTCGGGTTTGTCGGAGGTAGTCATGTCGAGGAGGTACAAGTGCTTGCAGTTCGTCAGAGCATTCACCATTAAAGTACTTGTAGAACAGGCAGAGGATTGCAACATTTCGTCGATGGAACAGAGGCTGAAGCCTAGATGACAGTTCAGGACCTATGAGGTTGGCGACTCTCTTTTGAACCCTGTCCAAGAGTGAGAGACAAGCACCAGATGCAGCAGTCCAAATGTGACAACAGTACTCCATACATGGGCGAATGGTAGCCTATAGTCATTAAAATTTCGTCTTTATTTCAAAATTTATATGCATATATATGGTGGATTCTCTCATGAAAGACGCTGAATGAGGGTTCAGTATGTAATCTTCAGCAGCTCCTAAGCTCTGTGACACCACCTGCATAATTGCAATCCTGTAGATGTCCGGCACACTCATCCGCAGATGGTGAACTTGCCTTCTCGAATGAACAGATAACCCTGTTTTCCTGTGTGCTTTGAAACCACACCACAGTGGCATACATATTCATTTTTTTTTTTTTTGTGTGGCAACCTTTTTATGGGAAACTGACAAAATTATATATATATAATTATTTTATTTATAAGTTATAAATTAGATATATCCTAGTTCCATTGATCTGGTTATGCTTGACCTGGGGCAGAATCCGACTGATCTAATAGGATCCACTATCATTACACGCAACATTTCTTGTGCCGTGACGTGTACGTACGAGTATATCATAAAAAAAATTTCTTTCTTTATTCTTATTTTCTTTATTGCTTTTTTTTTTTTTTACACAGTGATCACCACTTATCAAGGCCCGGAAGCCACTCAGCGATAAGGGTTATTGCAAGTACATTACGTTAGTGTGGAGATTTGATGAAGTGTTTACTTAAGGGGGCGGTTCATTAGGAATTTGTTAACATTGGACTTGAACACATCCAAGTTGTAGTCCGGATGGAAGCAAGCAGACGGAACAGAGTTCCACAGGCGTGCAGTTCTAAGAAAGAAGCTTTGTTAATAGAATCCACGTTTTTATTTAGGCACAGATAAAGAGTGGGGGAAATTTTTCACAGTGGATTCGGCTAGACGGGTGTTTTTCGTGAAAGATTGGCGAGGGGGGACCAGAGATTGGAGTTCAGACGAGCACCTGCCATGGAAATAACGATAAAATAAGGATAGGTTTCTGTGGGAGAGAGGTTGCAGGGTAGAGAAAAGGGCATCCCCCACTAAGCCACAAAGTCTATTTTGTACTCTGTCAAGGCAGGATAGGCTGTTTTTTGCAGCTTCTGCCCAGATATGGCAACAGTATTCCATGCTTGGACGTACTTGGCTTTTATACAGATAGAGAATTGCATCAGTAGTGAGATATCTTCTGGAGCGGTAGAAGGATCCCACCATCTTTCAAGCAACCTTGGCAACAGACTTGATGTACGCGTTCCATTTCAGATCAGGAGTAAAGGTCAAACCCAGAAGCTTGTCAAAACACGGGGCCTCACCCAGACGAGAGCCATCCATCACAATTGATGCCAGATGGGGATCAGAGCGTTGATGATGTAAGGATAGGAGTTTGGTTTTGGATGCATTAAAGGTAACCAGCCACATCTTCCCCCACTGAACCATGAGCTCGAGATCAGAGGAGAGAGAATCAGAGAGAACTTTGTCATTTACAGCCTTTGATGTGTTGCCGTAGATGGTCGTGTCATCAGCATAGATGTCAACGAATGATTTAAGTATGTGTTTAGGGAGGTCATTGATGTAGATCAGGAAGAGAGTTGGGCCCAGGATTGACCCCTGAGGGACTCCAGCATTTATATTGCAGGCCTCCGATTTTTGTCCATCTACCACTACTCTTATGAGCTTATCGGAGAGAAATGATTTAATGATTGAGAAAACATTTCCAGTTATTCCGTAGCTGGAAATCTTGTGAAGTAGACCCTTCTGCCATACCTTGTCGAAGGTCTTTATATTTGTTAAAATTATACGCATGCGCATAGTTATACATTTTTTCATTCATATTAGTTTATTTTTAATGGTTTCATATTCGACTGACGATGGTCTAGTTGTAACGTCAGAGGCTTTAATTCTTCATAATTTTTTTTTTTTTTTTTACTTTTGAAATCACAACTTTACATTTGGTCCAATATCATGAAATAATCGATAAAGAATCCACCCTATAATAATATATACGAAATCTAGATGAATTAAAATATAATTTTTAAGCGTATTTTACGATGGGCAACATCGGGCGCCACCTCGCTAGTATATTTATATATAATTGCTCCTCCTAGCCTTTTAGACATTGTGAAAATATACTTATTTTTGTATTTTGTTGTTTTTTTATGTTTTTATGGTATAAAGGTCTACTCTAAACTTGTAGCTACTTTAATTAAATCTATGTATTAATAAAACTATCAGATCTCGTGAGTCTGTTTATTTCTCGTTTAAATGTAACTTTGAGAAGTTTTGTCCTGATTCTACATTTTATAATAACAATAAGTCCTCGACTCAGAGTTGCCTATTGAAAGCCTTGTTAGATATCAACATTTTCCAGGTTTTCCTTTCATCTTTTTTTTTTTTCCTTTTCCATTTTGGAATTATAATCCAATCGCTTTTGTTTCAAGAAAAAGAACAAAATATGGTTGTTTTATGATGAATCTTATAATAGTTATTGTTGTTTTATGATGAATCTTATAATAGTTATTGTTGTTTTATGATGAATCTTATGATAGTTATTGTTGTTTTATGATGAATCTTATAATAGTTATTGTTGTTTTCTGATGAATCTTATAATAGTTATTGTTGTTTTATGATGAATCTTATAATAGTTATTGTTGTTTTATGATGAATCTTATGATAGTTATTGTTGTTTTATGATGAATCTTATAATAGTTATTGTTGTTTTCTGATGAATCTTATAATAGTTATTGTTGTTTTATGATGAATCTTATAATAGTTATTGTTATTTTATGATGAATCTTATAATAGTTATTGTTGTTTAATGATGAATCTTATAATAGTTATTGTTGTTTTATCAGCTGCTGCCAATTTGGAGGCAGTCAATATTTTATCAAGAAACAAAATCAAATAACGTCTCTCTTTGAAATTATTCAGTTGACTTAACATCCTTAATCTAATAAAGATTTGGTGTCTGTATATCAAAACCTATATTATAATTGAGGCTTTTTTTCTATCAATTTGTCTGTATGCTCCAAACTAGTCTGTAGAATTTTCCAAAACTTTGCATGAAGTACCCTTGAGATAATTTGTGTATCATAATAGGAAGAAAGGTTTCCCCCGCCTTCTCCTCCTCCTCTCCTCCTCCTACTACTATTGCTACTAATAATAATAAGAATTAGAATAATACTATTATTATTATTATCATTATTATTATTATTGTATGTAGAATATCTTAAATCATGTCATAAGAAACCCTTCACTTGGTGGATGTGTCAGACGAAGTGAGTTCAAAATGATAATACTACTGCTACTACTATTAAGTATAATAAACACTTAGAACCTATGATCCTATTAGGGAACATTGTTCTATTTTTCTTTGTATATGGGGCGTGTTTACGTGTCAATCTGTTACTAATAATCTTTTAATAGTCTTTCTATGTGTATGTGAGTGTTTTCTTTTTATATTCATGATAATAACGAACGGGGTGATAAAACGAACAGCTTTTAACAATGACGAACAACACCCTTGTCTGCTTGACACCCGATATGATCACATACCTTATTCATTGTCTGCCACTCCTGTGGTGGCATGCACTTGAAATGAAGGCATCTTCTTTCGAATGGAACACCCAAAACGCCGAGTTATCATTTCCAGATTTTTATTTCCAAATGTTCCACATTTCGGAGTTATCAACCTTTAACCGTCTCGCTTACATTTTCCTTAGTTGGTTCGTAGATGCTTCCACCGGACCATAGAGACAATTCCTGTCAGCTAACTAACCCAGTGGCTAGTTAACTCACAACTCGTCTCGTAAACCTCTCATTACAGCCTAACTCCTAATTCTAATTTCTCCTGGTTTATGTGTTTGTTACGCAAGCCGCACCGTTGTTTACTAAACCAAATTTCAAACTTTGTTTATGCTTTACCTTCATTCGTAGCATTTTCCCTTGAGCCAAAATTCCCCAACATAAATATTTTAAGTCACATTTCTGAATATCTTTTTAGCCTAAATAATTGAACAATTAATCGTAATAATCGTTCTGATCCTTAGCACTGTCCACCTCAACATAAGATACTACGCTGTGGGTATAGACAAAGGGCCACAACATAACAATGATTCATCCTTAAAATGATAGGTGTATCATATGGGGAAGGATAATTTACTACTACCACCACCACCACCACCATCACCATAAGTAGTACACGATATGAAACTATTATGTAAAGTAAGACGTTGCGAGTCTTTGTTTTATCGTTATTTCCATGACAAGTGCTCGTCTGAGATCCAATCTCTGGTCCCCCCCTTGCCAATCTTTCATGATAAACACCCGCCTAGCTAAAACCACTGTCAGTAATTTTCCCCACTCTTTGTGCCTAAATCAAAACGTAGATTTCATGAACAAAGCTTCTTTGTTAGAAGTGCACGACTGTGTAACTCTCTTTCGTTTGCCTGTTTCCCACCTGACTACAACTTGGATCTCTTCAAGTCCAACATAAACAAATTCCTGGTGAATCGCCCTCTTAAGTAAGACATTTTATCAAAACTCCAATACTAACGATTACTACGATACTATCCCATTGATTACTGTACATGCAAAAACCCTTATCCCCGAGTGACTTCCCGGCCTTGATAAGTGGTGACTTCCATGTAAAAAAAAATAAGTATTATAAAACCTGTCATGAGGAACACTTGTGGGGTATGTTATAGGATTCAACATTTTACAATTACTACTAAAAATAATAAATACTTAGAGCCTCTTGTGTTACGTCAATATTTTGGAGTGCGGGGTGGACATGACGTCACAAACTCAAATGCATACGTCATATATGCATGTGCGTTGGGCGCCACCAAATCAATATATATGTTACGTTGTCTTATTCGAACAGCCTCAGATTAAACACAACTGTTATTGGGGAATGGTATTGCTGTTTATATCCGATGTATGTACTTTACTAGTTAAACTTACTTGCATATGTAACCACGTGTGTATATACGTTTTTGCGTTTGTGACCTATTTGTGTTGCATCGTGATGTGTTTGAGTGTATATAAAATGTTCTTCTAATGAATGCGTGTATACAGAATGTATACGTGGCCTAACTGAATGTCTGTTGGTTCTACACTAATTGGACCATACGTTGTCTTATCTATATATATATATATATATATATATATATATATATATATATATATATATATATGTAACAGTGTATACGACCTGTAATCAGTCTAAGTGTTGATGCATGCGCGTATATCAGACATGTATTTATGACATACTTTTTCAACTTTGTTGTGGCCCTCTGTCTTTTGGTCTATCTGGGAATTTCATCTATCCTTTGATGGAGCTCGATCGTGTTGGACGAAGATGTTTCAAACGATCCAAGACGATGATTGATTTTATATAAAGATGTTTTTCCTCTTCCAAGGAGTCGTCCGCAGAAGATTGAAAAGTGAATATTCTCGCATCTGGGTTTCTCTAGTTTCCATTTTGAGACACGTCATCTCCCTCCCGAGGGTAGGGGAGCCGATTCGTTCACCCATCCGCTATTTGACGTCTTGAATCCAACTCAACACTATGTCCAGCAAACCGGAACACGTGACGAAGGACACGTCAACTTTCGATCAGCTGTTCAGACCTTCCGGTGCCAACTAGATCAGTTCACAGTTTGACATGTCCGACATGTTTTGATAGCCTTATCAAAACATAGTTCACATCACTTGTTTACTTCGCCAGTCAAATAGATAGCTAAACAGATAAATAGATACACCGATAATTAGATAAACTGATAGATAAATAATAGATAATTTACTCTTCTGCTCGAACACTCAATAACACATATATAGGGACAAAGATCTGAAGGAAAGGAGAAGAAGAAAGAGAAGAAAAAAGATGTGTGGCGATTGGCAAGTCTTCTCACTCTTTTATACTAAATTAATCATAATAAAAAAAATGTAGGTGATCTTCATTCCACACGCTCTTCATTATTTATTTTTTCGAGCGTTCTCCTTTTTATAAAATTACACTCTGTTTTTATTTTTTCTAGGAGAGAGATCACCGCTTATCAAGGTCCAAAGTTCACTCGAGGATAATGATGGAACTTAGGTAGGGTTTAATTATTTAAGCAGACGGCTCAACAAGAACTTGTTTACATTAGACTTGTGTTATAGTTAGCTGGGAAGCAGCCCGATGTATTGTGTTTGGCAGACGGGTAGTTCTATGGAATAAACTTTGCTCATACTCGCATGATGCGATTTTGCCCACATTGTGCAATTATGTAGAAAGATATGCAAAAACCTGAAGAAATAACAGCCAGCATCAAATTCTTCGAGGCGGTTCCAAGAAAGTAGCAACAAACAACTTTGATAGTTTTAAACCAGCTTCTTCTTCTTCTTCTTCTTCTTCTTCTTCTTCTTCTTCTTCTTCTTCTTCTTCTTCTATCTTTGACTTGACGTGTTCGTAACATCCTGTCTGAAAGGGTTGGTTAGTTTACAGGCAAAATCGTGCCAATGTATTGACATTAATAACTTTTCTCGCCCAATCGCTCCCCCACGCCTGCCAGCCGAAAAGCTGTTAACCAGCATCGATCCAATGATCAAACGGCAATATATAGAGCAATAGCCAATGTTTGTTTTTATATATTCTTGAACGGACATAAACTAATTCCTGTCAGCTGCTTGTCTGCCATTACAAATACTGCCACTATTGCTTTCCACGGTCTTGTCTTTTGCTGCCAAAATCTGCCCGTCACAGATTGAAGTCTAGGTCAAGGCAAAGGTCAAAAACAATTATTGATATTATATTAATTCACTTCTTTTGCGGTTGGTCAGGCTTAGTAAGAGGGTCGAATATATTCGGTTGGCAAAAAATTATGTATATTATATATATTATATAAATTTGAAATCTTAAAATTTCTTTTCCTTAATTAGTCCAACTCTTGCAATGAACTGTTAAACTTTGCTGAAGCTTCATAATTATTAGGTTAACGTCTTACTTTGAATGTTTATAAAAGTTTTTGCTAATTTAAAATTCCAACTTGAAAATGAGAAAATTGTTTTTGAAAATCTTCATAGCAATAACAAGCTTTGTTCTTTATAACTTCATTTCATCTTTCATCTGTCAATTTAGTTTATAAATACCTTGAATGTAAAATAATTTAGCTATTGATGCGAAATATGAATCTAACTTCACTCATCATCATCTAAATTGTTTTGAAATCTTCGAAATGAGTGATAATCCATGGGAGTAAGATCAAGATGGGCAAGATTTCCCAACCAGATTCTTTGGTCAGCAGTGCTGGGTGAGGACAAACGTTATTCTGATTGAAGCTGGTTCCTTTTTTTTTTTTTGACAATAGAAAATCTTTTTCTGGTCAATATACGTAAGAACATTACAGAAAAATATGAGTGATGCTTTAATAATGTGAACGCAAAAGTTATAAATTTATCATGGTGATATGTTTTTAAAAAAATAACAATATGTATGAAATAAGGTACAGTGGTTTAAAATGAAACTTTCTACAAACCAGCAACAACTTTTGCAATGATCTAATAAATCAGTTAATATTTGAAAGCTGATAGCAATGATATGGCAAATAAATCCAGTCAGTTTCGTAGCATCACTTTCACTGATGGATGTTGGCACCTTTGAGGTAGTTCCTCCTGGAGCAATTGATTCCGGAATCAGAGAAACCGACGCCAACAACTGAACCAGCCGGACAAGACAGGCATCTAATATACAAGTTATATAGTGATGACACTTCTCAATTAAAGTCTTTAAATAAAATAAAATAAAATTTTTAATTGTAAATACTTATAATTAAGATAGGCCAAAAAATTTGTATGCAAATAAAAACTGTTTTTTTTTAATTTGTGGCAATTTATTCTATTTATTTTTTAAGGTTTTCATAATATTCAATTATATATATACGGCATAATCGCATTTGACACACCAGTTCCCGTCGGATCACCAAAGGTAAGCAACAATGAGCTTGGCTAATACCAGATGGGTGACCATTTGGGACTTCCAAGTGCTGTATGTGCTCTCCGCTTATCTCGGCATTGTTTCCAGTCGTCCTGGACTTCTCCTTGCCACTGGACCCAAGCTCCAAAAAAGTTAAAAAGATACGATGGAAGTAGTACCATTAGAACGAGTGACCTCTTTTGCTCCATAATTTATGTTTCTGCATAGTTGCCACGATTCGGATTGCACTTGGGTCAGAAATTCAATGACAAATCTCTGCTTCTGACGCATGTTCACGACAAAAATTGCTTTCTTAGAGTTTAACACTGTTAATATCTCACCCAATCGCTCACCCAATGAAAAGAAACGTTCAAGTCATGAATGTCTGTTCAGTCATTATAACAATGCAATGTGCAATCCCCCTCCGATCCATTCGGACGCTTTTTTTCAAAATCACATATTTTTGACCAATCCTTCTGTCTTCTTCAGTGTGAATGATAGAAACACAAGTACTGGGTGAGCAGGGCTACCAGCAGAAGAACGGGAATAGCCAATGAGGATAAGATGTATCTGAATACGATCATCCCAATATTTTTGACTTGAAATGGTCAGCAACTTGTGTGGACTTAATTCAAAACCAAGTTTTTCATAAAATCTTGAAGTGGACACCCACACACTCCTACGTACACACTCGCATATATAAACATACATGCATGTACACCCGTACATTATCGCACATACTTCTACACATACCCGTACACACACAGAATGCACACACATACGTTTATAGATTACGTACATATACACCTGAAGAATGATGAACAGATATAGACTGATAAGCTAAGTGAGAATTACTGACCAAAAGCTGGTAATTCCCATTGGAATCATAAACGCATTATGGTTCTAGGTATGGGACGGGGTGAAAGGGTAACGTCTTCTTTGCTTATCTGGATTTTTACTATGAAGTTATCAAAGAATACATCTTTAATAAAGCAAAGCAAACTTATTAAGATAGAAAAGCTCAACACTGTTAAGAGGAGCAATTAAATATATAAAAAAAAGATGGTTAATAAAGGTTAAAGATAATTTTATCTTTCTCTTACTATTTCCTTATTGATTTGATCTGATAATAAAGTTATGCAGCCTTTATTTCCCATCTTTCATTTAACACACACACACACACATATATAATCTCACTCTAAACTAATACGAAAGATGATAGATTATGACTGGATGGAAGTCAACTTTGCAAAAACCTTTTGGCTTAATGTAGATTTTCTGAGCTTTGTTTGATAAATCGCTTTTAACGCAGACTAATCGAGTCGAATGGGAAAAGTGTGAAATTATAAACGAGAAAGGATGAAAAATATTGATAAAAAATATCTCGAAAAAGAGGAGTGAGGAATGGAATTTCTTTTGCTACAAGTTGGATGCTTCATTGGTTCAGCTTTAGAGAGAAAACTTTATAGTTAACCATAAAACAAATAAATAATATTGCTTTATAATGGCACAGCAGGCAATAATATATATATATATATATATATATATATATATATATATATATATATGATTGTTGAGCTGGATTAAATCCGACGATATGAAATAAAATGGAGGTGGAAGGACCTGGATACTCAACGTTTCGCCCGATTTATGCGGGCTTCTTCAAGAGTCAATGACCATCCCTCTTGAAGAAGCCCGCATAAATCGGGCGAAACGTTGAGTATCCAGGTCCTTCCACCTCCATTTTATTTCATATATATATATATATATATATATATATATATATATATAATTATTTTTAACTTTTATATATTTTTGATAAGTAAATAAAAATGTAAATATATAAATAAAAAATACTCTCTCTCTCTCTCTCTCTCTATATATATATATATATATATATATATATATATATATATATATATATATATATATACACACACATTTTTGTTTTCCTTCCCGATATAGGATTCTAACACTGTTTCTTTTTCACTTACTTCTATGATTGTTTTCTTCTTCTGCATTTTTCCTTTTAATATCCTGAAGATGTCCCCTGCAATAGGGACGAAACGTTGATCACCATTTTATAAATTCATTCGTTTTTGTTTTTTTTCAAAATAACATATATATATATATATATATATATATATATTATTTTTAACTTCTATATAATTTTTTTAAGTATATAAGAATGTAAATGTATAAATAATGCACTGATTATGATAGGTGTGATAAGTAGTGCAGTCGATTCATCCGAATTTTTTAAATACACCAAACAGATAAATTAAAAACAAAATCATTTTGAATTTGGAGACAAAGACGAGTGTCACAGGTAAGAAGACATTTTTTAGAGCATGAACAGGTTAGTCAAATTAATCTGTAGCAGAAAACTAGATCAAATATTCAGAACATTTTTTTCTGTGATAGTGTTTGATCAACACTGCTGGGGAGCCATGATTCAATATACTGTTTTGTTTTAAAATCCCCGAAACAGTTTCATGGTAGAAAACTGAAATAACATTAGGGCTGTTGTGAATTGAGATTGCAGGTGATTAAATGACTTAGTGACTAAATAGTTTTCCAACGAATGATAAAAAATATAAAAATTAAATAAGTTTTTTTTTTATATATACATATATACTTTTAAATGTTAAAAAACTTCCCAGATATAGTACATATTTACTGGACATTCCAAAACCACAGATGTATGTATTTCACACTCAGTGCTTTATTCGTTTGCTTATGTAGAACGTCTTACATGTGTTTCATTGAATGCTAGAAATTTACAAAACAAACCCTTAGAAAATTATATAAGTTCCTCAGAAAAATACATTTTGTTTGTTTGTTTTTCTCCGAAGACAAGATACAGCGGCATACCCACAGATATACTGACTGAACTTAAAACAAGTTTTCTAATGGAACTCAATAGGGAATATCCGCCTTACTTACTACAAAAATGCTAGTTTTATTTAGGTGTCTTAAACTTTTGCCCCCTTCCCTATTTTTTTGCTGATGGGGAGATTATATTCGAAGACAAAACCTTTGTCAATTATTGTCAATAATTATTGTCAATTTTAATAAAATGAATATCGTTTCCGAAACGATTGTACTCTCAATTTTATTTTGCTTGTCTTTCCTTTTAAAACTGATTCATAATTTACAATTATTAATCATTTTACTCAATATTAATATAGCTCTAGGATACATGAACCTAGTGAGCTTATTATATATCTACAGTTCAATGGGCGCTGTTCTCTAAAAGTATTACTACATTTATTAATACATTAAAATAAACTCTGCTCTTTAGACTCCAGTTCTAATTCCCTCTATAAAATATAATATAATATCTAATATATATATATATATATATATATATATATATATATATATATGATTATTAACTGATGCAAGGAAATAAGAATAGGATTAAAATATTCCATTACAAACAAAAGGAAATGTCACCAACAGTAGTAATACTATTTAATCATGTAAATGGAGAAGGAGAATGGGGAAAATATAGCTAGCAGAATGGAACTGATTTGGGATTTTGTGTTTTACGATTTGATATTTAACTTGCTTTGCAATCTCACATTTATTTGATTCGATCAATCTAACTCGAGCTTAATGGGTGATCGAACGGGTCTAATATATTTTTCTTTAGTAATAACTTATTTCTATAGAACGAGTATATATAATTGAATCTAGAAAATAGACTAATCTGCCCACTGTAAATGGATAGCCGAACTGTCGCTCTCTGCTTCTCTCTCTCCCCTCTCTCCATGTTATTTTATACTTAGCAGAGATGAAACACGCTAGCATCGTAGGCAATAAAACTTAAATTCTTAATACTTTTTTACATTTTGAAAATCTTAGTATATTCGATTTCCTCCCTGACGTCTTTCATTTTTTTTTTTAATCATACTGAGGGTTTTTTTTTATTTTAATCCCACAAGTGAATACATCAAAAATTGTCTAGACTTTATACCGACATTATATTTTTGTTATCTTGTTTGCTTTTTTATAAAAGAGTTTTGTTTTAAACTTTTCTAGTCTGATTTTTCTCCCCACCACGCCATTCGTTTATCTTTGTTTTGTATTTTTTGTTTCTTGTCATGAGATGCAATTTCAATATTTCTGCTTTTTTTTTACTCTATTTTAGAGCCTCTCTCTATTAGTTGGCTGCTAGGCCATGCTGCATGTTTCAAAGAAATGTTTTCCCTCGGCTCCATAATCATAGTTCAGATCTTTTCCATGTTCATTGCGATATAATACTGGCCCTGTGAAGTTCTAGGAGGTCTACCCTTCAGGTTTTGTCTTTCTTTAAGAAATAGTTAATCGTCTAAGCCGCTTCTACCAGGAATACTAACGGAGCTGTCCAGGCATCTTTTGCAGATTCAGAGTGCTCCTCCTCAGGAGCACTGACATTTGAATCCCATCTTCTGACCCTTGTGTGACATTTCTCATTATAGAAGAGAAATACTTTCAAAGGTCATTTTCACCGATAAAGCTATACTGTCAAACTTGTGTTTTTGAAAACTCTTTGTGTTGGTCTATTGCACTTAAATGTGAGATAATTTCTCTGGATGATCTGTTGTTATTAAGTTAAAAATATAATTTTCTCTGGTCTGTAAAGCTTAAGTTTGAAATAAAATTTTCTTTGTTCTGTAAAATTTTAAATAGCATTTTCTTTAACACGTAAAATTTTAAATAAAATATTGTATTAGTCGGTCAAATTTTAGATAACATTTTTACTAATCTGTGAATTTTAAATATCATTTTTATTAGTCTGTGAAAATTTGAATAACATTTTTTTAGACTGTCAAATTTTAAATAAGATTTTCTTTAGTTTGTTAAATTTTAAATAAAATGTTCTTTAGTATGTCAAATTTTAAATATCATCTTTATTAGTCTGTCAAAGTCTAAATAACATTTTCTGTAATCTATCAAATTTTAAATAAAATTTTAGGTTGTCTGCCAAATTTTAAACAATATTTTCCATAGTCTGCAAAATTTTAAATATCATTTTCATTAGTCTGCGAAATTTTGAATAACATTTTCTTTAGACAGTCAAATTTGGAATAAGATTTTCTTTAGCCTGTCCAATTTTAAATAAAATTTTCTTTATTATGTCAAATTTTAAATATTATTTTTATTTGTCTGTCAAATTCAAAATAACATTTTCTGTTGTCTCTCAAATTTTAAATAAACTTTTTATTTAGTATGTCAAATTTTTAATTACATTTTCTTTAGTTTGCCAAATATTAAATAAAATTTTCATTTAGTATGTCAAATTTTTAATTACATTTTCTTTAGTTTGCCAAATATTAAATAAAATTTTCATTTAGTATGTCAAATTTTTAATTACATTTTCTTTAGTTTGC
The DNA here is from genome assembly GCF_053919585.1 of Euprymna scolopes. Classification (NCBI taxonomy): domain Eukaryota; kingdom Metazoa; phylum Mollusca; class Cephalopoda; order Sepiida; family Sepiolidae; genus Euprymna; species Euprymna scolopes. Next base: position 15,944,989 of record NC_136503.1, on the reverse strand, counting down.
CAAATATTAAATAAAATTTTCATTTAGTATGTCAGAATTTTCAATAAAATTTTCATTTAGTATGTCAAATTTTCAATAAAATTTTCATTTAGTATGTCAAATTTTCAATAAAATTTTCATTTAGTATGTCAAATTTTCAATAAAATTTTCATTTAGTATGTCAAATTTTCAATAAAATTTTCATTTAGTATGTCAAATTTTCAATAAAATTTTCATTTAGTATGTCAAATTTTCAATAAAATTTTCATTTAGTATGTCAAATTTTTATTACATTTTCTTTAGTTTGCCAAATATTAAATAAAATTTTCATTTAGTATGTCAAATTTTCAATAAAATTTTCATTTAGTATGTCAAATTTTCAGTCTCTCCAGTTTAATATCTTATTTGCGTGGTTAAATGCGCAGATGGAATGACCGTATCTTCAGAATATTCTTTAGAATTTTTCTTTGTATTCTTTTATCGTTTAGCGTATTTTCTCGAATCAAATACATTTCAGTTTTCTTTCCATTTCTCATCCATATTTGTTCTTTCCATCAATTTTCCATATTGCTTTTGTTTATTTTGTCTAACATATGTTATAATAAAGAAAATATTCATAGCAGTTTCCACATTTGTTTTTCCAATTATTTTATCTGACTAAAACACAAAAGAGACCGTAAAATTATTTTATTTCACTTTTTCTTTTTATGATATTGTATATATATGTACATGTCTTATCTATCTATCTATCTATATATATATATATATATATATATATATATATATATATATATATATATATATATATATATATATATATAAATGGGAATGTGTGTGTGAGGGGACACTTCTCAAACTATATACAACAAAGTTTTTATCTACAGATTTGACATCTGGTGTATAGGGTATTCAGACGTGTGGAAAACTTTTTTAGTCGGTTTTCATCCAACAAAAAGGACTACTTATTTTGCCGTAAATCTCTCACGACCGAAAACAAAATCCTATTGAAAAAATTGAAATATGAAATGAATAAATGATAATGTTTCTCTTCCTTCAAATTGTTCGACATGGCACATTTGCATATTTTATTCATCAATTACACAATCAATGGATTTATAACTCTTGATAAGATTATAATTGATCATATCAACACCATCATTTCTAGGGGTCAAGGTTTCTCTTTCAAAAAGGCATCTAATATTGTGGAAAATTTGGGCAATATCTGGAAAAACCTTAGTCATCAGGTCAACATCTGCCCATATGGTAATTTGTTCAATTGAAGATCTCTATTCAATATTATTGAGTCATTGCTAATGGAAAGGATGTGATTTAAGAAAAGTGCTGCAAACTGACAATCAAATAAATGTGTCCTCATAATAATATTCTCCAAACTGAAAACCAAAAACGTGGTTATCACGCAGTATTGTAGAAGTGCTTTTTATATCACATTTGGAATGGAAAGAAAGAAATTCCGGACAGAATAAAACGTTCAAGGACAGCAGCATTTATTTTTATAGATAAAACACTTATTACAGATTATAACGTTTTGTTTGTTTAGACTTATTTCTCTTTTTTTACCATTCTAAACGTAACTTATAGTAATATGATAATTAAATATAAATAATGTGAAGTACTGGTGATTGTGAGAATAAAATTATACTTACAATGTTGTAATGACTGCAACTGCCGCTGGACACTTCTAACGGTGCAGGGTGGATGAACATAAACTATATTCAATTTATTGTTTTTGAGCAAATTCGAATTTTATTGACAACAATTCAAGTATTTTATCGGATTTTCGCCAAATGAGGTTTCGATGGTGAATACGTTTTTGTTTTTACCGCTATTGTTATGAAAATTGTATTGACAGAAATTATATATTCTCATTGTATATTCCGATATGAAGTGTTGACTGTAATAATTTTATCATATCTTTAAAATATAAAGTACATAAAGCAATTGATATGTTCAGGTTTGAGATTCTAACTTTAACAAATATAATATATTAGGAAAAACGGAATCCTAATGTATCATAAATGTGGTTAAAATATCGGATAATTATCTAAAAAATGTGTATTTAAGTTAAATGAATTATTTAAAAATATTGGAATTAATATTTGTTTATTTAATCGATAAATGAATCAAAAGGAAAGATAGATATACCTTCGTATTTAATTTAACGTCTGCAGCCCATAATTTCTTATTTCTTTAGAGAGAAAATTATTTAAAGAAAAATAGAGGAAATTCTGTAAAGAAACAGAAGTTATTTAAAGTAAAAGAAACGTTATTTAGAGAAAAGAAAATTATCTAAAGGGAAAAAGGAGAGATAATTTAAAGAAAAATAAGAAATTATTAAAGTTAGGATAGACAAATATTTTCATTTTCAAAATCTCGAGCAATATTTATATATTACTTGAAGGAAAAGAACGCAGGAATCTAAGTAAGCCTTTCTATCAAAACCTGTACTTGGACTTTGTTCCCTGTCGTGCAAGATTTCCTTAAATAAAGTATGAATTTTTTCAATAGGATTTTGTTTTCGGTCGTGAGAGATTTACGGCAAAATAAGTAGCTGTTGTCAAAAAATATTTATCGGCTTAAAAGATTGTAAAAAATCTGCAAGAATTTTTTTTTTTAAGTTTAATATCCAAGCCTCTAAATAAGCACTTTGTATTTTCGATTGCCGTAAAATATGTTTAAATATATTTAAACTTATGCATATTTCGTACTTATTAATACAAACACATGGTTTAAAAAGTAAAAAAAAAGATTTAGTTTCATTACCTAAAATCGAAACCAAAACATTTCGCATTCCATCCGTGATCTCTATCGATGTTGTTATTGAGAGAAAAATAATAAGGTCTTAATATTAAACAACCTGAAGAAATGAATTGAATTTGAGCATGCGCAGAAAGAAATAAAAACATGTCGTCGAATGACCACTTCGCATTTTAAAGCTGCCGATATCTGTCTGTACGCGTTATTCATCCAAACAAAGATTTTACTCGTTATAAACCATCCTTCGTGTATGATTACTATTTTTTGTTAATTTCAGTGTTGTGTGACTAATAGTTTAAGAGTGCATCTGTTAAATATTTATACACACACACACACACACACACACACACACACACACACACACACACACACACGCATCTATTGTTTTAAAAGAAATGCGCTCTGAATAATACCTACAGTTCGTGCGCATCTTATAAATAATCGTTTCTGTGCTTCTAATTTCAGAGTCAGTTTATTTTACATTCTCAATACATCGCACTAAAAGATTCTAGAAACCATTTACATTAAGTCTTTGAGACCTTCTCTTTGCAAATAAAAAAAAAGTCCCCACTGAACTTAAATTTGATTCCTGTTCGATTCTTCTTTTCTCTTTATCTCGTTATAATCTATATTCCATCATAGGTTTTCTCCTAATCGTAATCGTAACCTCAATTTAGTTTTGTTGAGCCAGGTTCGAACCTGGTTAGCCCTTTCCGTTTTCTTATTTTGTAATTCATTGTGTTTAAAAATGAATACGGTTTGTATTGTCATATATATATATATATATATATATATATATATATATATATATATATATATATATATATATATTTCTAAAATTCCAAGGCGTAGTTATTGAGAAAAGTGCAGACAGATCAACGGACAAGGGTGAATTTTCAGGTCCACTCTCCTTTTGTCAGGAAACCAAAAAATATATCCATATGAATTGAGTGCATTATCCTGAAGCGAAACTGAAAGCAAAACTTATGAAGAAAACACACACACACACACACACACACACACACACACACACACACACATACATATATATACATATTAGTATTGGGACGATTCCAGTATTTTTCCCGATTCCGATACAATTACCGATTCCGTACGAAATTCCCGATTCCGATACAATTATCGATTCTCATTCTTTATAAATCTCTAAACTTTTAACTATAAAGTTGTTATTTTGTCCCGATTACTATAAAAACACATCTTAAATGTACCTATATTTTCTCAAATGTAAAACACACCTGTGACGCGGTAATCTAGAAATTTTAGTCTTTATTTTCTCATGCGTAAAAACATACTTGCGAGGGGGTGATCTAGAGATGTTAACTTTACTGGAAGTTTTAATCAATTTATTATTTTATTATTACTACAAGCAATGGAAGACGTTTTATAAAAACAAAATAAAAAAAATAGATAATTTAAGGAATCAGTTTTGGCATCGGAAAATAGGCTCCAATTTTTCAATACCGATTCTGATACTTCAAAAAGCTCCGATTTTTCTGATTCCCGATTCCGATTAATCGTCCCACCACTAATATATATATATATATATATATATGTGTGTATGTGTGTGTATGTATGAACAAATGATTGATAAAACATGTTAAAAACATCTTGAAAAAGAGTTAAAAACATATTTAATTTTAAAAAGGAAGCACAAGATAAGTGGATAGTCCTTAATCCGCGGAGTTTCGAAGAAATACACTTCTTCTCATCAGAGGGCAGGAATTAGCAAAATGCGGGATCGGATTTTGCATGTAAAAGTATTTAATGAAACCACAAGTAAATCACAGATCTTACTTGGTTAAAAAAAAGGGTGAGGAAAGGGGAATAGGAGGTAAAAGAAAAAATGATAAAAAGATTTCACATGAATGGATAGTCCAGTGAAGGGTAAAAAATCCCAGAATGGTAAAATCCAAACACGGTCGAATTAAAAACTTCAATTCAACAGGTAAGTTTATTTATACTAGTTATATATATATATATATATATATATATATATATATATATATATAAGTAAAACAAATGATGATTGTAAATTATAAATCAATGTCCAAAGGAACGACAAACAAAATAAACTTGAGTGTACCATCGTTTCAGAAACGATATTCATTTTATTAAATTGACAATTATAATTGAAAATAATTGACAACGGTTTTTCTTCGAATATAATCTCCTCATCAGCAAAAATAGGGGGTGGGGAGAATGTTAAGACCCACAAATAAAACTAGCATTTTTGTAGTAAGTAAGGCGGATATTCCTTCTTGATTTTCATTAAAAAACTTGATTATAATTCTTGGTAAAATTATTTATTACAAGAAATGGAAGATCATAACAATTAGACGACAGTCACTCGGAAGAAAATAGATGTAATATATATATATATATATATATATATATATATATATATATATATATATATATATATATATATATATTAATACGATAGCGTATGTTTTATTTGGGGTGTCACGCTTACATATATATATATATATATATATATATATATATATATATATATATATATTAGTAATGGGACGATTCCAATATTTTTCTCAATTATTGATTCCGATACAATTTCTGATTCTGATTCTTGAATTTCTAAATAATTAACTATAAAAATGTTATTTTTTCCCAATTACTGTATATACACATCGTAAATGTGCCTATATTTTCTCAAATGTAAAACACAGATTTGTGAGTGGATGATCTAGAGATCTTACAGGCTTACTGGAAGTTTAAATCAATAAATATTTATTATTTTATTATTACTACAAGCAGTGGAAGATGTTTCTTTAAATCAAAATCAAATAAAAAAGATAATTTAACGAATCGGTTTTGGCATAGCAAAATACGCTCAAATTTTTTCAATAGCAATTCCGATACCTCAAAAAGCTCTGATGTTTCCGATTCTCAATTCTGATTCCGATTAATCGTCCCAACACTAATATATATATATATATATATATATATATATATATATATATATATATATAAAGTTGAACGTGCGTGTGTGTGTGTGTGTGTGCGTGTGTGTGTGTGGTCACGAATAGGCTCCTATATAGGTTGACCATTTAAAAAAACTGATTACATATAATGATAGAAGATATATCGAGGATCAGACATGGGTATGTTTGATCTGGCAGAACGGTGGTTCATAAAAATTGTGGGGTCTGCCCCCAGAGTATGGAAATAAAAAATGAAAAAAAAAACGTTTAGAAGGGGTTTTGATATAGATGTACATAAGAATACTTTGATAAGTATGTTTCAACTTAAATAGGGATGGTATAATAAAATTGTGGGGTCTGCGTTCGCGCCTGTACTCCATGGAAATATGGCACAAACTTTAACAAAGACTTTTCATATCTATTTGCGTAAGTATACTTTGATAATTATGTTTCAGGTTGAAGAAATATGGTATAATAAAATTATTGGATGTTCGTTCGCGCCTGACCTCCATAGAATGTAAATATGTCACAAAGTTTAACAAGGTTTTTTAAAAGGGGTGAGGGTCCACAATATTATCTTAACTTCGAGAATTGTCTAAAGTTCTGACTTTTTTTTTGGCTTTCACTTTAATAAGACTGTAAATTTATGAGATGAATTTATTCGACACAATATTATTCAACTCAAAAAATAAATAAAAGCTAACGTGAATTCACGTAAGCTTTTATTTATTTTTTGAGTTGAATAATATTGTGTCGAATAAATTCATCTCATAAATTTACGGTCTTATTAAAGTGAAAGCCAAAAAAAAGTCAGAACTTTAGACAATTCTCGACACAAATTTTGCATAACTCTTTTTTTTTCCTTTTCCACTTGCACGTGGCACTCTTTCGAAAATAGATAAATAATGAAAAATAAGAGCGTTACTTGTTATCGTGTCAAAAGAAAGAAAAAATCCTGCTCACATGATTACATGTCTTTTTAAAAAAATTTACATAACCTTTTTATTTATATATCTGTTTAAGCTTTATTTTGTCAGTGTACTAGAAGGAATTTAGTTGATTACAACCCTTTCTGCGTATTCTTTACATTACAATAGTACAACCCTGAATCCGACGGCGCAATACTACACCGTTCAATACTGTAAAACTTAAATGAAGCTGTTCTGCTTGAAAATGGCGCCATTTTCTTCTTATTCATATTTATATCGATTCTTTGCTTTAAAAAAGCTAAAGTAATTATGAGTTTACTTTTTTAATATCCCATTTTGCTGTTTCGGATTATTTTACTAAAGTAAGTAAAGCTTCATTATTTTTCAAAACTGTTTTTGTTTCTTTGTTTTTCGATATTTCGTCGATATTATTTAGTAAGCGTGTTTAACAGAAATGCCAACAAACGACTACCCGAAAAAATAAATATACAAGAAATAAATGTTATAAATAAATGTCAATAAAAGTTCAGTCTATGTTTTTTTGTTTTGAAATAGTTTTTAATGCTCTTTACTTGAAATAATTTCAGCGAACCGAAATTAAAACGAAATTTGAGGCGATAACTACTTAAATTAATTTTTATATAATAATTTTTACATGCCATAATCGAATATTCCTCAAGTACAAAATAACGGAAAACATTCAAATATGTTTATAAATATTCCTTACGTTGACAGAACTCTCTTAAATTGTTAACACAGAATGCTCAGGTGCCCCTCCTTAAAAAACGAGGCTCTCCATTTCAAAGTCGCTGCCATTTTGATTTTTTTTTAAAACCGGTTCGTGAATTAAAAAAAAAAATTTTTTTATAAACTACTTAAAAATACAAACCAATAAACTTTTCTACCTTAAAAGTAACTTTTATTGACTATGATAATATTTATTTCTTGTATATTTATATTATTATATATATAACATTTTCTCTTTGTAAGGAAAAATCATTTTGTTGGTCACTCTTGGCTACGAATGGAAACAAAGTTGATATAAAAAATATATTTTCGCGAAAATTATCTTCACTTTCATCATATTTTGCTTGGGGTAAAATTTTTGAGTATCAAAACCTATCTCTTTACAACGCCCTCCTTTTCATAACCTATCATACTTTCATCAATCACACTCCGTTTTCTGTAGGCTGTTTGTGAACCCAGTCAACGACGGGTACTTCTGCTAGTATATATATATATATATATATATATATATATATATATATATATATATATATATATGTGCGTGTACATGTGTATATATATATATGTGCATATATATGTGTGTATACATATATGTGTGTGTGTATATATATATATATATATATATATATATATTGCATGTCTATGCATACGCTTTTGTGAGAGTATCCATAAATGTAATTATTCCATTAGTTTTTTTATTTACTGTTTCTGGTTTCTTTTTAACAATCTGAAACAAGCAAACTTTGGCATTTATTTCAATATTTATTTTGGTTTGTGATAAAATCACTCATCTTCTTTCAAATGCAACTGAACATATCAAACCATCTGAAGAGTTTTTTTTGCGTTTATTTTTGCTCTTTTAAATGCATTGCCTTTTTCTCCAATAATACAATAACAACGATATGCATACGTGGCAACAGACAATAATACGCACAGGCACAAAGATTTATGCTTCAAGCCAAAGATTGATAATGCTCTTAATACGTGTGTGTGTCTGTCTGTGTTTGTGTGTGTGTGTATATACACTAGCTGGCAGCGCGACGTTGCCCGGTCGTACAATACATTTTAACATGATATTTAACTTTATGCATATTACGTATCTATTATTATAGAACCAATCCTTTATTGGTTATTATATATTACGAGGAATAATTTTTTCCGGTTGACTAATCCGCAAAAAAAAAATAAATAAATAATAAAAAAATAATAATAACAATATTATTGTTCATCGAATTCCATCTGTGTGTGCTTACAATATCAGGTCAGCTGATATTTGGGTTTGATGATGAAAGCCCTGGAAAATTCACTTCTGATTAGTGTTCAGTTTTAAAACATGCAAACGAAGAAATGATTTGCGGCAATTTAAAATGGTATTGCTTCTTTTACCGTAAATTGAACGCTATAATAAGAAAGAGTTAAAATAAAATGGTGAGGGACATCCGGGCTCGAACAGGGTATCATTTGATTTGTAGTTAAACGCTCTACCACTGAGCTATATCTCCAGATGATAATAAATCTGTTTGTTTGTTTGTTTTTTTTTAAGGAGAAATGATTTGCTGAGATTTTTACCTGGGTTGGTGTAACGTGAAATATTCTCCTGTAAAAATTCTTTTTATTTATAAGAAAAACTATTTTTAAGATCGGATTTTTTCGATTTTCGATACTTATCGGATGAATTTCTGTACAAAACATATCTAAGAACACTGCCAGACATATAAATTAGCTTTCTGTTAAATTTGCAGAAGATAGGCTCAGCCGTTTCGGAATCTATGAGGACCCCCCCCCGCTTCTCGACAGCCACGTATAAAATTGCAACTCATTTACAACAGGTGTTGTTTGTCATCATTAAAAGGGTTGATTTGCCATAGAAACCGGTCGAGCAAAGTGCAACAGGAAGAGATGCGTAAAAGTGAGCTATGTAATGCCAAAATAAATATTAAAATGTCGCAGGTCGATGACTAATAGTAATTTAGCTATTATCCTTTTTTTTTTACTGCTTTCTTTGAAACATCTTCAAGCGTTCGAAATTACTCATGCATCTTATTTATCGATTAATTGATTGAACTCCGCCTCCCATCTCTATTTTTTTGTTTAGTTTATTTTTTCAAGGAAATGAGTGCATGCGAAACCGACAATCTCTCCGATTGTCCTCTGGGTAATAAATCGCTTGTTACCTGTTGCTATGCACTGCCAAGTGGACACTGTCCAAAAACTGAAGAGATTTACACTTTCAGTTTCGGAGAGGAGATATATATATATATATATAATATATATATATATATATATATTGCGCTACTTCTCTATTCATGTCATTATATTTCTTCTTTAAACAATTTTTATTTTTATCTTGTCTTTTTTTTTTCAATTCTTCTATTTTTGTTATTTTTTATTTATCGTTTTTCTTTCGTTTTTTTTTTCTTTACACTTGCAATGAAAAAGCCCAAGTCTAAGGATGCTTGAAAGAAGCTTTATTTTACTGGGAACTACACAGGGATGAGCCACTACAAGTACTGCAGTTGATTTAACGAAAGAAAGAAAGAAAAATCCAGGGAAGTTACTCACGTTCAGAGAGCATAAATTGAAGTTAAAGCGTTCTTTTTTTTTAGTAAATTCGAGGCCGGAATCTCATGAGCGAGTCTCTGTTTAAACCGAAAAAAGAGATAAGAAACAAATTTAAAAGTTGATAGTTTTCAGCTAAATATGGAGAGCTTCGACGAACTCTTATAGAGCGTCGAAGATTCAGCATCTCATCGTCCTCTGATGATCTTCTCTGTCGATCATCTAAGTGGGGACGGGTAGGAGTCGAATTCTCAAGGATGGAGTTTTGAGCGCGCAGAGGATCTGAATTGTTGGATTTAAGAGGTGCATTTTGTAGCTGTTTGTTCTCTGGCCCAGGATCTAGTTCTGCCTTCAAACTGCTTGTCCTATCACTCAATAGAGATAAGTAATATAGGGACACTGTTGTCTCTCGTCCATTATTGAAACGAACATGGCTATAGTTAGGGTTAACTTCAAGTACATCTACGGTTCTGACTAGACGCTTATATTTGCTTTTGCATACATGTTGCTTTAAAAAGACAGTGTTTGTTAGCCAGATGGATTTGGAATCTCCAGTGATCGAATTTCTTTGGAAATTGAAGAGACGTTCGTGGGGAGTACATTATTGGAGGTGGAAAGCAATGAGTGGATGCTATGGAGGGCTAAATCTAGTACTCTTTCCCAATTTGTAATGTGGAGGTTTCTCCACCATAGAGCCAGGGTATCCGTTTGCCAGATGATACAATTATATCTTTCCACTTGTTACCTTGAGTATTGAAGGCTAGTAGTAATGTCTTGAAGTTTGACTAGTAGTAATCTCGACTGAAGTTTGACTAGTAGTAATGTCTTGAAGTTTGACTAGTAGTAATGTCTCGAGAAAGTAAGAATTCCTTTAGTTCGTCTGACATGAAAGCTATTCCACAATCAGAATGTACAAAAGAAGGATTTTAAAATTTGGAGAATAAGTTAATTAGGTGTTTCCGGACAATTGCAGCTGAAAAATTGGCACCGAGAAAAGCGAAACGAAAGCAAGATTATTCATCAACGAGTAAGCATGTATCGATTGTGAGAATTGGAAGGTAATGGCCCTTTTCAGTCCACACTTATTCTTTTAAATGGCTGACTTGTTTTTACAAGAATTGAGGTGCCATCTTGAGGAACCTAGATTTTACTTCAGTAGGCCTTCGTAATTGCTCTCATATCTTCCATAGATTCTGGCAGATTTTTAGTTCTAACGAAATGTAGCATCCTGGTTACCTCCAGATGGCATACGTCTGTGTGCAACAAGTGTAATTTGTCAGCAGAGGCTGTAGAAGAAGAAATTCGAGACAAGCCATATAGCTTAAACGGGCATGTTCTAGCTTCTATCTTGTAATCTTCTCATTCTTTTATTTTGCTCCTTAGTTTGGGGTCGGATTTTTGGTCATTGATCAACTTAAAATGCTTCCTAAGCAGTAATTGCCACCATTTTCGGATCGCTTCTACAATCGCATAGGCCTCCTTTTGAACTGCAGAGTGCTTCTGCTCGGCAGATGTGAAAGTTCTTGAAAAGAAGGCCACTGGTCAAGAGTTCTGGGTTAGAGGCAGCAATGGTGTGCTCTGAAACATCAGTTTCAACTTCAACAGGGAGAGAAAAATCTATAGCTACTAAGAACGATTTAGCAATTTCTTTCTACAGGTCCCTAAGGGCGTCAGTTTATTCCTTAGTGAGGGGAAACTTTGTAGTTTGGGTTAAGGGATGTAATTTCTCAGAGGTTAAATATCCACTTTGAATAGTGAGAAAACATTCCTATAACTCGTTGAAGAGAAGGAAGGTCTTGAGGGACAGGCAAGTCCATCAATCCTTTGAGCCTGTCAGAGTCTGGTTTTATCGAACCTTTGCTTATAGTTTACACAAGCAAGTCTACAGAAGCAAGAGAGTAGTGACACTTGCTTTCATTTATACTTTGCAACAGTCTTCATATTTTTTTTTTAATTAGTATCAGGTTTAGCCTGATTTTCTACACAAACTGTAACATTGTTGATGTAGTCGAAGGTTCCTTGGAGATCTTTTCGTTCGATGATATCATCGATGACTCATTGGAAGCTAGCTACTCAATTGGTTACTCCAAACGGAAGTCGATAAAACTGGTAGAGGGATCCAGAAGCTTCAAAGGCTGTGTATTTCTATTCTTCCGGGTGGCAAATTGATGATTAGCACTGGTTAAATCAAGAGGACTTGGTAAGAGATTGGTAAGTGGCAATCTCATTTATCACGTCCTCCAAGAATAATTCTTTAAAGAAGCTTTATTTTACTGAGAACTACACAAGGACGAGCCATTACAAGTACTGCATGTGATTTAACGAAAGAAAGAAAGCTCAAGAGAAGTTATTCACTTTTTAATTTTCATTCATTTCTTTTCAAGTGTGATTTTCTCAGAATAGAAAACATCACTCCATTCTGAGCAAATCACGCTTGTTAGTTCATCTGAAAATTTTAGAAACCATTTATGTTAAGTTTTAGGATTTAATGTAGTTTCTATTTGATTCTTTCTTTTTATTTCTCCGCTCGTTTTATTTTTTGTGTCCCCCCACCACCATATTTCCATTTCATCTTATTTTTTAATCGTAATTCTACCGCAATTTAATTTTGAGTGAGTTACGAAATCGGTCAGCCGGCTTTCTCACTTTTTACTTTTTAAATCCATTATCTTTAAATTTGGCCTATATTTAGCTATTATACATACATACATACATACCATGCACTGGATAAGGCAGGTGAAGCTAGAGCTGTCGCCCTCGATATATCCAATGCCTTTGACAAAGTCTGGCATGAAGAGCTGCTAATGAAAATCAAATCGTATGATATAATTGGACGTATACTAAATATAATTAGATCCCTCTTACACAACAGGACCATTCAGCATGAGATTAATATGGGAGTGCTTCAGGGGCCGATCTTTGGACCACTATTATTCCTGATATTCATTAACGACCTAGCTGATAATATTGTATCCGAGATGGGTATATTTGCTGATGATACAATGCTTTATAACATGCACAAGGGAAAAATCGATGTACAGAAAATGACCTCCAGATCATAGTAAAATGTGGTCGCAAATGTGATAACATGTAATACTAGTATGACTAAGCTGCTCTCCTTTAATAATTATAAGAAGCCTCTCCAACCACCGATGCCCATGACAAATAACATCCTACCTGAGAATTCTTCGTTCAAACTCGTTGGCTTAACATATGAACTGGAACAAATATATTGAGGACATTGTGAAGGCTGTTGCAAAGAAGGTGGGTTCCCTCTACTGTGCTAGAAAACTACTAACATCTGAGATTCACCATTCACTCATGCATGGAGTATCGTTGCTACATCTAGGCAGGTGCATCTACCGCTAGTCCCTTCCTTTTGGATAGGGTCCAAAAAGAGTGTTCAATCTAACCAGGTCCTACTTTATATGAAGCTCAAATCTCTGTTCTGGTGCTGTAATGTTGCATATGAGCCTCCTCAGCGTGCATATTCCTGACAAGCATGCTCAGCAACAAAATCACACCCTTTCACTGTGGAGGTCCCTAAATTCCAGAAAGATTTCTTCTGTAATGGTTTCTTCCCTCTAATTCCCTTCCTGCTACCTGCTTTCCTGACTGTACTGATATGCAGAAGTTTAAATGTAACGCAAACCAACATCTTGTTAATCTTTCCTAGGTATGGTCACAAATAGATCTAACTGGCAATATTCCTTGTTAAGGGTGAACGTGAGTAAAGCAAGCACACACACACACACACATATATATATATACACGAGGTGCCTTCAATACGTTTCCAGACTTTTTCGTGTGGGCAATTTTATTGATAGTACATGCATGAAACTCTAGTCCTCTTGAAAATAATCTCCTCCGGCTGCAATGCACTTGTTGTACGATTCCAATAACTTCTGAATGTCCAACAGAAGTTCTCTTGTGTGAGCATTTCAATGACCTTCGTCACAGCCTCTTTCATCCCCTCTATTGTCTCATAATGACAGTCTCTAAGGTTTTCCTTGATCTTAGGGAATAACCAAAAGTCACAGGGAGCAAAATCTGGACTATAAGGAGGGTGAGGAACTGTTTTGATGCCCATCTTGGTCGAATAGTTCGTGACAAGGATGAAGTTGTGGACTACACCCTTGGGACAAACTTCACATCAATCTTCCGCATCTTTAGTTTTTTTGCAAGTAATTGTATGTACAGTTCCCAAACTGACATGAAACTGTGCACTTATTGTCTCTATGAACACACAACGGTCTTTATTCATGAAATTCTTTATTTGGCCAATCAACTCTGGTGTTTTGATTTCCTTACTCCTCCCACACTTCTCATAATTATTCACAAACTCCTTGCTTTCCTTGAATCTCTTATGCCACTCAAAAACTTAATGCTTGATTCATGCAAGATGGTCCAAAAGCAGTCTGAAGCATTTCATACGTCTCTGTTGCATTTTTTCAAGTTTAAAACAGAATTTTATTGCACATCGTTCTTCTAAAGTATTCTCATGTCAAGATTGCATTTTGAAATTCACCAGCTGGGGCTTTAGATGAATGTATTCCAATTCCTGATGTAGCTGTTCATTTGAACCTGAAATCCTAAAAATTGGTCGTCGTCTCATAAAATGTATAGCAAGAACATAATGAATTTTCAAGAATCTACAACAATTTTAAATGCCGGTACAAAAAGGTCTGGTAACTTTTTAAAGGCACCTCTTATATGAGAAAGAATAAGAGAAAAAAAAAAAAGAAAAATAGGCAATATATTAATCTGTCAATAAATATAAATATAATGTTGTTAAATACTAACTCTACATGAATAAATGGGAATGATTATATGAATAAATGAGAATGATTCCTTCAACACAGGCAAAGCTTATATCGTATATATACAAATGTAATGTGCGGGCACAGCCGAGATTGAACTCGCTACACGAGTTTGTAGAGTAATTAAAATCTTGCCTGTTGCTGAATACTTGATGCTTCGCTAGGGCTATCGAGGGTATTTTTTTATTGTGATGCCATAACTAGATGGGTTGAATACTATGGCTTAAGAGAGGCCCATCTACCCTAAAGAGAAGGATAAACCACGCCAGTTTCCAAACCAGATATTTTGCCTCACGGTACATACAGCACCTTGCCTTCTCAAAAGGTCACCCATCTGGTATTGACCAGGCTCGATGTTGCTCAACTTCGGTGATCTGGTTCATGTGGAGATGTACAATATTTTCTGTGATGCTTTTAAGCATTGGGTACACAATAAAAGAATCGAGGGCTCGTAGATGATAAACAGCTCATGCAGCAGTGTAAATTGGCAGGAGAAGGGCAAAAAATTGAGGGAGGAAGTGATAATAGTGAATATTAAAGAAAGAGGGATAAATAAAAACCTAGCCAGAGATAATTCTTTTATACCCGTATTCACCCCAACAAGACATCTTTCTATTTGGACATAACGAGTTACTGTTTTGCACCATGTCTCCAGGGGCACTCTGAGTAGGGAATTGAGCAACGAGATGTTGTAGTGAGAGAAGCAGGAAGGGAACTCCGAAGTCTAGCAGTTTGAGGCAAGAAACTATTAGTAGAAGGATTTCTAGCATCTAGGGATCGCTACAGTGAAGAGGTGGAATTTTGCTGCTTGTTGGGATAGTCAGGGGTATTTACGTCAAGGGGACACAAGCGCTACGAGTTCGTCAGAGTGTATTTTATTAAAGTATTTGTAAAACATGTACGGAGATGCAACATAGTGGCGATAGGGTGATGGGTTGGAGCTTGGTTGATAGGTAGGTTTAGAAGTCAATTTCTAAAAGTCGTCTAACGCAAGACGTTTCGACTAACGTTCTTTCAATCTTCCTCAGATGCATGTACAATAACAGTTTTGTATTTCTTCATGTAAATAACATGAAATATTCAACAAGAGAGAATCGAATGAATAAATTGCCAATGGATGAATACGAAATATAAGATTGGAACTACAAAAGCAAGAAAATAAATATTCAACCAGCAATAATTGCAATAGAAGCAATGTAAATAAACAATCAACAAACATTATAGGATGAAAATGGCAGGAAATAATAAATGGTAAAAGACGTCAAAGTAGGTGTGGAAATGGGAAATGGAAACAAAGTTTTGGAAGTAAATCAAAAAGTAATCTACAAAATACAATGAATGCAAAAGAGAAAATGAATGAAAATGGATAATAAAAGACTCGCAGACAATGTTTAAGTAAAAAATGATAAGAAAACAGAAAAGAAAAAAACGCCAGAATAGGTTGTTCAGAAAACAAAACCGAAGGACAATAAAATAAAAAGAAACATACGTGGCAAAAATTAGTGCCAATAGTTTAAAATCAAAGCCATAAAAACAATGACAGGAGAAATTCTGGGAAGCTCGATTTACTCTTAGGTACAAGGGGAATGAATGGACATACCACGAGGCTGCTTCCCAACTGACTACAACATGTTTTCAAGTTCAACGCTAGCAAGGTCTTTTAGAAGCGTTCTCTAAAGTAATCTAATTCTGTCCATTTCAAACATCATTTCTAATCCTCCCAAGGTGGTGTCTCATTGTCGACATGGAAATTTTATTAACCCTTAATTAGTGCTAAAAGTTTCAAATCAAAGCCATAAAAACAGTCAGAGAAGAAATTCTTGAGAATTTCATTTGTAAAAGAGTGCGGACGCAAACGCATGCGAAATGACGTCACCGGTCTGGGAAAAGAAAGACGACAAAAAGGACAATAAAGTTAGAAACGTGGATGACGTTCGAGGGGAGAGGTGTCAGGGAGGACGAGCATATTCAGAATTGGGTTTTATTCAGGGAAAGTATCCAGAAATAAATGTTATTTGTTGTTGTTGCGGAAGCAGCAGCGGAAGCAGCAGTAGCAACAACAACAACAACAACAACAAAAAGGAGTTAAGTTATTACTTGTCTTCTGTTCCTTGCGACATACTCTGCTCCATTGTGTTGTGTCTACATGTGTAAGCGTGTAACATTACACATTTAGGTACAAAGAGAATGAATGGAAATACCACAAGGCAGCTTTCCAGCTGACTACAAACTTGGTTGTTTTCAATGGTAGGAAGTTCTTTTAGAGCCGTTCTCTTAAATAATCAAGTTTTGTCCATTTCAGACATCATTTCTAGTCCTCTGAAGGCGGCTGCTCATCGTCCACATGAAAAATTCATTAACCCTTTAGTGCCAAAAGTTTAAAAATCAGCCACAAAAGAAATTCTGGGGAGTCCCGTTTGTGACAGAGCGCGGACGCAAATGCATGCAAAATGACGTCACTAGTAGGGAAAAAGAAATAACTATAAAAAGGATGATCACATTAGAGACGTGGATGACGTTGAAGAGGATGAGCAAATTCGGAATCACGTTTTATTCGGGAAAGTAGCAGGAAATAAATGTCGGTGTTACAACACGAAAAAACGGTGTTTGGTTATTGCTTTTCTTCTGTTCCTTGTGATATATTCTGCTACAATGTTGGATCTACGTGTGTAAGTGTATAACGTTACTTATTTAAGTACAAAAAGAATGAATAGAAATACCATGAGGCTGCTTCCCAGTTGACTACAACACGGTCGTTTTCAAGTTCGGCGCTAGCAAGTTCATTTAGTTCTGATCTCTTAAATAATTCAATTCTGTCCATTTTAAACATCATTTCTAATCATCTCAAAGCGGCGTCTCATCGTGCACATGAAAAATTCATTAACCTTTATTATCGTGTGGCATGTGAGCTTTAAGCTTTGATTCATTAGTATACAAAAAACAGCAAAAACATTAGTATAAATCAAATTTCGAGGAAAACAAATTGAAGTTGAAATTTGGAAATAAAATGACATGGAGACCAAATAAAAGCGAAAAAAAATTAAAAGAATTGATTTTGTAAAATAATATTGAAATAAAGCAAATGAAAATTTTTTATAAAAATTAGCCCAAGAAACCGTATAAATACTAAATAAATTAAAGGAAAAAACATCGGTTCAAACCAATGAAACCATAACAGACAGATTATCACAGCCACAAAACTCAGCAAAAATACAAGTAAAAAACAAACAAAAAAAATATGAAAATGAACTTAACCAACGTTTTTAGCAAACAGAACTAATCAGAAAATCTAGTTCAAATAATCTGATTATAAAAATATTTTTAAAAAATCTATGGATTTTAAAGCTTGTTTTGATTGAGGGCTACTTGATCATTTAATTAAGGGTTTGTCTGTTCTATAAAAACCTTGTGAATTATTTAATAGCAAAACGCAATGACCATGGCCTAGACAATTACGTAGGCTGTGATTCCATCTGTTAGGTAATTTATAATAAAGAAATGTACAAAAACCTGGGGAGGCAAAGTGGTTAACGACAAGACAATGACTGAAAACCCTGGTGTTCTAAATTCGAATCCAGTTGGTTTCATAGAAAAATTTTCATTAAACCACACCTGGCCTTGGGTCTAACCTCCTGGAACAAAAAGGTAAATTAAATAACAATAAAGTAAATATATCCCGACTTACCGGATAAGTAGCAAAATTCCACCGCTACGCTGTAAGGATCCTTAGATAGCAGAAAGCTTTCTACTCGAATAGTTTCTTTCCCTCAAACTGCTAAACTTTGGAATTCCTTTCCGGGTTCCTATTTCCCTGACTGTACTGACTTGCAGAAGTTCAATTATGATGTGAATAGACACCTCACTACTCAACTCCCCACATAATATCCCTGTAAATTTGGTCTCAAATAGTAGCCCCTTACGTAAAAGTGGCAGTGTGCTTGTTTGGGATGAAATAACAGTTAAAAAAATAAATAATAACTAAAACACAAGTTTTATTTCCATGTTTTTATTAAAAAAAAAAGCACAGACACTTTCCAAAGATTCTATTTTTTTAATGTTTTAAATTTTTTGTCATATCTTATACTCTTTAATTTATTTTTCTTAACTAATTAACTTTTATTATTCCTCTTTTGTTGCACTGCGGACACACACACAATTCTCTGAAAATACCTTTCATGTTATTAACTCGAATTTTGTTTATCTAAATTCAACATCTATATAAGAACACTCTAAGGCAGGAATCTTCAAACTACAACCCGTGCTCTTACAGAAAACGTAAAAAATATTCAGGAAAAATTTTAAATATGGAAATGTGTGAAAATAGTGTGGTGTTTTTTTTTTGTTTTTTTTTTTTTTTCAGAAAAAAAAATCAGAATGAGGTTTTGGAGAACCTGTTTCATTAAAAATCAAAAATAATAAGCAAAACGGTGTAAAACACGCCCAGATCCTTTTTACTTTAATTTGTTTTTGGGGGGGGAGGGGCCACATAGCTCTATAAAGTCAGCAATATGGCTTTCTCCCATTCAAAAACATTGGAGACCCCCTGCTCTAAAGTAATTTACATTCGAACGTACGTTATCACTTTTCACGCATGTAATCAAAGCCGAGATCAACCGATCAGCAAAGATGATGCTGGTAAATAATCTAATGTACCTAAAGTACAAAAATTCTGATTTTTACTTATTTTAAAATGAATTGTTCCAAATTCAAATTATGTCATCCTGCTGATTAAGACATCAAAATTTTAAATAAATATATTTTTTAAAAAAAGCTGACAATAATTTTTACAATTAGAAGATAGAGAATATCATTTTAAAAATAAATTTCTATAAGTGACAATCAAATTTCTTTTTTCTTTAATTAATTTAAAGCGAAATATTGGGGTCCAGATTTATAGGGGTTCGTCTAAGTGAGGAGGTGTGCAGCGATATATGTTTATTCACATTACATTTAAACTTCTGCATATTGTTACACCAAGGGAAACAGGGACAAGGGAAGTAATTCAAAAAGCTTGCAGTTCGAGGAAAGAACCCATTAGAGTAGAAAACTGATATCTAGGGATGTCTACAATGAAAGGATGGATTTAGTTGATTTTCGGATTGGTTAGGTGTATTATATCACAAGAGCATCGGAGCAGCAAATTCATGGGAGCATATTTTATTGAAGTATTTGTAAAAATAGAGATGCAACATTCAGGCGATGGGGCAGGGGTTGGAGCTTGGTAGAGAGTGTGGGACCTATTAGATTATAAATTCTTTTTTGAATCCAGAGAGAGCGAAACTAGTGTTTAGTGCACCAGCTCAGATGTGACGACGACGCTCCATGCATGGGCCAATGGTAGCTTTGTATAGGATACTGGCAACTATTAGAAGTTTTCTAATATGGTAGAGAGAGCTTACTTTCTTTGCTGCAATCTTGACATTATCTTCAATGTATTTGTTCCAATTCATATTTCCTGTGAATATTAGGCCGAGGAGTTTGAATCTTAAACTCACAAGTAGGATGCTATTAGCCATGATAGTCGGTGGTCGAAAAGGTTTATTATAATTATTAAAGGAAAGGAGCTTCGTCTTAGTATCATTATAAGTCCCCATTCAATTACAGCCAGGAGGTAATTTTGTAAGTATTCAGTTATTGCCTTGAATATGTGCATTCGTCCTATCCACATGTAGAGAATAGAGCGAGGTATCCTCAGCAAATATACCCATCTCGGATACAATTTTATCAGGGAGTTCATTGAGGAAAATCAGAAACAATAAAGGTCCAAGATTTGACCCAAAGAACACACCTATACTAATATTATACACTTTAGATATACGGCCATCGAGGATAATCTGAATCTTTCTTTTGGCTAGGAATAATCTAATTTTGATCCTTATCCTCGATTGACCTTCGGGCTTTGATAACTGGTGACTCTCTTATAAAAAAAATAAAATAAATATTTATATATCTAAAAATATGAGAATGTGTGTGTGTCTGTGTGATGACACTTCTCAGCCCATATACTCAATGAATTCTTGATCTACAGAGTTGAAATTTGGTGTATAGGGTATTCAGATATGAGGAAAACTCTTTAATCAGTTTTCATCAGAAAAAAGGGTCGCTAAGGGGTCAAAATTGAAAAATTGTAACTTGGGAGTAACCGGGTTTTATCTGTTTGTCAACTGTTTCACAAGGTTTAAAAACACATTTTAAAAATCATGGCAAGTCGATCTCATGGTTATTGTACTTGACTCACTGTCTTTTTTTTTTTTACTTACAAGAAATGAACTGTTTAGAAAAAACATAATGCTCGCATGCACATGTCTCAGTTTCTTTCTGTATTTTTTTTTTTACTTCATTTATTTTAAAGGACTTAATACCGGGCAACACCGGGTACATCTTTTAATATTAAATATTCTTTCATTAATACCACATCAGTAATGCCACATCATTACTAAATGAGAAAATCTTCACGCCAGACCTTGAGAAAGGCTTTAGATTCATCAAGTAGTACTGTCCAAGTTTCACCTTATTTTTATGAAAGAACAGTCATTTTTACCGTAAGAAAAATGACCTTTTCGAACATTAATTATTTCGAAAGGAAAGTTATTATCAGTAAATTATAAAAACTCAGATAAAAATTACATTATTGTTATGTAATATAGCATTTTTGCGTTGATAATCTAAATTGATTTAACGATATTTTCATGAGTATTCTCAGTGTTAAACTATTGGTTCGCTAGAATATTATTGGAGAGAATTAACGATAAGTCTGAAACACAGAGGACAACATTCATATATTGTGGGAAGCTGACAAGGTTCAAAAAGAGCTGTTCAGATAGAATACTTTCAGTTTGCTATATTTCGAAGATAACAAGATGAATTTGTTTGAAACGATACAAATGTGATTCCAACTTTAAGAAACAGAAATAAACGTCACCTGAACAACACAATTCTTAGTTTTATTCGTGTTGCTAAATAAGGTAAAATTTCGAAAAAAAAAATGATTCTAGGATTGGTGATCTACAACACTTCTGGGATTCCATTAGCTTGAATATGGCAGATGGATCCCGATTCTGAAGACACTATTGCAACTGAAATAGAAACGAAAGTGTTCAATGGGTTATAAATCATCAACATTGGTCAGTTGATCAATGGAACTAGATCAACTTACGTGATGAATCAAGATTCTGCATTTGATATAGTAATCATATATCTCTCATCTACAGGAATTCATACGGGAGGAGATATGGTGCGAAATGTGTGAAAGAAAGCGTGAAATTTCTTCAATCTGTAATGGTTTTGGGGAGTTACTTGTGTCGATAATTGCTGCTATTTGAAAAGATCTATCAATGTTGTCAATCAAGATGTCCGAAATCATTTTCGCATCTCATCAACTGAGGACAAGTTTTGGGGATAATGAATTCATCTTGGAAGAGGATAACCTTACTTCATCGCACAATTCAAAATCTATAAAACAATGGGTCAGCGAGAAGACGACATGTTTTCCTGATTGGTTTGCAAATATCAACATAGCGATTAGAGAATTGCCGGACAATCCTCAAGAGGAGGCTTAAGAAAATATTACCCATCAAATATGAAATAATTGAAGCGAGTCATTAAGTATCGATGTCATTGTCACCAGGGACTCCTCGTGATTAATCTTAAATGAACGAAACAGTAACTACACAACATTAAGTGTACTCATATAGTTCTTCTAATGTGTGTTCATTAAATACATTTTTTGTGATAAAAATAATCAAAGTGTAGAATCAGTTTTGATACAACACTTCATCTTTTATGTCCTAGAAAATCAGTTCAGCAGTGTTTTTGTTTTTTTTCTTTTTTGTCTTTTAAAGTCAGGCTGAAGTATAGATCTGTGCCTTCTCTTTTTGGGAAAGGGTTAGTTTATTGATAACAGCCTGAGGTGCGAGTAACGGAGAATGCTGACAAAGCTGCTTGTGGATTTCGTATAGATCAGTGAAGAAGAAATTTTTCTAGACTGAGGAAACTTTCATTTTTGTCCAAATCCAGAGTGCAGTTTTTGAGCCACTAGATTTTTTTTCCCACGTTATAATTTATCTTGTGTCTAAACCTGCCCTCGTGGGAAGGTAATAAGGACATGCAACAGGTTTGCAATGCTGAAACATTTTTTTAAATCCAAATACTGAGAACTCTTAAAAATATTTTCATAAATAAAGTGATATCTATACTATTATATTTTTGTTGGTGTGTGTGTATGAGTTCGTTTCCTCTGGACCCCTAAACGGCTGATCGATCTTTTTTTTTTTTAATTTGACACAAACATACTTTATTATGCCTAGCAGTGTTTTTAGATAGATTTTGTATCGGAATGTCTCCAATAAGTATGGATAATCGAAAAAACATTCGATGAAAGAAGAAACAGACAATTTTAGCTAATGTTAATACCTTATGCACGCTACAACTTCAAAATGAATGTTTCTGTTTAAAGCACAATTGAAACATGATACTTGATATTTGCATTTTAAACTTTAATTCAAGCCATTATATAAAAATAATTTTATAACATCAACATCATGTTCTCTACAGTGCAATGTAAACCTCAATGTATTGTAGATTAATTAAGTGCAGGAAAAATTGAAGAATGGACGATTTTACACATTTCGATGACAATAAAATATGAGAGGGTGAAATATTCGTTGATCCTCATTCATTCCCGAACAACGTCGAGTCCCCATGCTAGTATGTATTTAATTCTATTTCAAGGCACAATTGAAAATACAAAACCACTTATTATAACGAAAAGCAAAAACTCGTTTGAGCAAAAATAAATTAAAATTTAAGACTGATTTTTAATTATGGTGATGGAAAGGCAAAAAGATGTTATTTGCTGGTTTTCTTTTAAACTCTCCCCTAAATTGTCTCTTTTTTTTTCTGATTATCGACGCATGCAAAGTAAAATAGTTGGTTTTCATACCAAATCAAGCTCTGCAAAATGGGTTAATTTGGACCTGCAGTTTTGAAGAGTCAGACAATTAATCCATTAGTCTTCTAAAAAGGAGAAATGCCTGCGAGCCCCCCCCCTCAAAAAATTTGATACTATATTTTAATCCTAGATAAAAGACTTATTTTCTTTGCCCTTCAAGTGCATATTCTGTATTTCGGTATTACTCATCCTAGCAACAAATCCAACAGAACCGGGCCACTTCTAAAATGCTCTTTTGCCTATTAACTGCAATATGATGCTGCTTTTGTGCAGTTCTAGGAGGGCCACCCTCCCAGGCTTTGCATTTTCTTTTGAGAAGTTAGTTTATTGCTGATCGCCTGAGGTGCTTGTACCAAAGAATGCTGGCAGGGCTGTCCAGGGATTTTTTGCAGGCGAGAGTACTCCTTGTCGGAGACTTTGTCTCTTCAATCTTATTTTCTGACCCTTGTGTCACATTTCTCATCGTGAGAGAGCAATAAATAACCATCAGTGCCCATCTAGAATCCATTTCCTTGCTTCAAACAAAGTCTAGCTGCCGAATGCATTTGAAATTATTTTAGTTTAAAAAGAAATTAAAATGAAATGAATCAAGGAGGCATCCCGAAAATCAGTCCGACAGTTGTTTTGGTTGCAGTCAGGCTTAAGTGAAGATCTGTTCAACCCTAAGATTCCATCCTTCCAGTCTGTGCCTTCTCTTTTTGAGAAGGGGTTAGTTTATTGCTAATAGCCTGAGGTGCCATTAATAGAGAATGCTGACGAAGCTGCTCATTGAATTTCCTATAGGCCAAAACACATTTCCTTAAAGGCTCTGGCTTTTCAAAATCCAACTTGATGGTGAAAAGATAAATAAAAATCGGTAAAATGTGTTTACATCGGTTGTGACCCAGAAAGGGAACTAAGAAATACTCTGACACGAATATAGTTTGGGAGAAGGTTTTCTTTTTTGTTTTTTTTATTATTACATTTTCACCTCAAACAAGGTATATTGCCACTTTGATGTAGGGGCCTACTATCAGGAACATATGTAGAGAGTTGGGCAGCTTCTGCATGTCAGTACAGTTGCGGGAAGCAGGGACCCGAGAGGGAGTTCCAAAATCTAGCAGTTCTAGGGAAGAAACTACTGGAGTAGAAAGCTCTCTTACATTAGGGATCTTAGGGATCTTTACTCTGTAGGGATGGGATTTAGCTGCTTGTTAGGTTTGTCAGGGGTATTTGCGTCGATGGGGTACAAGTGCTTACGGTTCATCGGAGCATTCACCATTAAAATACTTGCAGAACAGGCAAAGGAATGTGACAGCGGCTGAAGCTTAGATGACAGTTCAGGACCTATCAGGTTGCCGACTCTCTTTTTAACCCTGACATAGAGCGAGAGACTAGTAGTAGATGCACCAGCCCAAATATGACAACAATACTCCATACATGGGCGAATGGTGACCTTATAGAAGTACAGGATACTTTCAGGCGTTAGTAGTTTTCTAGCACGGTTAAGAGAGCCTACCTTCCTCGCAGTGGTCCTGGCAATGGTATTTGCATTTACAACATGACAGAATACATAAAGAGCAAGAGTTGTAATAATTAACGCCAATATGGTCGACTATGAATGATTTCCTAGAATGATATCTCTCGATATATTCATACCGTTAACAGAGTTCATATATTGTGTATAGGTGAGTCCACACAACATCACGCTATGAAGCCTTTTTCATAATAAAAACTGTGAATATCTTTTCCGCTTTCGGTCAATAATTAGTGGGGCAGTGAGTCGATGGTCGACATCAAACGTCACAAAAAGTTGTTTACATCTTCTAAAGAAAGAGTTAACGTTTTACCTTCATCCGGAATGTAGTTAAATGTCTCCATAGTGTTTCATATAAAGTTCTGCAAAAACGCTGCGTTGCTTTCAATAGACGGTTTATTGTTCAGGTTTCTTGGAATTCTTGTTTTTTTTTCTGTAGTTGGTCTTCCATTTTTGCTATTGTTCTTGTTGTCCTCGATGTTCTTGTTGATGTTGTTCCATTTTTACTACACTACCACCTTACATTTATTAACCCCTATCCTCGAGTGGCTTTAGTGCTTTGATAATTCGTAAAGTAAATTTTAAAAAATGTCTCTAAGTTGAGAAATGCATATTTCTGAATTTTTGAGATTAGGAATAATAATTCATATTATTTTGATCATCTGCAAGAACCTGGAGCGTAACGGATAAAACACTTGGTAAAATTTAGTTGGAAGTGATACATCTTGGTAGGAAAATATAATGCACTTTGATACTACCAAATTAAATGAAAATAAACTGAAAAATGTCATGCATTTGTATACACTCTTCTGGAGGTTTAAGGTTCTATACTCAGTGAGGGCGACACTCAGAATACAATTGCAAATTACTTGGAACTTCTACCCGGTCATGGCTGACGAAGCAAGAGCATGCTACTCCCGTCGGGTTAAATAAAGGATTCTGTTCAAAATTCCGTGAAAATTTCTTGTTTGACAGAAAGATTCCCGAGTTCAATAAGATACAACTGAAGAAGGGCGGAGGTTACATCGATCGAAAGGTTATGAAAATAATACTCAAGATAAAAACAGTAATCTGAATAATCCAAATAACACAAATTCACAAATGCAGTTTTTTGTCAAATGCAGAACTTAGTATTAAAAAAAAAATTAAAAAAGAAACGAATGCAACATATTTCATAATGGAATCACGTATAGTGTTCTTTGCCTGATAGAAAGACAAAAGAGAAAAAAAATCATCAATGTCTTTGCTCGGTTACTTTTTCATTCGGGCCGTTTGTTGCCATTAAATATTGGTTGGCTGGCATCATAGATAAAGTAGCTGTGAAGACTTCACATGACTGCAAGTGTAATAAGAAAATAATAATAAAAAGTATAATTCGCCTTCAAATGTGTGTCTTTCTCGTTTATAAAAGTGTTACATAAAAGGGGCTGTCTCCTTCTCATGTAAGTAAGAAGGCAGACTAGATAAGTGAAAATGATAGGAAAAGGTTAGAATCGAACCCTGTAGGCAAGTGTTAAAAATAATGGATAATTGAAATCCTAGGAATTCAATCGATTGTTAATTCTTTTAGAAATAACTAAATATTATTTATGTCAGAAAAAGAGCGATTGTCCATTCTTTTAGAAATAACTGGATATTAAATATGTCAGTTAAAAGGATGGACAATGCGAGTTTATGAATAATGATTAAAAATAAGTTAGATATTGAACAATAAAAATTGGGAATTCTTTGTTTGCCAAAAGTGTAGTCAAAAGGCTTGAATCTCGGACATCATCAATCGGCCGGCTGATGAATAAAGAAATCACCGTCTATATTTTATAACTGTTTGTCTTCGTGCCGGCATCTCAACTGAAAGGTAAATGTGTTTGTCTATCATCATCTTGTTAACGAATTGTGTATAACACTCTTCCAAGTATTAATTGCCTGTCCTCTCCTCCATCATCAGTAATGATTCTCCTCCTCTGATGTAAAAGAACTGTATTACGCATTCCTTCAATGATGAATTCGCATCTCTCTCAGCTCTGTTATAAATGTCTTTATCATCCTTTGTTATACATGTCTCCAATATGAACCTCTGTTACACAACAAAAGGATTGATGAAAAAAAAAAAAAAAAAAAAAAAAAAAAAAACAACAGACAAGCACCTCTTTCGGTAAGTCATTTGTTAAATTTTACTTTTACTTATATTTAGTTATCATTTTCCGTTGACAACATTACAACATGGAGAACGAGAGTCGCAATACTTAATGTCAATATGGCATACTACGAGTGACTTCCTACAGTGGTACCTCTTGGTATATTTATACCGTTGAGAGTTTGTGTATGGGTGAGTCCACACAGCATCATCTTATTGCAGCATTTTATTTAAAAGACCAGAATGCCGAGAAAGACAGAATCTATGAAACAAGTACATATTGACATTTTTTTTCTGTCCTAAGAGACAATGAACATCTTGTGGAATTACAGACAACTAAAAGCAATTAAGCCACGAAAACAAGTTATCATAACCTTACAGTGAATGAAAGAAAGCGGCTTTAAAGATGGAAAATACAATCGTGACAAAAGAAAAGCCAGATAATATGAAATGAAAATGTTTAGAATACAAAAGAAAAACCAGAGAATATGAAATAAAAATAAATGCTTCAAACACGAAAAAGAATCTCACCGCAAAATAAACAAAAGATTACAGAGAAATTATAGGAAACTTATTTGGACAACAAAAACGAAAAAAGTCTTCGAAAATCAATCAACCATGAAGTATTTCTGCAAAAAGGACGAATTGGATTCACAGAGCAACAAAAGGAAATTCGAGTCAAAAATAAAAAAAGAAACGGGAAATGAGAAGTAAAAATGAATGAAAGTAAAATGTCTTTAATTTCAATTTTCCTTTATCAGAGAGGAATCGTTTCTTGATTCTTGTATCACCGACCTGGCACCAGAAATTATAGTTGAATGACCCAAAGAATCTATTATATAAAAAGGAACAAAAGCCAGGCAAAAAATTAGACTCTTTCTTTTTTTTAACAAATGCATTTATATCTGGTATTTCCAACAACGGATTTTGTCTAAATGTTAAAACAATTCTTTTTCCTTCTCTGTGTGACTTTTTATCTTGGCGGCGACGTAACTCACGTGTCTCGAGCATATGCTTTTCCGAACCCCAAATATGCTTTTCTCTTCATGTCTCAAACACCACTCCTCCTCCGATCACACGTCCTTTTGTCTCTGCTGGGACGTTACTTCACGTAGCCAGCTTAGTCATTTGCATATCTTTATGCAGCTGCTGCTGCTCCCAGTGCCAGCGGCTCTGTTACATTATGTTATTAACCAACAAATGTGAACCAAAGCTTATTGTAAATGTTTTGTCTCTACTATCTGTTATGTAGCCAGAGTAGGTGTATATACACAGAATCTATTTTCTGATTCTTTCTAACGTTGTGATATATACAGTGTGTCGTCTAGTATGAGCATGGGCTTGTGTATATAAGAGTGTCTTTGATATTTAATGAATGCGTGAATACAGAGCATAGAAATACTCATTGTGAGTGCGGGCTCTTCTTCACAAATACACTTAGTTAACAAACGTGACACATAAACTTCTATAGGCAGCTTTCTTACAATTAAATGTTGTCTCAGATGAAAAGGGAAACATAACTTATTTGTCCAAAGCCCGAAACCTACACCATAAAAATGAGTTATATTTTACACGGCTGTTATTCGTCTTATAGATTCCCTTTTCAGCGTTTGGCACGCTCAGTCTTTTTCTACATTTTCACTGGTTCTTCCCTTTGTTTCCAAGCTCTTCCATACGTCCGCTGGCTAACGCGGTTATCACCAACTAATTAGCTTAATCTTTACAAACTTACTATTACGTCAATAAAACCCAAACCATGTGTCCAAGGACACAAACAGGTGACCTCTCACATAAGCCAAAATCTGTTTGCTTCAAACCAAATTCGACAACTCCTCAAAATATTACTAAATCGACTTTATTTATTTTATTTCTGAGTTAAATTCTTGACTAAACATTCGAAGATGTAAATCCACATTTTCCAAAATCTAATTGTTTTATTTTCCTAATAATAATAAACCAGGTTACTTGGGATTGTTCCGGCATGCTAACATAAGAGTATATATATATATATATATATATATATATATATATATATATATATATATATATATATATATAGGTACTTAAGCTTTTATGCATTTTTCTTCTCATAAATTTATAAGCTAATTAACATATTGCAGAATAAATCTTATAATTATTATTATTAAATTTACTTATTATTATTAATGTTTCATTTATTTATGTATTAGTATAAATATTAACTGTATTGTGTCTACATTTTGTTATTGAGGAAGTGGTATTTTCCACTGGAGAGCCATGTATTTTACAGTTGTCCTGTTTTTAAATATCCGAAACAGCTACATGGTAGGCAGCTGATGATCCCCATTTTCTACTTAACAATTTTAGTTAAATTTTTTGTGTCTCTTTTTTTCATTCTTATATAGTTGAATTCTGTTTTGTAACTGCAGACTTTTTAGAAGTCGACTTTAGCAAGTGTTAAATCTGCAACATGTTAAATTTATTATTTTTCCAGGAATTTAAATCGCATTCTTTATTTCTATTTTTACTCAAAGCTGCTTTAGACACACACGCATACATATATATACACAATAGATGTATGTATGTGTGTGTGTGTGTAAATATTTAATCGTTAATCATTAAGCTATTGTTCATATAGCACTGAAATTAACAGGAAATAGTAATTATATACCAAGAATGTTTTGTGTCGGCAAATATGTATATATGTGTATGTATGTATATGTATATATATATGTTGTGTCAGGTCATGTCATATGCTACTGGTACCATGTAATCCAGTACTACCTGCCTCATGGTCGGGTCACCGGCGACTAAACTGGTTCCCCCACCAGACTTGTTTGGTGAGGAGGGCGGCTAGTCTCCCTGAAAGATTAAAAACAAGACCTTTCAAAGGGCGAATGAACTCTTTTTCTGGGTCAACGGCCAACTAGCACCGTGTATATTTGTGTGTGTGTATATGTGTATTGGGGTGGAAAGGGCTCCCGTAAGCCATGGTGAAGGCAACCTTTCTAGGAGAAGCAAATCTCTGATTTAAAAAACCATAACGCGGGAGACCAGTACCCGCATTAAGCTGGTCTGCAGTTTAATTTGTTGCTGGCTATCTTGCTCTTGCTTGTTGCTGGATCTCAACATTTTGAACTGAGAGAGAGACTTAGCTGTCGTACAAAGCTAAGACTCTGTAACATCATCTTTGTATAGATACTCCCTCAGGCATTTGGACTCATGGATTTTAAATGTCTGAGGGAGTGACACTCGTCTGACAAGACGTTGCAATCATCATATACATATGTATATGTATATATGTATATATATATATATATATACACACATATACATACATATATATATATATATATATATATATATATATATATATATAATATGCATGCATGCGCAGATCATGATGCTATATATATTAGATCACCCTGACAGACGTTAAGCTATTTAAAAATAAATGTTTAAATTTCAACGATATTTCTCGTGAGTAAGGTTGGCTGAGACGATTTGTTCCTTGGTAATTGAGTCAGAGATGACTTCATTGCCAGATTCAAATCTGCTGACCGGCAGTAATCGTGTCACCCTACACTGATGATTCCCAAAAAGAATGAAATACTAGTGTTGGTAGTTATTTAATAATTATTATAGTAAATATATATATCCTAAAATGTTCACATCCAACTAATTGGCAGTCATGTTGTGTTTCGTTTTCTGAGTTTCATTTTCTTTGTTTCTTTTACAAAAACATCTTGATCGATCTGTAGTGATCCTTTTCATAACTCTGTTTTCTTTCTCTTTTCAGGTAAGTGAATCCTTTTTTCTCTTATCGGATATTGATTAACCATTCAGAATCCAGGTAAAGTAAAACACGTGATGCCACGCCTTTGTCTAACATATAAAATCCTCCACAGAGTACTTGCACGGATTTATTTTGTTTACCTTCTTTTATGAGAAAATTAACAAAGTTAACTATTTTCTACAAATCCTACATAAGCGATATCTTTTTCCTTTTAATTCAAGCATAACAAGACGCATTGCCATTGAAACTTAAGGGGCTGCTGTTTTAGGGATCAGATTTATAGGGGCAACTTGGGAGGAGTCTTGGGCAGCTTGTGCACATTACAGTTTAAATTTCTGCATGTTAGTATAGCCGGGAAAGCTATGAAAATGAATGGAATTCCAAAGGTGAGTGGTCTAAGAAGCGAGGCAGAAGAGGCACCTTTAGTGAAAGGGTTTATTTTGATATTGAAAACTTCTAGAAGAGTATGGGTAAACTTTTGTTTATGAACCAAATATGGTGTGTCCGTTTTATTGCAAAATTGTTTTACCATTTTTCTAGAATTCCTAAACATTCTTGAGCACAAAAGATTACTCATTTTAATTGTACCACTCCTGTCTTCATAACTCTTTAACGTTTTAGGTTTTAAGTTTAAAATAGGAAGCTTACTTTTGGGATGACGCTCATAGTACGCATTCTGGTTCGGATTGTTTTTTTTTTGTTTGTTTTTTGGGTTTTTTTTTTTAGATGGGACTTGATAATGTGGACCTTTTTTTTAGATGGGACTTGATAATGTGGACCTTTTTTTTTAGATGGGACTTGATAATGTGGACCTTTTTTTTTAGATGGGACTCTATAATTTGGATTATATTTTTAGATGGGACTTGATAATTTGAACCTTTTTTTATATGGGACTTAAGAATTTGGATTTTTTTTAGATGGGACTTGATAATTTGGATTTTTTTTTTAGATGGGACTTGATAATTTGGATCTTTTTTTTAGAAGGGACTTGATAATTTGGATTATATTTTTAGATGGGACTTGATAATTTGGACCTTTTTTTAGATAGGACTTGATAATTTGGATTTTTTTTAGATGGGACTTGATAATTTGGATCTTTTTTTTAGATGGGACTTGATAATTTGGATTATATTTTTAGATGGGACTTGATAATCTGGATTATATTTTTAGATGAGACTTGATAATTTGGACCTTTTTTTAGATAGGACTTGATAATTTGGATTATTCAGAATATTGTTCTGATCTTGAGTGTTATTCTTTCAATGTTTGTGTGGACGTAAGCTTAAGCTTTCTTCAGTTGTATCTTGGTAATCAAAAAAATATTTTTAAAATAAATAACCTACTAATATATACACATACAGGATTTGGAACAAACACATTGAGAACATTGCCAAAGCTGCTGCAAAGAAATTGGACGTCATCTGCCATGCTAGAGAATTACTCATACCAGAGAGTATTATATATCTTTACAGGCCAACAATTTGCCCACGCATGGAATATTGTTGCCATATCTAGGCTGGTCCATCTACTACGAGCCTCTCAGTTTAAGACAATGTCTCACTATCGGCCAAACCGCAACCATCATTGCAATGTTGCCTGTTTTACAAGTACATACTCCTGATTAACCCAACAAGCAGCAAGATCTCATTCCTCTTCTGTTGAGGCTTCTAGATCCTGGAAAGATTGGAATTCCCTCCCTGTTTCCTGCTTCCCTGACTGTACTAACCTGCAGAAGTTTAAACAGACATCTTGCTGCTCAACTTTCTGGTTGGTTGTTTCTGTTTTACGGCATATCAACCCTTTTCAGGTTATTTAATGACGAATCCAGTGATTTTGAAGAACAATATTTTAATAGAATATATTTGTTTATTTCAAGTCGATTTCTATTCAACCCATAGTTGGGACCCTAACAGGTACTACCACTGCGGGTCAGAGTGGACCTGGGAGCAATGGCAATTAAAGGGTGGCACCACACTCTCCAAAGCCCGCAAGCTGGGGCCTCACCATCGGATATAGTTTAAGGTCATATCCAGGACTGCTCAACTTTCTGCACAATAGGTAGTAATAAATAGGAACACTACACATCTAAAACAAGAATCAATATAAGCCTTCAAATTTCATATTTAAATTAGTCATGTTGACTAGTGGTCAATGGATAAATTGTTAATAATTAATTCTAACTGACAACTTTCTGGAGGCTTATTATTATTATTATTATTATTATTATTATTAAATAATAATATAATTAAAAATTACTTAAGACTTCTACTGTGTCATGGCAGACAGAACGAGAGCAATCTACTGCATGAATTACATAAAGTGTTCAGTTCAAAATTCTGTACAGATTCCTGAGTTCAACTAAATCACATGAAGAAGGTCGGAGGTTAGATCAGCCGAAACATTGTAAGAATATCCTCCAAGGAGAGAACACTAATCTGAATAAATAATACAAATAGTCTTTAATTGATAAATTCTATTCAATCTGCAGACAAGACTATAACAGGTATTGCTCCTAAAAGCACTTGAGTGGTGTAGACTTGTCACACTCAGGGTTGTTGGAGGTAGAGAAATCTTAAATAGTTTATTGGTTTCAGAATTA
Organism: Euprymna scolopes; assembly: GCF_053919585.1. Lineage (NCBI taxonomy): Eukaryota > Metazoa > Mollusca > Cephalopoda > Sepiida > Sepiolidae > Euprymna > Euprymna scolopes. The sequence goes on along the minus strand of NC_136503.1, from coordinate 15,911,243 downwards.
GGGTAGAAATAATTTTAAAAAAGCAGGAGGAAAAATATATTTGAGAGTGGTAGGAAAAGAGCGAACATGAGGCAAGTTAGTATTACGGTTAGGAGAAACACTATTTATGATGACAGATACAATCATTCAGGGTAGATTAAAGAATGATAGTAACGATGCACTCAAATTAAGACCGCCACAGGATGCACGTTAAGCTCATATCAATGCCCTATGAACTGAAAAACAAATCCTCAGTTTTTCTATTATTTTCACTGTTAACCGGTTTACAAAAATATTGTAGAATGTTATATAAAAAAATTTTGAACGTACAAAGATATAACATGAAATAAATTATTTATTCAATTTTAATAAAATTTAACAAAAGACTTGAACTATTTCTATTTTCATATCGATTTTATGAAATTATTTGGGCAATGCCTATTAAAACTAAGTCAGTCGTTCTTGTTTCAAGAAGACCTTAGATATGCTTTTATAAATTTCAGTTTTGAAAACGATTTTTTACAGTTTGTGACTGAAAGTGAAATAAAGCTATTATCTTATTTCTTTATATTTAAACGCCATACCCTCCTCAAATGGAAGTTCGGGGTCACTGAAACAGTGACCTCTTTTGCATCAGATATTTTAACATCACAAAGTCAGTAGACCTATTTAAACCAGTTTGAGATTAGAATGAGATTCATACGTGTTAGCAAGTACATTTGCTTACAAATGATTCTCATGGTTCTTTTGGATATTAAACTTTGCTTGTTGATTGAAGTAACCCTAACGAGTAGCAGTATGCTACCAAGTTCTATTTCTAAATGATATAGGTATTGTTATGTCTTTCTCCTTGTGTTTTGAATCATTTTGTTCATAAAATAATCCCTAATAACGAGAGATAATTTATCATTCTCTAGTTATTATTACTTGCTGTTAAACATCTTTTTATGATCTATCTTGTCAGTACAAATTCGAGATGCCTTCAATTAGCTTCCAGACTTTTTTCATATGGGCACTTTTATTGATAGTAATAATGATATGAAATTAGTCCCCTCCAAAGCAATCTCATCTGGCTGCAATGCACTTGTTTTCTCATTTCAACAACTTCCGGAAGGTCCCATGGAAGTCCTCTTGTATGAGTGTGTCAATGACCCTAGTAACAGCCTCTTTTGTCTCAATTGTCTCATAACGACAGTATCTAAGGTTTTCCTTGAGCTTAAGGAACAACCAAAAGTCACAGGGAGCAAAGTCTGGACTATAAGATGGTAAGGAACTGTCTTGATGCCCATCTTAGTCAAATGGAATTTTGGACTGGCTCATTCTCCTGGTGGAAATGCCACAGACCCGATAGAAGAGTGCTGGTTTCTTCTAACAGGATCTCTTCCTGAACTCCCTCAAAACCTCAATATAATATTCCTTGTTGACTGTCTGTCTAGTGTGAATCCAGTGCATGTAGATCAGAGTCGTGCTGTCAAAAAGGGGATCATCATAAGTTTCTGGGTAGATTTGCTCTGTCTGGTCTTTTTGGGTCAGGAAGAGTCAGCCTACTTCCACTGGGAAGTCTGCCTCTTTGTCTCTGAGTCCTAGCAGTAGATCCAGCTTTCACCACAGATCACCAAAGAATCAAGAACTACGGGATCTGAATTGATCAGCTCGAGCATCTTCCTACTGTCATGATATTGTTTTTTTTCTAATTTTCTATGACCTCTTTTCAGACCCACTTCACGCAAATCTTCTGCATCTTCAGTTCCTTGCAAATAATTGTATGTACAGTTCCCACACTGATATCAAACTATGCACTTATTGTCTTTATAGACACACGACGGTCCTTATCCATGAAATTCTTTATTTGGCCAATCAACTGTGGTGTTCTGACTTCCCTATTCCTCCCACACCTCATCATCTCTCACAGACTACCTGCCTTCCATTAATCTCTTATACCACTCAAAAATTGATGCTCAATTCATGCAAGATGATCCAAAAGCAGTCTGAAACATTCCATACATTTCTGTGGCATTTTTTTTCAAGTTTAAAACAGAATTTTATTGCATATAGTTCTTCTAAAGTGTCCTCACGTTCAGATTGCATTTTTAAAATTCACCAGTTGTGACAATTAGCCTTCAGCAGATTGTATTCCAATTTCTGCTGAAGCTGTTCATTTGAACCTGAAATAATAAAAATAAGTAATAACATATTGAATTTTCAAGAGTCTACGACAATTTTAAATGCCTGTACAAAAATAAAAAGCCTGGAGACTTATTTAAGACACCCCATATTTCTAGACAAACTGTTGAACTCGATATTCAATAATTTTTTCTAAACTCTGATTAATTTATGTAAATCATGCAATAAAATAAAGAAAAAGTTCATTTGTATTTCAAGATGTCATCAAAATGTTATGTTGAGGTCCAAACAATTTATTTATGATCAGATAAATTTGATGCAGTTAGGCATCATTTTAAATGTCGTTTGTTGTTATTTTGTGCTTTGAACTGATTTTCACATCGAGATATGAAAGTCTAGCTTTTGAAAAAGTAATTGTTTTGTTTGAAGAGACGCCATAGTCATTAATCTTGTGTTGATGTCTGCCTCGACACACATAACTAAAATGTCTATTTGTATTTGTTTAAACTGATATTCTATGTGATATTTTGCTTTCGTTTATCCTGTTGATCACTCTTTGCAAAGTTTTAACCAATTAAAGTAAGTTAGGCTGTAAATTAACGAAAAACTTACCTCCCATTGTGTATTCTGAGATAAAGTTTTCTTTTTTCAAATTTCATTGTGTTTCCTTTTCTTAACTTTAATATCTCATTATTTTTTTACTGGTTTCAACATCAAAAAAATTAAGATTATCCTTTGAAAAATCGTTTTGTTTTTCAATAAGATGTCACTGCCATAATCGTGTGTTGTTGTTTGACTAATTTATGCATGAAGCTTTAATTGTATGAAGTCAGCAACATCTGTCCCTTCATTGTGATTGATACGTTGTGTCTATTCAATCTTTTAATTTATGATTTTTACATTTCTTTATGTTGTAATGATTCAAATTCTCAACATTCTTACAAAGTTATGACTCATTGCTGTTGAACAGAATTTTACGACATATCTTGTCAGTACAAATAGTTTTATACAGGTTGTTCAACTTAATATTCAATAATTCTTTCTAAATTCTGAATGATTTATGTAAATCAGGCAATAAAATAAAGAAAAAGTTAATTAGTATTTCAAGATGTGATCAAAATGTTATGTTGAGGTCAAAACAATTTATTTATGATCAGATAAATTTGATCCGGTTAGGCATCATTTTAAATGTCGTCTGTTGTTATTTTGTGCTTTGAATTGATTTTCACATCAAGATATGGAAGTCTAGCTTTTGAAAAAGTAATTGTTTTGTTTAAAGAGACGCCATAGTCATTAATCTTGTGTTGATGTCTGTCTCAACACAAATAACTAAAATGTCTATTTCGGTCGTATTTAGGTTGGATTTTTTTTATGGTGGTGTAGTGAATATAGGCGTTGACTCTCTAGTTCAAAGTCAGTATAGCCTGAAGATAGCGGTTTCAATCCTACCCAAAGTAGGTCAGAGGATTAGTTGCCTAAAACGAGGTAAGACAACAACGACTATGGGAGGCAGTCATTACTGGAAACTCGTTGCGATTTATTATCTGAAGATGAGTTGGCTGAAACGTGGTGAAACAACAACAATTATGAAGATGTGGATAAGTCTGCAAAAATAGTGAAACCTAATTTCAAAGGATTTTAAAAAATAAAAAATAATATATAAAAAGTAGGATAGCCCAACTCAAATATCAATACGTCAAATAGTGAGGGTTTCACATAATAAATATGAAAAAATAGTCTAGTCTAACTCATCCATCAATATGTCAGATAGCTAGAGTTTCACATTTAAATAAAACTAGACTACCCATGACCCGTTGGGTCAGTATGTTATATTAGCTATGGAATTCATATATGAGCTTGACACTTGTGACGTAAAGGAAATAGTTTTTTTTTTTACATAACAGAAACATTTCTATGAAAGTATATTAAAATGAAAAAAGAATATAGATAGATTTCTATGAGTCGTTCTGTTATAATTGATTATTTTTGAGAAAAAAAATTACAGTTACTGAATTATAAGTGGTTGGCCATACTTATAGGTAAATGTGCATTGAACAGATACCATAATACTTATTATAGTTAAATTCAAATTTTGATATATCTGCTTTTTTTTTTACATTGTTCATTTCTGTATTACGTTTAAGTTATTTTAAACCCCACTCTTCCCATGTTAAATAATAATTTCGAAATAATAACGTTAATATTTCAGTGGGCAGGTCATGCGCGCATATGCAATCGGATGTCGTAAACCGGAAAGTGGGTTGCATGCATAGTTACAAGATCATTTGAGTTTTATAATTATATAGATAAATAAATGCAAAATACAGCAATGCACTATAGCTTTTAATTTCATATTATTTGCAACATTTAGAAGAACAACTTAAAAAGCAAATTAAGTACAGCTTAAAACAGTTTGCATAAATTAATAGTATGACATCAGCAAGCATTTTTCCTTTCATTGTGATTGATATGTTGTGCCTATTCAATCTTTTAATTTATGTTGGTTGGTCGTTTTTGTTTTACGGCTTATCAACCCTTTTCGGGTTATTTAATGCCGAATCCAAAGATTTTGAAGAAAATTTTTTTAATAGAATATATTTGTTGTTTTCAAGTCGGTTTCTATTTAACCCATAGTTGGAACCCTAACAGGTACTACCACTCTGGGTCAGAGTGGACCTGGGAGCAATGGTAATTAAAGGGTGGCTCCACACTCCCCAAAGCCCACAAGCTGGGGCCTCACCACTGGATATAGTCATATCCAGATCCCCCATTTAGGGACTTTTACCCTCTGCAGGGGGGGGGCAGTCGGTGTATTCTAATGCCCCAACGACAGGGCCATTTAATTTATGATTTCACATTTCTTTGTTTATGATTCTAATACTTCACATTCTTACAGAGTTATGACTTATTGCAGTTGAACCAAATTTTGCGACATATCTTGTTAGTAAAAATAGCTCTCTACAGCTTGTTGAACTCAATATTCAACAATTCTTTCCAAACTCTGATTAATTTATGTAAGCAGGCTGTAAAATAAAGAAAAAGGTAATTTGTTTTTCAAGATGTAATCAAAACAATGTTATGCTGAGGTATTTATGTAACATAACGCCGACAGTCACCGGTAACGAAAGAAGACTATAAAACGAAGAAAGAGGGCAATCACGTCAGAGGTGTGGATGACGTTCGAGATCACATGCAGATCGATCACGGCCATAACAATGATGAAATAAATGTTGTTACAAAAAAAAAACGAGTTGAAGTTTTTTTCTATTGTTTGTTTACTTTGCGAATGAGCATACAACGTGTTGGTGTGTATTATGTCACATTTATTTCTCTCCCTCCGCGAGAAATGTGACACAGGGTCGAAAAGTGAGATTGAAAACTCAGCACCCCAGAGGAGGTGACATTTTGTTGATCCTGCAAAAAGATGCCTGTGTAGCTCCGTCGGCATTCCATGGTAGAGGCACTTCAGGCAATTAGCAATGAAATAGCCCCTTCTCAAAGAGAGAAGGCAAAGCCAGGGAGAATGGACCTCCTGGAACTGCACAGGAATGATTTTACACTTCCAGCTTATTTTGATTGATATTTTTCTGCCTATTTAATCTGTTGAGTATACATTCGAAAATGAAGTACCAAAGTCTTACGTACAACATGAAAAGAAACTAGAATCTTAAGATCTCTATCATTCTAGTAATCATAGGAGCAACCGAACCCAGGAAAAAAATTTTAAAACATGGCAAATATACCCAGCCAACCGAGTGCAAGAAACAATTGCACTGAACGGGATGGTCAGGATCTTAAAAGGATCTCTTGGTGTGAATATATGAGATAGTTTCTCATAAAGGTCTATGCCACAAGCTTACTAGCTATGGAATAACTGGAAATGTCCTCTCAACCAGCAAATCCTTTCACTCTTATAAGTTTATAAATGTATTCACTGATGGGCAGAAGTTTGAAGCCCATAGTATCAATGCCGTCATGTGTTAACGATCAATTCTAGATCCCACCTTCTTCCTGGTCTTCACCAATGATCACCCAAATCACACTTAAAAATCATTCCTCAACATTTATGCAGAGGTCAAAACCATCTATTGCAACACTTTGAAGAGCATTAATGTTGTAGCTAAGTCACTTTGAAGAAGCGTACGAAGGTTCCTTCCGATGCACTGCGATGGGTCTCCAACTAAAGTAATCAATCCGTTTGATTAAAAAGTGATCGATTTCACTGATTTCGATAACAATAAAAACATGGGTATGTGAAACATTTGTTGATCATCATTCAATCCTGGGTAATGCTGTATCTCCCCGCTGGTAATAAATAGGTATATATATATATATATATACCTTTATTGTTATCGAAATCAGTGAAATCGATCACTTTTCAATCAAATCGATTGATTGCTTTAGTTGGAGACCTATCGCAGTGCATCGGAAGGAACCTTCACATGCCCCTTCAAAGTGGCTTAGCTACAACATTAATGCTCTTCAATATATATGTATGTATGTGCTCTACTAATAGAAACATAGCTGCATTGAGCTTTTACTTTGAAAGCATTTAGATGATATAAAATATATTCTTTATATAAACATCGAATGTATGTATATATATATATATATATATATATATATATATATATATATATATATATATATATATGATTTTCTTTTCCCTTTTTCATATATGTGTGTGTGTGTGTATGAAAAAAGAAAAAGAAATTATTGATATTTTATCAACATATTGTCTTTATGTCAAGACATTCTATGACAGATGATTGATTTGAAGAAATAAAATACAGGTACATTATTTATTTAAAAATATTTTTTCGTTTGCAATTTGCGAAAAATGTTTTTGGTCTTTTTCTGGAATAAACCATAGTCGTTAGAATTTTTAAAAAATGGGTTCGCTTTTTTTTTTGTTTGTTTGTTTTTTTTTTTTTTAAATAATGTGTTCTTTTTATTTTCGGACTAACAATAATCATTAAATTTAAAATGTTTGAAATGTTTATTAAATTAAATGAGTGTCTTTTTATTTTATAAATCATATTAACTTTTTGAAGTAAACTAGCCAACTTAGGCCTAAATTTAACTTCTGCTTTGTTAATATTAATATTAGTAAAGGAGATAAATTGTAGAAAGCTGTTACGTTCTTTAATTGTGTTAGAGTTTATAATAGTGCTTATTTAAGAATTCTGTGCTGAGATATATTTAAAATGATTTAATGACTCCAACTTGTTTGAAGTTAAAAGAATGATCGTGTCGTAATACATGAGAGAATAGTGCATTTATAGAACTCTTATTTTTATATCTCTTTTATGTTTATAAAGCGGTTTTTTTAGTTTTGTTGAGATTCGCGAGCATATATTTGATGACTGATTAAATGTGGTGTTTTTCGAACATGTTTTCTTGTTTTTAATGCTTGTTTTATATTTTGTGATGTAGTTTATATGATTGACATTTCTAATTTATTTAGAGTGTTACAAATTATTGTATTATTGGCGTACATAAGTATAAGAAGATCTCTGTTCATAAAAGAAGTGTCCGGTGTATATGATTTTTCCTTATTGTTTCTGGTCTTTTTTCGCATTGAATACGAAATATGTTAGAGTATTGCAATGTTTTCAATGAATTTGTGATACATTTGAATTCTTAAGAAACCTGACACCTCCTACTTTCGGTTTCTCTTCTCCTCTCCATCTTATCTAAACCCCTCCTTCTCTAACCCTTCTTCTCTGCTCCGTTTATTCACATTATTAGTACATACATCAACAATGTGATAGTAAACCACCTCTACCCCGCATTAACCTTATTAGCTTTTTCTCCCGTTTACTTTTAAGTTTCATTCTTTTCCTCTATTCCGATTTACATGAAAGATGTTTTTGCCAACTGTCTTGCTTCAAATCTATTTCTCTACTTTTTAACTCTTTTCCATTCGAACCTTATATTTATTTATTTTAAAAAAAAGAGAGAGAGACTTCATATGTCTCTCTGCACAGCAACTATTATTTCCAAAGATTGGATTTTACTCCCACATTTCATTGTACGATTTTTCTACACGAACTTCTCATTCCTTCTCTAACCCCAGATCTTTTTTAAAGAGATTCTTACAGAACTATCTTTTGGACTCACTAATCCACCCACATATTAAGAACTTTTCGCTATCACTGGGTATTTACAACAATACGTATTGGACTTTACTGAGTATTCCCTTTCATTTTATCTATAAACTCATACTTTTCTTCAATTTTCTTGAATGTTTTCAAAAAATGAGATGACCAGAAAAAATAGATACTTATCTATATTTACCTATTGCTAACTTTTTTCGTCTGAGGAGAAGAGCCTTTCTTTGAAAGTCCATGGAATAAGAAACTTTTCACCTTTATTTCATATTCCTTGTTTTGAATAAAATATTGTAATATTAATTCTACAATATCTTGATTTTTTTTTTTAACTTATATCATAAAGTTATATATATATATATTATATATATTCAATATGGTATGGGTTCAAAAGAGAGTCGCCAACCTCATAGGTCCTGAACTGTCATCTAATCTTCAGCCTCTGTCCCATCGACGAGATGTTGCATCCCTCTGCCTGTTCTACAAGTACTTTAATGGTGAATGCTCTGACGAACTGCAAGCACTTGTACCTCCTCGACGTGACTACCCCTGACAAACCCAACAAGCTACTAAGTCCCACCTCTTTACAGTAGTGATCCCTAGGTGTAAGAAAGCCTTTTACTCCAATAGTTTCGTCCCCAGAACTGTAAGACTTTGGAACTCCTTTCTGGGATTCTGCTTTCCCAACTACACTGATATGTAGAAGTTCAAGTGTAATGTGAACAAACATCTTGCTACTCATCTCCCTTCATAATACCCCTGCAACTTATGTCCCCGATAGTAGCCACCTACTTCAAAGTAGCACTGTGTCTTGTTTGGGGTGAAAATTGATTTTAAAAAATACATATATAGTATATATTTTATTTATGCAAAAAGTTGTAGCTAATGTTTAAATTCTAGCTAAAAATGTTCAAAAGTTTAATGAAAAAATTTTAAATAATTATTACTAAGGACAATTCAATAAACACAGTAAGAATCTAATAGATTAATTCCTCACCGGAATTATATATATGTATGTATATTTGTATATGCAAAATTCTAAAGGTTTAAAGACCAAACAAGTGAAGAATCCCTTTCATTAAATAACATATTTACTAATTAAAATTAAATTCGATAGGTCGCTAACAAAATGGTGGGATCATTCTACTGTTCCAGTGGATATCTCATTGTTGATGCAATTCTCTACCTTTATAAGAGCCAAGTACGTCCAAGTATGGAGTACTGTTGCCACATCTTGGCAGGAGCTGCTAGAAAGACCTTATTCTGCCTAGACGGAGTTCAAAATAGACTTTGTAGCCTAGTGAGGGATATCCCTTTCTCTTCCCTGCAACCTCTATCCCACAGAAAAGGCGTTGCGAGTTTGTCTCTGCTTTATCGTTATTTCTATGGCAAATATTTGTCTGAGCTTCAATCTATAGTTCCCCCTCGCCAAACTTTCACGAAACACACTCGTCAACCTGAACCAATATTAATAATTTCACCCACTCTTTATCTGTGCTTAAACCTAAACATGGATTTCAATTTACCAAATTTCCACTATTAACCAGTACTACGATATTTTTCCATTGAGTACTGTACACTCATGATTCCTTATTCCTGAGTGGCTTCCGGGCCTTCATCAGTGGTGACTCCTTTGTAAAAAAAAATAGTTCGATTCATAACAGAATCTTTATCAGGAAATATAGGTTTTTTCTGATCTTCTGTAATACATCTATCTCTCTCTCTCTCTCTCTCTCTCTATATATATATATATATATATATATATATATATATATATATATATAGTGAGAAAATACTACAGTAGCATGTTTGATTATTATTACATTCCGTCCAAATTCTCAAGCTCGACAGAAACATACCCAAGATTGACAAGATACACCTAAAGAAGGTCGGAAGTTACATCGACTGAAACATTCTGAAAGTTACACTCAAGGTGAGAACAGTAGTCCGATGAATCCAATAAGAATAACCAATCCTCATTTCCAAAATTCAGAAACGATATATATATATATATATATATATATATATATATATATATATAGTATAAGAAAATACTACAGTAGAGTGCTCGATTATTATGAAAATTTTATTTATGCATTACAGAAGATTACAACACCTCGGTACCATCGATTTCAAATCCAAACACAGGTGACCTGTAGTTGGTCTCCTATGATGGGGTCTCTTCAACTAGGACACAGACATAAACAGGCTGAAAAAAGTTCAACATAAAAGACTAACTTCAAGTTGTATTGTTTACATTTGAAACCGACGGTACTGATATTTTTCTGATCTTCTGTAATACACACGCATACACACACACACACACACACACACACACACACATATATATATATATATATATATATATATATATATATATACATATATATATATATATATAATATTTATTATGACACTATATATACATATTTCAAGGTCGTACCATTGGTTTCGATACACCGAAAACAGTAATAATATACTGTGGAAAATCGGTATAATCTCTTCGGTGACAAAGAAAAATCTGGAACTAATGCAAAATGAACGAACATAGAAAAAACGCTAGACACAGTATATATATATATATATATATATATATATATATATATATATATATATATATATATATATATATATATATATAATAAATTATTTAATAATAAATATTCAATTATCCACATATGTATATGTTTCATCCAAATGAAATCATTAGTGTGGAAGATACCTGTTTAACTGGTCATACGATTGGAACTCGAGACACAAATGACTTTTTACCCGTTTGCAATCACTCCAATCAAATGGCCAGTTCAACACCTATACAATAAGCCGGAAAATAAATAATATTTATGTCATGAAACGGACAATATAATGAAGTATTGTTGCCATATTTGGCCTGACGCATCTTAGATAAAGTTACAAAAAGAGTCGCCAAATTAATAGATTCCGCACTGTCAACAGAACGTCAACCTCTGTCCCATCTGCAAAATGTTGCATCCCTGTGCCTGTTTTATAAGTATTTAAATGAAGAGTGCTCCGATGTGCTCCAAACCTTTGCAACCCTTCGACATAAATACCCCCAACAAACCGGACAAGCAATAAAATCTCATTTTTATGCTATAGAGATCCATAGATACTCGAAAGTTTTTACTCAAATAACTTCTTCTCTCACTCTGCTAGACTTTGGAATTCACTCCCGGGTCCCTGCTTCCCTGACTGTCCTGACATGCAGAAGTTTAGGTGTAATGTGAACAGACGTCTTGCTATTGAATTTCTTACATAACACTTCTATAATTCCCCCCCCCCCCCAAATAGTACCCTTTCACATCTAAGTGGCGCTGGGGCGAAAACACCGTAAAAAAAGTTTAAAAAGAAAATGCAGTAAAAAGTTTTTATTTTTTTTTAAGTCGCCTGAACAGTGCTTAACAGGTCACATAGACAGGAATTACTTATGTTAGTTTAAATTAAACGGCTCATTTCATTCTCTCTGAAAGAATCCATCCAAATAGGGTCAATGAATAATTATTTAATATTAAATATGTTATCATTATCAGCATGAGTATTATTATATTGTCGTGTATATATTTTATAGACGCACTTTTACGAACTGCATGCCATAATATATACACTCTTTTGGCCGTGGTTCTAATAATCAAACAACAACTTGTTAAATCAACAAAGTTTTATTTATTTTAAAATTGATAATATGACAAGCGAGAGAGTTCGTGTCAGTATGGGGGGGGGGTGAGGAGTGGCTTCTGATCAGAAGTGTGTCGCTGGTTTCTCTCTCTCTCTCTCTCTCTCTCTCTCTCTCTCTCTCTCTCTCTCTCTCTCTGACTGTCACTTTGTTTATGTTTTTACAAGCACACAAAGTAAGATCATAAGTTATCGCCCCTGGTTTTCGAAGTCTTTATGTATAAACATTTATAAATAATCATCTATGTTGGATTAACAAAAATTCATAAAAATCTTTGATATATGTACTCATCACGAAACAACGATGCTATATTCCAAAAACCATGTAAATTGATCATTTTTTTTTAACTAAGATAATCAAATTTTATGATGAAGTGAGATATAAAATTTTTGACTAGGCATGTTCTTTGATCAAGCATAAATAAAGAGGAGACAACTCAATTCGAACTATGGATATTTAAAAAAATGATCTTATGATGAATACATTCAGTTTTAAAATCGCTAAATCTTGCAAATTTTTATTTTCTTATTAAAAAAAGAAAACTACTTGATTATTCGAATATAACAGGTTTGTTCTGTGACAAGTACGTATATTATAAAGATGTTTTTTGTATTTTTGAAAAAGCGTAATTCTAAATAAGCAGCTCTATGTTTGTACCAGTTATTGTAAGCTGAATAACGCCCCCTAACCTATTATTTGTGCTCTCGTGTTTATATCGCACTGGATATATGATTGTGGTTATTATCAACAGTAACGTTATCTTCATCTACGTTTCTGCTATTTTCCTCTCTCGGACCGTCTCATCTTGGCAGCAAAACTTACCAATCTCAAATACAAATACCAGTTGCATGACCATTATATTTAAGTGCCACCTTTAGTTTGGCTCTCCTCCGTTATCGGAATGGCTACAATGCTTGCACGAAAAGGTAATATCCCCAATGTATTAAAAGATCAGAGTAAATAGCTATTCCAAGTCACACAGGTGTAGCTAATCTCTCTCTCTCTCTCTTTCTCTCTCTCTCTCTCTCTCTCTCTATATATATATATATATATATATATATATATACTACGGTGAGTATATGGGCAGGTGTGTTAAGAATTAATCTATCAAAAGTTAATGGAAGTCTTCGAAAAGTTTTCCTCTCATGATTTGGTCTGATATTTACAAAGTAAAATATCCAAATGCTATTAGGTTATATTCTTTAGCGAGCATAAAAAGAAAACAGTTTTGCTGTTAAATCTACGAAATTGCGCAAACAACATACTTAAAATTTATACTACAGGGTGTTCCAAAATGCTTGACCCCATTCTAAATGCCCATATCTCGAAAACTACTTGATGGATCTTAATGAAACTAAATACATTTTATGTTGAAGGTCATAAGTTTTAGTGGTTAAATTTACAAAGAAAAGTAAAAATATTTGTTGGTTCTATGACAGATTTTCATAAATGTTCAATATGAGCACCGCCTGTGACTCTGCACACGTCGAGTTGGTATTCGAGCTCATGCCAAACTCATATGCATAAGCAGACCTTTTCTTGAAATTTTTGGTGCCAAGTCCTAATTTGTTTTGTAGTTGGTTCCTTCTTTGCAAAATTTGTGAAGAAGACACTTGGCACTGTCTTCGGTGACTGAGTCCGAGCATACTCTGACACACAAAATGACTTTTTGAGGACTTTTTGAGGTCATTCCAACGAAAATTGTCAAAATTATTGGCCTACGAAATGGGGTCAAACATTTTGGAACATCCTGTATATAATATATATATAATGCTCCCTATCTTGGGTTGAGCATTGGGTTGGGAAATGATATACAAATTACCATTAGAGTATGAAGTGAAGTGATGCTCTTTGTGTTAACAAAATGAGCTTAGGTATTTGGACAATGTCAACAATGTTCACTGCCCGCATAGAAGCAGCCAAATAGCGCAACTGTTAGAAGCTCCGACTATCATGCGGTCGGGTTTAAGATAGTTGCTTGTCTAGCCACCCTTATGAGCTGTGAAACAGCGAAATAATACTGTATGTGGATGACTATATATATATAAGTAGTTAATAAAACATGTTAAAAACACTTTGAAAAAGTTAAAAACATTTAATTTGAAAAGGAAACACTAAATAACTGGATAGTCCTTAATCCGCAGAGTTTCCAATAAATACTTTTCTTCTCATCAGAGGGTAGGATTTAGCGAAAAGCGGAATCGGATTTTGTTTGCAAAAGTATTTGATTAAACTACAAATAAGTCAGATCTTACTTGATAACAAAAAGTGAAGCAGAGGGAATAGGGTGAAGAAAAAAGTGACTTCATTTTATTTATATATATATATATATATATATATATATATATATATTATTTCCTGGTCATAAAACACACTTACATATGATATTTTAATTGATGCAGATTTCGCATTTATCATTATAGAGCAGATTCTTTATTGTTTACTAGCAGGGTGACCTGACGTTGCCCGAGATTTAATGATGATCAACTAATATTTACACTCAAATATTTTTGTTGCCATTGAAATCGGTAAAATCGCCCATTTTTTAATCAAAGCGATTGATTGCCTGTTCTCATCGGGGACCCATCGCTGTGTACCGGGTGGAAGCTTCACATGTTTCTCGCAGTGATTTAGTTCACAATACATTGTAGTCTACATTGCACTGTAGAGAAACTACTGTTGATTTTTATAAAATTATTTTATATATAATGGTTTTAATTTAAAGTTAAAATGCAAAAATCAAGTATCGTACTTCAATTGTGCTCTTAACAGAAACATTAATTTCTAACGAGTTCCTGTCATACCAAAGAACATAGTGTTGAATTTATATGTTTGGCCTCACTTGTTGTGCAGTGATAATAGTTTGAATTTAAGTATAAAATTAAAAAGTCATGGTTCAGTTGTGATTTAAACATAAATATTCATTTTGAACGCACCCCTGTTATAGCAAAGAAACCTACTGTTCATTTTATATGTCGGGCTTCTCGATGTGTGTGGTAATAAAACTTCGCAAATGGATATGTTAGGTTGTGTAAGGGGGAAAATTTGGTCAAAATTGCCTCTTTCTTTCTTTCATTGGATTATTTCGATTATCCATACTTATCAAGGAAATTCTGATACAAAACCTATCTAAGAACACTGCCAGGCACATAAGGTACATCCATGTGAAATTTCAGAAAAATCAGCCAAGCCATTTTGGAGTCTATAGGGAACGAACTTATACACTCAAAGTTTTTTTTTTTTTATAATTATAGCGATAGAGATTATATTGCATCCAATATATAGTAGTGATTTCAAATGATTTTTTTTTAAATATGACTTGGGTGTTATCAGATAGAATCGACACCAAAACATTTAGCTCTTTAGTGGTATTCACTACTATCTGAGCTAACGACATATATATTAAAACTTGACAAATAAATGCAATTAAATGTATAAATGTATATTTGCACATGTGTAATGCACACACAGTACATCGATCTACACCTACCAAGTTTCACTTTTTTAAATGCTATCAGTTATTTTTCTGACTAAAAACAAATCAAATTTGTTGCACATGTCTGAATACCCCACATATCAAGTTTCAAGTCTTTAGACCATAAGTTGACAGGGTAGTTTTGTAGAGACCGTTCCACAGACATACAAGATCATTTTATAATATACAGGGATAAAGATTATTTATTGTTTATAGATTAATTTGTTTTGTAGCTTATTTTATGAACAAATAGTATGTAAACGTTCCTGAATTTTGGATTACCGTTCTCATCTAAATTCTTATTTTCACGTCTCAATCGATGTAACCTCTGACCTTCTTTAGGTCTATCTTGTCGAACTTTGGAATCTTTCAATCAAATTCACGAATCTGCACAGAATTTTGAACATAACTCTGTATTTAATCCTCGGGTGTAGCATGTTCTTGCTCCGTCAGCCATGACCGGGTAGAAATCCTAAGTAATTCGCAACTGTATTTTTAAATGTCATCCGCACTGAGGATTAAACCGTCAACCTCCAGAAGAGTGGAACTTCATACTGAATGTATCAACTACTTTATCTGTTACGTCACGTGTCGTTTGGTCTGTAAATAATGGCTTCTATTTAACACATTGAAGCAGACATAGGGAGAACTCTACATTTCCCAAAGCTCTGAAATCGGGATCTCACCATTAAATCCAATTGTGTGTTATAGCAAAGATTCTTGGGACGACTTTGACAAGTTGATAGACTTGAGAAATAGTTTAGGTATATCCAGTTTAGGATCCAGTCTTCTGACAGGTTTCGTATGTAGCCGGAAAAGGTCGAAGCAAAGACTATCAAACGATAAATTCAAAAAGCGTTAACCCTCTTTCCCCATGTTAAAGATGGTTTTCTATATAGAAATCCATTCTTAACATGGAGAAGGGGGGGATTTCATATTGACATAATATGTTGAAAGTCATTATCGGTGTAAAATATTTTTTTTTATTGATTTAATGAATTTTGTGCTTTCATTGAAACATGTCGTCTGACAGCTGACTGGTTTACACAGTTTCTAGTTGCTTAGGAAACCTGTCAGAAGACAACTATGAGAAGTTGCTGGAGATTGGGTTGTATACTGAATAAGTACTAAAATGTTTTTTGTTGCGATGTGATATGATCGAAGGAAACACCATGCTAAAGAGCGAATAATGCTGTTTAGTGTCATATGTGCAACAAATTTTAATCCATTGATGGGACTCTGACATGTACTAACATTCCGGGTCAGTGGATAAAATGGTAACTAAGGAATAACTCCACACTCACCACCACCACCATCATCATCATATGGATGGTCAAATTCGATTCTATCAAGATAAGACCCCTTTCTTTTAGCAACTACTATAAACCTGTCCTGATAGCCTGGCATTCAAACCCCTCGACTTAACATACAGACAACACGATTTCAAATAAATATATAGAATATACTGCCAAGTTTGCTGCAAAGAAGTTAGGCTTCTACCACTGGGCTAGTCAACTTCCCACACCTGCCCCTATTTTATCTATGAAAGTTAAAATGTGTGAGAACACTTCTCAACCTATATACTCAACAAATTTTTAATCTACAGCTTGAAATTTGGTATGTAGGTTATTCAGATATGTGGAAAAATTTTTATGCTTTTATCCGAAAAAAGGGCATCTCTATGTGCTGTTTCACGTTGTTGTGCATGCGTGAATGGTTCACATTACGGATTTATTATGTTAGGTATGAGTCAGTTTGAAAACACTTTGTAGTGTCATGCTGACTGAGTAGTTATCGTGCTTGATTCACTGTCTTTAGGTTTTGATCTCAGTTCGAGTATTTTTTTTTTTCTTACAAGGAGTGAACTGTTTAGAAAAAATATAATGCTCACATGCACATGTCTCAGTTTCAGTATGAATTTGTATGTTTCTGTATGAATATGTATAATATTTATGCATATTTTATGACAGGCGTCCTGCGAGTATATCTATAAAAATAAGAATGTGTGTGATGACATTTCTCAACCTATATACTCAATAAAATTTGGTATATAGAGAAAGTGGAAAACTTTTTAATCGGTTTTCATCCGGAAAAAAGGGCTGCTAAGGGGGTAAAAATTGAAAAATTGGTACGTGGGGGTCATCGGATTTTTATTTGTTTGTCAACTGTTTTATGAACGCATATGTGTGAATCGTTCACATGACAGATTTACCTATGTTAAGAATAAGTAGGTTTGAAAACACTTTTTAAAGATCGTATCAAGCTGGCGTAATGGTTATCGTACTTGACTCACTATCTTTAGGTTTTAGTTTCGATCTCAGTTCGAGTATTTTTTTTAATTTACAAGAAGTGAACTATTTAGAAAAAAATACATAATACTTGCATGTACGTCTCAGTTTCTTTCCGTTTTTTTTACTTCATTTTTTTTAAAGAATTTAACATTATGTTTAATACCTACAGTATTTCTATTTATACTAAATAAGAATTCTGCATTAATTAAAACATAATATTGATGTGTATTTTATGATCAGACGATGCTGGGCGGCCTGCTAGCATACTATAAAATCACCATTTGCATGGAGTATTGTTGCTACATCTGTGCTGGTGCTCCAAAACTACTAGTTCTTTCTTCTTGCATATGCCGCAAAACAAAGTCTCTAACTTAAAAGGTACCGCACTACCTAACAAGTTCCATCCCCTGTCTCATCACTGTTATGAAAAGTGACAGACCTCAGTAAGCAATAAAGCAAAACTAGATAAGTTTGAAAATGATATTAAGAAAAAGCTAGAATCGAACCCAGTAGACAAGTGTTAAAAGTTAATAGATATTGAAATTCTAAGAATGCAGAACGATTGTCATTGTTCTCGCAAATAACTAAATATTATTGATATCAGAGATAGATATATAATTTATGAATGTAGTTGATTGTTCATTCTTTTAGAAATAGCTGGATATTAAATATGTCAGTTAAAAGAATGAACAATACGAGTTTTAGAAATAATTAACAAAATAGGTTCAAAGAGATACAATTAAATTTAGGAATTTCTTTTGTTTATCAGAGGTGTGTAGATACATGTGCAAAGGGCACGGGTTAATTTAAACGTGATAAAGTCACATTGGTTGACTACACTTCTAACGTCACAAAGAAAGGAGATTCCCAATATATTGAGACAGGGTTCGAGTTAGATAATCATAGTCACAGTCACAGCGAGAGAGACTCAGAGAGAGTCGGTCAGACTGGAAGCTGATACCCCTTAGAGGCGAAGGGGGAAGAGGAGACCATGTAGTTGTAAAGGCTTGAATCCATGACAATCATCAATCATCCAGCTGGTATGAATAAAGAATCATATAGATTTGTAAACTTGTCTCATCGTCGTCATTGTCGTTATAACTGAAAGGTAAATGTGTTTTGTCTATCCTCTTGTAAACAAACTTTATATAACCCCCTTCCAAGTAATGTCCTCCTCCATCATCAATAATGATTCTTCGCCTCTGATGTTAAAAGAACTGTACCCATCATATCTCTCAGCTCTGTTATAAAATATATCCCGTCATCTATCAACAGAAGAATCTACACATACGACGATATATACACACAATAAATATGCACACATACTATGCAGCACGATTACAATGTTTTGCAAGTAATTCCACAGAACATGCTCTAATCAACTTATTGCACCTACATTCCAATAATGTAAATATCCACAATCAGTCAGACTATAAGAATTCCATAATTGATGCAGAAAACATATTTGAGATTAATCTTGTTTATTTTTATTCTGTTTGATCAAGTTTGAAAATTTTACTTATGAAATGGTGGCCATATGCAAATACCGAGCCATGTGCGAAATGATGTTACTGTAAGGAAAA
>NC_136503.1:15711987-15886987 GCF_053919585.1 Euprymna scolopes | reverse complement strand
ATTTAAGTTAAAACATACTTATCAAAGTATTCTTATGTACATCTATAGGAATAGGAAGGTAGGAAGTGGGGTGAAACAAATGTGCATATTCATCCCTATATACACATGAACACACATATACACAATATACATATATACATATACATACAAATACACATACACACAGACACATATATATATATATATATATATATATACATATGCACACACATATATATATATATATATAAACATGTGTATGTGTATATAGGGATGAATATGCACATTTGTTTCACCCCACTTCCTACCACTTACCACTACCTATTCTCCCTAACACTTCGCCCTACTAAAAATAATATAGGCTTCTAATGAAAAGGTTTCCACCAGACTTTGAATTATTACCCACAAACAAATTTATACAAGCACTTGCCCGATTCGGATATCTACACAGCTATGCGGATTACCCAATGTATAACTTGGACATTATTACCAAACGGATGTAGAGAACGTATAACATGGATTTTACCAAGCAAGCTGGATCTAAAAAACATTCATATCCTTTTTCTACAAATCCTCCTGCTACAGGACTTCTGATAAATGTATTATTTTCACTTTGACTTTCCATGTCTCACTGACTTTAGCAAATAGGGTGCATACCTTTATAACTATTTGCTAATATTTTCTCTCCTCTGATGAGATGGTAGACATCGAAACCCTATAGGTTAAGGAGATTAATTTTCTAAAGCATTCTTTGTCTTGCTTAGAATAATAAAAATTCTTTGATATGAAACTCAACTACTTCATTTCATTTCAATGAGAGTTTTTTGAAATTCATTGATTTACAATTTAATTTATTTGCTCTATCTTGCATATCGAGCAATTCCTGTTTAGATGGGATAACTTATAGAATATTACTGCTAGTAATATTTTGTAACCCTACAATCTCACGTTTCCATAACAACTGATTGTTAAATAAAAACTTTTCTAAAGTATATATATATATATATATTCAACTCGTTGTCGTTCCTTTTGCCGCTTCTTTTATGCATTTTGCATAAACTAACTTGGACAGAGTTTGCATTATCCACAAGTGATTGCCAAATACAAAAGCGACGTTGCCATTTTTAATTTTTATTCCTAAAGCGAATGAACACGACACCCCCGCTGGTCAGATAAGTTACGATTTTCCCTACACACATAAACCACATAAGTGTTATCATTGAAAGAATCTGCACCATGCGGAAGGAGGCATGAATAATACAAAAAAATTACACATTTACATTATGATTTTTTAAATCCATTGCAAATGGTTTAACCTTGTAATACTTTTATATGAAATGAAACGGAAAGAAACAGATGTGCTTTTAATATGTTATCTCTATTATTATCATTAAAAATTATTTTTTATCTTTATTACTATCATTAACAAAAACTCCCTTAGAAATCCACAAAACATTATTATTGATTGGCCAAATAAAGAATTTCATGAATAAGGACCATCGTGTGTCTATAGACAACAAGTGCACAGATTGATGTCTCTTTAGGAACTGTACACACAAGTATTTACGAAAAACTGAAGATTCGGAAGATTTGCGCAAATGCGTCAGTCCACAACTCCATCATTGTCACAGATTATTTGACCAAGATGAGCATCAAGACAGTTCCTCACCCTCCTCATAATCCAGACCTAGCTCATATGAAAAAAGTTTGGAAACTTATCGAAGGCACCTCGAATATATAGATATGTATATAACATTGTCATTTCGCATACCCATCTGAGCAGCAGTAAAATAGCGGAACGGTGAAAAGTGCTGACTGTCGCCTGGGCGGTCGAGTTTCGATCCTGACGAGGTAGTTGCTAGTCTAGCTACACTTATCAGCTGTGATATAGTGAAACAGTACTGTATGTGGATGACATACATACACATATATATATATATATATATATATATATATATATATATATATAGAACAAGTAGTTAATAAAACATGTTAAAAACATTTAATTTTAAAAAGGAAGCACAAAATAAGTGGATAGTCCTTAATCTGCAGAGTTTCGAAGAAATACTTTCCTTCTTATAAGAGAGTAGGATTTAGCAAAATGCGGGATCGGATTTTGCTTGCAAAAGTATTTGATGAAACTACAAGTAAGTCATAGATCTTACTTGATAACAAATAGTGAAGCAGAGGGAATATGGTGAAGAAAAAGGGGATTTCACGTGAATGGATTGTCTGGTGAATCGTAAATATATATATATATATATATATATATATATATATTAACGAGTGTCAACTATAAGCAAGAAAGAGAAATCATAAATCGCGAATTGAAATAACACCTCAATCGTCTGTGAACCAATGGCTCGATTATTTTTTTGTCTCTTGCTTTCATAACTGAAGTCAATTGCTGATTGGTTGTGACGCACGTGAATTAGAATATTAAAAGTCTATAATCATTATCTTTCAAACTTTTTAACGTCAGCTTTCAGCAATTTTTTTAGAAATGACATCTTTTATTTACCACAAGAGAAAAAAAAACACTCTTTTACTGCTTTTGAGACGAAAGCATCTGGTATGTGATAAAGACTTACAAATTTAACGAATTATGAAGCAATATAACTTTTTAGCTCTTTCTGCCCATGAAGACGTCCTGAACAAGAATCCGAGTTAAATATGTTTCTAGACATTTTTTTTGGTATGGGCTCTTTTATTGATAGTACACACTTGAAATTCTAATCCCCTTCAAAGTAATTTCCTCCAGCTGCAATGCACTTGTGTTATGTATTATGAATGGCTTATGAATACGAGACGCTTATTGTTTATAATACAGAGTTCGTTTATTTACAATTTACACTTGAAAAGTAACTGATAGTCTATCATCATCGCGGTTGAGGTTAGAGAAGGGTGGGTCGCAGCTCTGTGTCGACCTGTATTTTCGCTTTATCTGTCCGGCTTGCTGTCTCTCTGCTCTTTTTATTTATATCACTTTGACCTGTCCACCTTTTTCTCGCCAGCTTGTTTATTGTTTGCAGTTCTCTGGGTCATAGTTCTTGTTGCTTGACCTGTTAACCTTATTTCCGCTAGCATTTGTTTATTACACTTTCCTGTTGGTTTTAGTCTACCCCATTTAATATCGGTTAGCTTTCTAGGCCGATTGACGTCATGGATATAGATTGTTTTAAATCCTGGGATTTTCCATTATGTTCTTTTTGTTTGCCTGGATACAGCTTCGTAACACTATTATAGGTCACCTTTCCTGGGATTGACTTATTGTTGTTGGATCGCCCGAACCTCTCCTTAACACTTGTACCGTTCCAACAACTTCTGGTCAGTCCCATGGAAGTCCTTTCGTGTAAGTGTGTCAGTGACCCTCGTCACAGCTTCTTTCATCTCCTCAATTGTCTTATGACGACAGCCTCTGAGAATAACCAAAAGTCACAAGGAGCAAGGTCTGGACTATAGAGAGGACGAGGAACTGCCTTGATATCCATCTTAGTCAAATAAACAGTGATCTACTCTAGGCCCCCTTGGGACAAACTTTGCGCAAATCTTCCACATCTTCAGTTCGTCATAAATAATTGTGTGTACAGTTCCCACACTGACCTAAGACTGTGCACTTATTGTGTCTATAGACACACGAAGGTCCTTATCCATGAAATTCTTTATATGGCCAATCAACTATGGTGTTCTGACTTCCTTACTCCTTACACACCTCTCACAGACTCCTTGCCTTCCTTGAACTTCTTATGCCACTCAAAAACTGATACTCGATTCATGCAAGATGGTCCAAAAGCATTCTGAAGAATTCCATATGTTTCTGTGGCATTTTTTCCAAGTTTAAACCCGAATTTTATTACATGTCGTTATTTTAAAGTGTCCTCACGTCCAGATTGCATTTTTGAAATTCACCAGCTGTGTTTACTGTCTTTAGTAAGGTGTATTCCAATTTCTGCTGTAACTGTTCAGTTCAACCTGAAATCATAAAAATTCGTCAATCATATCATAACATATATGGCAATAACATACTGAATGTTAAAGAGTCTCCGACTATTTTAAATGCATGTACAAAACGGTATGGAAACCTTTTGAAGGAACCTCGTACATGTAGTATGTTATCAATCTTTAACTAAACAAGTGAAACACATGAAAAACAAAGCAAGAGATCAAAACCTAATGAAAGAGAGTTTTAAATAAAGCCTGTAATAATCTTAGATGATTTCTTTTAATGTTTTCTTCCAAGATAAGAACGATTCAAAGAACTCTCCCATGTGGAAAATAGATTTGCTATCAGCCTAAATACATTAAGTATTCCAGCAATGATTGCTTTTAGTAATTACTCCGGTGTTACGAGTTCTGTCACATTATTAGACATGAGCTAATAAGACATTTTTATTCGAAGATTCTTTTAAACAGAAATCAGTTGCAAATAAACTAAGCACTTCAAAAGTCATTAGCAATACCAAGTGTCGGCGATGTCAGCCATTTGCAATTTCAAATCAAAAATGTCCCTCCTATTCAAATTCAGTTTGACACAACAATAAATGCTAATCTGATATTCGGATTAGCTTTAAATAGTGAAGATGCGACAGAGCTGTCATGCTGGATGTGTTCAATTGTTGGCGAATTTAATGGAGATGTCAAATGGTGTCTTTCTTCATCTCTTTCAGCTTATCGCAGCGTGCTAGAAAGGCAAGCTAGCGGTGTTTAGCAACGCATCAATTAAGTATCAGTTGATAGACAGAGTTTATTAAATGCACTTGGACAGACAAAATGATGTACACATATACTTAAGACGAACAGATTAAAATGGATCGAAAAAAAACATGTATAAACATATGATAAAATTAAGAATTAACACCAAGACTTTTTACACACACACACACACACACACACACACACACACACACACACGCACACACGCACTCGGTATAATCGGTTCTCGTCAGATTACCGAAGTTAAGCAACGTTGAGCCTGGTTAGTACCAGATGGGTGACCATTTGGGAATTCTAGGAGGTGTATTTGCTCTCCGCTTATCTCGGCATTTGTTTCCAGTCTTTCTGTACATGCACTTCACTTTTCACTGGTATTTAACAATGTCGACCCAGGAGAGTTGTGTTTGGAGATTGTACACCTCATACCACAAAAATTTCATGCGTAGCCATCCCTTTCCTGGATGCCCATAGTCCGCCTAAAACTGAAGGAGTCTGTTATATATATATATATATAAACCACTAACCTAGTTCTAAAACAGATCCTTTGTTTGATAAAATGCATGCCCATTGGCTGGTAGGAAGGGGCGCGGTGGACACTAGAAAGCTGATTGGCCAACTAGAAATCCTCAACATATATAAAAACAAGAAGCAACGACAGAATTCGCGCATAAGCCTGACGAATCCTATAGTTGGATGAAACGCAGAATATTCAGTGTAGCTTAATCGCCATATATATTTTATAAATTACTATATATATATATATATATATATATATATATATATATATATATATATATATATATAAAGAGGGAAAGGTAGGTTGCTTCAAACAAACTACCTTGAAGAAAATCGAGTGTTGAGGTGATGTGACATCTGAATAAAAATATGCAAAGGAACAAAGTTTTTTCATCTTCGAATATCTATTTTCCAAAACAATCACGATATTTTCCGTTGTTACGACATTCTTTGGGTTTCTTTCCTTTTTAAAAAGAGATGATATTCTAGAAATATTAAAGACTTTCATTATCCCGGTTATTTCAAACAGTAAGACTATATTTCAAACTGATTTGTATTTATGATTATTTTGGGAAAGTAAATAGATAGTATGAAGATAAAAAACAATGCAAGGACCTCGTTCGTTTGTCTATTTTTGTTCATATGTCACATCAACACCCAGTTTCTTGCATTGTTCTACCCTTTTTAAATTCTTCAATATATATCAGTCAAACAGGGTAGTGTTTGAATATATGGTTAAGTGGCAGTTTTAGTAATTTAGAACTGCTTTAAAGCTTCACAGCTCACTCATTTTTCGACCAAATTTCAAACAATTAATACAGTTTATAGATCACCTTCTCAGCTATATTGTGGAACATAATTTTCGTTCAGTAAAACAAGTTATGATGAATTATCTGATGCTCAAAATCGGAAAACTACGTAATGGGGTGGGCGACGCCTTTTATAATTGGTTTCCATAGCAACCACGTCGCTGTAGTGACTACTGTTGGTACTAATTCATTGCTGTCTTGAAAAGAAAAGTAACAAGTGAAACAGAGAGAATGAAAGAATGACAGGGAGATAACGGGGGGGAGGAATTTTATTGAAAGCAGACGAGTGCCGTACATTGTTATTACATATATGTTTATGGGGACAAAAAAATAAGACTGAAATTAAATAAAGAAAAAGTGAATTTATTGGGAGCCTGGAAAAATCATTTTTTAAATTCAATTTATAACATTATATAATCAATTCTTAATGCTGCAATATTTTAAGTTATAAATTTATTATATGTTTTTACTAGAATATCTTGTACTTTTCTTTTCCAGTTTTAATAACTAGTCCTTTACTTTTCCATGTTTAACTATATTACTTTTAATGCTCGCATTTTTTCATTGTAATATATATATATATATCAGAATCCTGAGGTGAATAGGAACACAGATTAATGAATCGTATGGTATCGAGTCTTACAAAATATTTTTAGGAGGTAATATTATTTAAGGCAATCCCAGTCAAAAAAGAAGAATAGCTCAATATACTTGATAGAACAAATGAAATTTATTGTTTATTTTGTTTAAATTTCATTAAGAAAAACAATTTTTCAGAAGAGAAATTTATTGTTTGAATAATTGTATATATAACATATAATTAAATAATAACTATCCATTCACGTGAAATGACCTTTTTCTTCACCCTATTCCCTCTGCTTCACTTTTTGTTATCAAGTAAGATCTTTGACTTACTTGCAGTTTCACCAAATACTTTTGCATGCAAAATCCGATCCCGCATTTTGCTAAATCCTACCCTCCGATGAGAAGGAAAGTATTTCTTCGAAACTCCGCGAATTAAGGACTATCCACTTATTTAGTGTTTCCTTTTCAAATTAAATATGTTTTTAACTCCTTTTAAATGTTTTTTTAACATGTTTTATTAACTATTTGCTCTGATATATACATATATATATATATATATATATATATATATATATATATATATATATATATATATAATCTTCTATATATATAAAAGGCAAAATGTGTGACCATTTTGTGTATGTCTCACACAGGCTTCTTTCGCACACGCTCCCGGGGGGGTACTATCACTTACAACTGTTTATATAGCCCCTAGATAATAATATCTACGATTTGGGAACGCGTGTGGCATCTAGATTTATTTACGTCGATTTTTACAAAATTATTGCTATTTCAGCCCGTCTTGTGTTCGTTCAGCTTTTTCGTATAAAAAGCGAAACTAATTCCAAGCTAAGACACCGTTCCCGGCAATCGCACAGAAGCAATCAGCTTTGATCAATGTGGGGCCAAACTCCATATATCAGACAATTGCTATTCAATCTGGACAAGGGGGCGCTGGTTTCCTCCTCCCCAACATCTTGGGGGAAAAAACAGTTAAAAAACAGTTAAGCAGTTAAAGTTGGGTACAAGTCTGCTACTTCTATGACCTCATTAATGACGTCAAATAGAAGCAGTAGAGTTAACTTTTATTGTGGCCACGTGTCAATTCTATTTTTATTACTTAAATTCAAACATGTTTTCGTTAGTATGTCTCGGTGGTCTAGTGGTTAAAGTCGCATGATTTTTTTCACACTTTAGTTTCCACTTTGCCTCAACAGTTCGGGTTCGATCCTCATACTCACCTACCAAAACTTTTTTTTTTATTTTACCCCTCCCCCCGAATTTTGATTTACCCAAAATCACACACACCTCCAAACACCCGGGCAACGCTGGATACCTCCCGCTAGTACTTTCATAAATCAGAGTCCATTGTAGGCTGTTTTTGAACCCAGTCAACGATGGGTACTTTTGCTAGTGTATATATAAAGGGTGAAATATTAATAATTGTGAAATTATTAATCGTTTTCATAGGGAGAACATAACAAAATCAAATTAATATGTACGATCGTTTCGGAAACGACATTTATAAATTCGGTATTTACAAATAAAACCATCGAGAAATAAGTAAAATATTTCTCGATATCGTCTCCTCATCAGTATAAATAGGGAAGGGGGTTGTGGTTAAGATTGGAAAAGCCACCAAAATTTAAGTAGCTTATTGAAGTAAATATAGTTAGTGAACTTTTGTGAGGGAATGGTTCCATATTGTTTTTTTTTAATTTCATTTATTATTTTTTAACCCGTAAAGGGGCCTCTCGATGTGAACTTCATTGATAAGTGTATTTTTTATAATTTTAAACAGATCGTTGGTATTTGTAATCATTTTTTAATCTAAATTAATGCTCCGAGCACATCACCTTTAAATATATTCAACTGAGGCTTTGCACTTTTAGATTCTGGCCTATTACTCCTATAATATATATATATATATATATATATATATATATATATATATATATATATATATATATATATATATATATATATTAAGTTCCAGTAAATGCAGCCTTAAAGTAAAGTTGTTGAGGTGTTGACCAAAAGAGGTGTAGCTATCCATTTCATAGGTGACCGAAATAAATATGTCTGTATGTGTGTAGCTAAGTATTCTGCCGGAGAGCAATGAGTTTAATAACTGCTCTATTTTAAAATCATCAAAAGAGTTACATTGGTAAACAGTTGATAATCCTTGTGCACATAGATGAGCCATGTTTATATTCATATAGAGATCTCAGGAAGGACGCTTCTTGATTTCTGAGAATTTCGACTGAAGTAAAGTAAAGCATATAATTCATTATACTAAATGTGAGTTCCTCTACGCGTCTTTCCATAATATACACTATAATAAACTTAGTTCTGTTATTGAGTTATATTTGCAAAATAATTCT
This sequence comes from Euprymna scolopes, assembly GCF_053919585.1. NCBI lineage: Eukaryota > Metazoa > Mollusca > Cephalopoda > Sepiida > Sepiolidae > Euprymna > Euprymna scolopes. The sequence continues at coordinate 15,878,001 of NC_136503.1, read as the reverse complement.
GTTTTAATTCTTCTAATTAGGCGTAATTTATAATTAATTAACCTACTCACCTATCTCTCTTAACTATCTATTTCTCTCGAATTCTCCCACTGTGTTGATTCAAACCCGGCATTGCCCAGGTTGACATACAGTTTCGTTTGACCACACTTAAGAATATTAATCATTTTCATCATAGGCAACAATTTTAAAAATAAAAGAACGGATAACAACAGGTAAATATAATCGTCCAAAAAAATGAAGTATGTTATGCCTTATTTCGGCAGGAGGGATAAAAAGAGAAGAAACTATTCTCCGGATATTGAGCACTTTTTGTTGTCCGTGCGTTAAAAAACCTCTCCCCCAAAAATATAAATAAATAAAAATAAATAAAAACAACTTTTGTTTCAATAAAAAATAACAGCGAGTGCCCGAACGACCGAAAAAAATTAGCCAAACGCGTGCGTAATATGCGTTTATTTTATTTTTTGCAAGCCACTTTCTTACTGGATTTTTTTTTTTTTTTCGTAAATAAAGGAAATTTTCGATTTGCTTTTTTTAAGGGGGGAAGCTTTTTCGATTTGCTTTTTTTTTTTAGTTGGGGGAGCTTTTTTTGTTTCTAAAAGTGTGGCTGAAGTTTGAATTCGAAGCGGTCAAAGTTTCTGAATAGCTATTTCAAGAATATTAAAAAGCAAATGAAATTTTTTCAATTTATTCGTAAGTTTTTTTCTTTAATATTTAAAATACACCAAAAAAACAACATTTTTCTGTCTATACGGAATTATTTTTTCAAGCTAGAAACTTATTGAGATTGCCAAATTATTTTATTTGGTGAAGAGTTTACTATGCTAGGGCGAGATAACTCTACGTCTTTAAAAATAATTCCAAATAAATTAAATTAAATATATTATCAATTAAATTGTTATTTAAACTTTATTCAATAACAATCTTAAATAGAACACTTAAAACAATTCTCTCGCTAGAAACATTACCTAACATACTGCTATTTAGTAAAATCGATTTTTCTTAATGCAATATGCTAATGAGGTGGCCTCTTAATTGTATATTTTGCAAGAATCATACTATATATATATATATATATATATATATATATAATGAAAAGTAAAGTACCGGACCTTTTGTATATATTAATCAAATTGTAAATAAACAAACAAGAATACGTATTTATATATGTAGATATGAGCATTTAAAGAAAGAACGACTCTCTCTTTCCACCCAGTTTACGTAGTGCGTTCGTGCACATCACTTGCACGTATGCAATTTAGCAGATAAGGAAATACAAAGGCTCTTTATTTTATACTATCCATAAGAGGAGATGACTATAATCAAGGGGTTAACAACACGGACTGAAGACTTAGGTGCCCCAAGTTCGAATCCAGTTCGTTCCACAAAAATCACTTTCATTTAGGATGTTGGCAACCTTCACGTGCTATCTCTCGTAATCCCCAATATATTTCTAGAAAAAATTCTGATTAGACCAATGCCACCAAGAGAATCTTCGGATTCATACGAAATGATGATGGTGATTATTCATAAGGAACTATATCTATGCCTGCTCCCCACCTGTTATCCTTTATGCCATTCTTTTTTTTTATTATTCAATTTCAATGATGATTAATGAATAGAAGTAAGGCCTTATAGTTTTTAACTCAAAAACTAAAACGGTGAAGAGCTACCAAACGCAAATGCTACCATTAAAACGAGCGACATTTGTGCTTCAGAATTTATTTTTCTACATAGTTACCACCATTCTCAATGTACTTTTGCCAACCTCTTTTGATGCCTCGATCGCAAAAGTACCTAGAATGCTTTTTCACTCACATCTCTGTCGCCACTTTGAAATCAACGAAGCCATCTCCTAACCATACTGAAATTAATTGCATCGGATTCGTAAATGTTCAGCAGGTGCTGATGAATGTTAAACGGTTCATGTTTTTTTTTGTATGGAGCAATTCAATGAAACATCTCTGCTTCTGATGCATGTCAATGACAGGAGTTGCCCACACCATCAATGCCTGCAACAAAGATGAATATTTCGGGTCATAAATGCATAAGTTCAGTCATCATAACAATGAAATTTGCAATTCCTTCGGGCGGAATAAAAACTGAGATTTGCAATCCATTTGGGCGGAATAAAAACTGAAACATTAACTTTGGAACGTCCCTTGTAGAATAAAAGTAATTTATGGATGTCTGTCAGCATTATTTTTCTAAAATGGAAAATTAATACCACCATTAGCTTCTTCATAAAATTTTATTGAAATGTTGAATTCAATTTTTGTATAAAGCTTTCTTTTCAATTGTATCCTCACACTAAGACACCACATATCCACACACATGTATAAGACTATTTTTTTTATTTTTTGTAGAGAATGTTACAATGTATTAATTTAGTATTGCATACAAATGTGAACTAAATTTTTTCTTATACATCTTTTAAATGACGAATATTTCAAGATAAACCTCTTCTTCAAATCTAAATTACGAATTTTGATTCATTTGTTTATGTTCGCTATTAGGTATATCACTTCAAATAGACGCATATAAATGTTGATGCTGCTTGTGGCTGTTGGTTAAATATAGTGTTAGGAGAATGTCCTCCTAGATATGAAACTAAATATAATTTATTCGAATTTCATCATTTGTGAATATTTTCAAACGATATAAGGTTTGAAATTGTCTGAATGGTCGATTGGAACGAACAATGAAAATACACTACTTGTTGCTAGCAATCCGATCTTTATTTGTCTTGATACTGTGAAAACTAATATATATATATATATATATATATATATACTAGCAGGATACCCGACTTTGTCCTCCATTGAATGAGGATCAACAAATGCTTCACCCTCCCATACTTTTATTGTCATAAAAATCGATGAAATCGCCCGGTTTTAATGAAATCGATTTATTTCCTGCTCTAGTTAGGGACACTCCACTGCAATGTACCGGAAGGAAGCTTCACATGCCTTCTTGCAGTGATTTAGTGCACAATACCTTGTAGTCTACATTGCACTGTAGAGAATTTACTGTTGAGTTCATAAAATGGCTTCACTTAAAGTTTAAAATACAATAGTCAAGTACCATGGTTCAATTTTGCTCTGGTTTTGGATATAATCTTAAACTATATCCGATAGTGAGGCCCCAGCTTGCGGGGTTTGGGAAGTGTGGAGCCACCCTTTAATTGCCATTGCTCCCAGATCCACTCTGACCCAGAGTGGTAGTACCTGTTAGGGTCCCAACTATGGATTAAAAAGAACCGACTTGAAAAAACAAAAACAAATATATTCTATTAAAAAAATTGTTTTTCAAAATCACTGGATTTGGCATAAAACAACATGAAAAGGGTTGATATGCCGTAAAACAAAAACAACCAACCCATCAATTGTGCTCTAAACAAAAACATTTACTTCTAACACTCCAAAGAACTAACTTTTAATTTAATTAAATTATTTTACATAATCACTTGAATTAAAGTTAACCGTGCAAAAGTTAAGTATCATGGTTTCATTGTATTCTAAAAAGAAACATTCATTTCAAACGCGCCCCTGTCTCATAAAAATACCTACTGTTGATTTTACACGCCGGACCTTTTTGTTATGCGGTGATAAAATTTTTGAAATGCATCTGCGACGTTAGGTTTTATAAAAATGTTAACACTTGGGTCAAAATCCGACTTCCTTCTTAAATCAGATTTTTTTATTAGCACTTTTTTATACTTATCAGATGCAAAACATAAATGAAAACACTTCCAGATACATCAAGTACTTTCATGTGAAATTTTCAAACAAAATCGGACCATCCCTTTCCGAGTCCATAGGAAACAAACTCACACACACAGAGACATAATAGTAGTGATAGAGATATAGATTGTAATTTCCTTCAGTCTTGACAGACTATGGATAGCCTCTGTAAGGGTGTCTGCACATGGAATTTTTGTGGCAAGAGTTACTCTAACCACACCTCTCCTGAGTCGACATTGTTAAATACCTGTGGCAAGTACAGATTTAGAACGACTAGATACAATGCCGAGCACATACAGTGTCTAGAATTTCCAAATGGTCACCTATCTGGTACTAGCCAGGCTCAGCTTTGCTTAACTTCGGTGATCTGACGAGAACCAGTGTGGTAACGTGATTATAAAATATTATAAAGAAATATGCATACGTATATACACACAGACATGTTTTGAAAATATATATGGCAACTAAGCTGCACAGAATTTTCTGTGTTTCATCCTCTTGTGCTAATTGCAATATATATTTTACAAAACGTACTATAGTACTGTTGAAGTAAATACTGAAAATAATATGCATAAAATTTATGGTAATACACCTAATATATATATATATATATATATATATATATATATATATATATATATATATATATATAACTACTACATTTATTCACATAAATTTAATATACGAAAGTATAGATTTATGCGTAAACTTTAAGTATTTACTTCAAAACTGCTCAATACGTAGGTAGAGCTAGTTAGTAATTTATAAAATATAATCGCCATATATATTTTATATATATATTTGTATTCATCGACATACAGTCCTGTTTTGTTGTATCACAACTCATCAGTGCCGCTAGACTAGCACCTTTCCCAAGCCAAGGATTGAACCTAGAACCGTTGTGTTGACAGTCGGCAGTTCTCCCACTCGACCACGGAATCGATGCCTGCAAATAACCTGTCCGAATGTCTATTTAAACAAACATCCATCCACCACTTTTACAGTGCTCAAACCGCCTGTTTGTAAACAAACAAACAGCGAGCTTCACATTTTTTTCAGCCAATTAAGTAGCGGGTGAGATTATTTATGACAGTGCTCTACCTGAAGGGTGGGAATGCTTAAGAAGTATATGTAGTCATCGATATATATATATATATATATATATATATATATATATATATATATATATTAAAGAAAACTACGAAGTTTGGCTGCCTGCAAAAAAATTGGTAAATAGTATTATGGAATGTGGAAGTCCTCAATATTTTGATGTAGATCAGTATTCAGTTTGCTACTGAAGTATCTGTTGTCGATGTCACCTAAAAATCTTCTTTCTACCTTATCTTAAACTATTATCAATGAAAATGATAGAAACTTAGACAGCGTGACCTCAATCCGCTTCACTCTGCAATTCGAAATTTGAGAGGAAGTGGTTTGTGGCGTTAAGAGTAAAAGTTTTAGTCTTATTAGTTTCCGTGCAAATGACATCGCGGTGCTTGGATTGCAGGGGAATTGTTGATTGCGCATTATTCACCAAAAACCTATTGATTTTCCAGAAATCAGCGAATCGGTCCACTTTCTGGTCATCTCCGTATATCTTCTCTAAGCTGCTTTTATTACAATCTTACAATTTCTGGATGCTAAAAACTTATGTCTATTTGTAGTCGATTTATCGCGGTTGAATTAGAGGAATACTTTCTGCCTATAAAGCAATAGCAGCTGCACAGTGAACCAGTTAGGAAGAGTAGGACTTGCTTCAAAATTTCCGCATTGAGACATCTGCTTCTGTGCCTACTTTCACCAATTTATCGGCGTCTCTGATATGATCTCTGATGGATTTCCAATCAACCTGTTTCTAGTATCTTCACATTTTTAATAACTGTTTATTAACGGTTTATCAGCTTAAGGCCAAGACTTTAGGGTGATATCAACCATTATCACACAGTAATCAGTGTTCCTGCATGAATTCGGAGGGGGGGGGATTCCAACACACACGCCAATGTCTATGAATGTATATTTATGTATATATGTATATGTATAACGAGGTACCAATAGTGCACCGTTCCACCAGGAACACCGGGCGTCCTTAATCTCATCGGATTCCACCCAATGTGGCAGGTGTTCTTTCGATCGTACAATCACTCTGCTGGTCCTTGTGGTTTGCTGCAAAATGAAGAGTCCTCACCACAAACAAACAGAGGCTAGTTAACATCATAACATCAGGCCCTGAGGGCTCCCAAATCGAGAGCGCCGGACCAGCCCAGCCGTTCGGTTTGCTGGCTACGAATCTTCTCTTTTTAGAATTCCTTTTTCTAAATCCAACCCCTTTTCCCCACCTCTCCTTCAGAGAGTGGTTACAAACACCCTTCCTTTCTTCCTCTTAGAGCTTACCACTTAGCACCTCTCTCTCTCTCCCTTTTATCCTATTAATTTGTACTGAGGTTTTTACTTACTATCAATTTAGGAGTGATTATTCATTCCAAATCGAACAATGCCTGGCGGCGACACTACCCTTGACCCCCATTCTAAGTTTTCAGCCTTAATCAGCTAAAGGTCTGGATCTCTTCAGATCTCTCAACAGAGGTTTTAAAACCAACCTTTCATGCTAACAGATAGATAACGACAATGAGATAAAAACAATTATTAATTTTATTTTCTCTTTCTGACAAAATCCCATAGACACTTCTGTTCTGTCCCAATCAGACATAAGCACCCCCCTTTCTGCCCTCTCTTCCTCTATTTGAAAAACAAGACCATCTTTTTTGACATGTAGATAATTCCAAATCTGTCTCCCTTTTTGAGGCAATATAGCATCTGCTTTGCATCTAACAAGCTTACAATGACACATCGGCGGCTGGTCCTATTTTCCTAGCTAAGGTTTTGCATCTCTCTGCACTCCCTCCCACCACCCCGTCTGGTCACCCCCCCTCACTGCAATATGCACCTCGATGCATGCATTCATGACACCATATAGTGTCATATATGTGTGTTTATATATGTTTGCTTATACATATATATATATATATATATATATAATTAAATACCTACAGGCACTAGCGTTTCATCCTTTCGGAAATCTTCAGCGCAGGGTGTCACGATTAACACCAGTCGATAGATTCGAACCCGGCAACACAAGACATCTCTGGCTTGATTAGCAAAGACCGTATCCATTCGGCTACTATTAATAGCGTGAAATAACATTGAAATTAAACATTTTATTTTTAAATGTTTTTTTACTTCACTCAGAGTGATCTAATTATTATATGATGATCTCTGCATAGGAGGTAAATTGACTGACTTAATTTAACTGAAAGTGCTCAACGATAAGAAACGAGTTTCTTAAAGGGGTGGACATAATTCTGTTACTATAATAATTAAATATCTACAGACACTAGTGTTTCATCCTTTCGGGAATTTTCAGTGCAGAGTGTCACACACACAGCTATATATGTGTGTGTGTGTGTGTGTGTGTGTGTGTGTGTGTGTGTGTGTGTGTGTTGATATTCGTATTAAAAAGCTTTTTTTCTATTTATTTAAAAATAAAATACAACTTTGATATATATGTGTGGTAGAATTGCATTTATCTACAAAACTGCTTTGGCAGATTTTTCGGGTCTCACTTCATTTAATTAGAGACTCGAAAAATTTGCCTTATCACTTTTTTTTTAATTTTTAAAGTCTATTTTTTATCTTTTTATCTATATTTATTATCTATTTTTTTTAAACATAAAACAGTGCAAATTTTAAATTTGCTCTATCTAGTATGTTGAGCAATTTTATTTGGCCAGGATTGTCTTATATAAAAATATTACCCCCCCCCCCGCAAATATTTTGTAAGACTTGATACCACAAGATTCATTAATTTACGATCATTATTTTGATATATGTTGTACTTGTTATATATATAATGCACATTACATATATATAATATTTACAATATATATCTATAATATAAAGCTGTGTGTGTGGTCACGAATAGGCTCCTATACGGTTGACTATTTAAAAAAGACTGATTACATATAATGATAGAAGATGTATCGAGACACAGGAATGGGTATGTTTGATCTGGCAGGACGGTGGTTCATTAAAATTGCGCCTGGCCCCAAAACTATGGAAATAAAAAATTTAAAAATAAAAAAAACACGTTTACAAGTGTTTTTGATATAGATGTACATAAGAATATTTGATAAGTACGTTTTAACTTAAATAGGGATGGTATAATAAAATTGTGGGGTTTGTGTTCGCGCCTGGTCTTCATAGAATGGAAATAGGCACAAACTTTAATAAAGACTTTTCATATCTATCTGCGTAAGTATACTTTGATAATTATGTTTCAGTTTGAAGAAATATAATATAATAAAATTACGGGGTGTTCATTCGCGCCTGACCTCCATAGAATGGAAATATGTCACAAAGTTTAACAAGGTTTTTTAATATAGATCCACGGAATATTGTGATAAGTGTTTCAGTGTGAACAGGTATGGTATAATAAATCATGGGGTTTATCTATTTTATTTTTACTTTCATCATATTTTGCTTTGGTTTTGATACTCCCCAAATTCGAAGCTATTTCTTTACAACCCTTCCTTTTCATAACCTATCATACTTTCATAAGTCAGAGTCCATTTTCTGTAGGCTGTTTTTGAACCCAGTCAACGACGGGTACTTTTGCTAGTATATATATATATATATATATATGGTGTAGTGCTTACTGACATAGATTGTAGGTTTGTCCTTCCATGTTCAACATTTGTCTTCCGCTTCTTTTATGTATTGAAGATTTAAAGAAAATTCGTTTAGCCGAATTAAGATATTTTAAACCTATTTGATTGTTCTCTCCTCTTTTTCCGGCTGATCTTTTAATCATCCAATTGTTGTGCTTCCATAGGAAAACCTAGCGATCATTAATCTGCTTTCTTTCTCTCTTTCCCCTCTCTTTCTCTCCTCCATTCTCTTTCTCCTCCAATTGCCTTTTCAGAAATATCTTGCCTTGCATTCACAAAAGCTCGCGCAACACGGCAAGATTATTCAATTCCGCATGCAAACATCCTTTGTGTCTTCATGTTCTGCGTGTTTATAATCTAAAAATCTTTGATTCCAAGATCCTGGCAAACAGGAACTGTTAGTTTGTGTATCACTTTATCAATTCTTGCTCAATACAAGATGCCATACAAATCATTACCAGTGATGTTCCCCGAAGTAACAACAAGTTTCTTCATCTTTCCAATATTCCCTGCTTTCTCCTATAGGAAATATTGTAGTGATTTAGAAAATGACTTACCTCAGAAACGCCCACGCGTCTACGCGTTTTGTAGCGTCCTGTTATTGAACAATAGAAAAACCAAAATGGCGACGCGTAGCTGGTTTTTATGCTCAGTAACGTTTTTATGGGAAAGTAACATTAATTCTCAGCGATCGTATGCGAATTAGATGATCCTGGGCTGCATAACAGCAAGCCGCTTGAAGAACGTGTGAATTTTGTTTGGAGAACGCGAACCGTGCATATGTACTGCGTTGAGGCGTGATAGAATATTTACTCGAGTCAACACGGAAAGTCAGAGGAGGCGGAGAAGAAAATTTAGTTATTCACTACTGAAGAAAATTACACCTCCCGTCACCTGTTCAATTCAGTTAACATTCTCATACCAACCGTTTACAATTGACTTCTCTCTGATGTTGTATGATGTATATATAAGCGCGTATTAAAGTTTACTTTTGTAGAAGTCGATGTTTACACAGCGACGTACAAAATCAAAATGCATAAACGCGTTTTGCGCATGTCATCAGCGCATGCATTATTCTGAATGAAAACAAATAATTATATTTTCTACCAATCAGAAAACTTTCTAAATTTATTTGGAATAGTCTTTCTGGGAGCTACCTAATTCCTTTAAAATTCGCATTTTGCTTCAATAAACCAGCGGGACCCAGTTGATCCGAATGTACGGATTACTGTCGCTGGGAGTCTCACTGTGAGCGCTCATCTCTGCAATATTTCTATCCACTCATGCACACACACAAACATTAATGAACACACAAACACGTGCAATTCATCGCATTATCGTCTGTCAATCTATTTAAACTTTATTCATTGAAATATTTCCGATCTATCTTACTAAAATATTTTACTAATACAATATCAAAATAACATTCACTCTTACAAACAATTTTTACTGAATTATAATTTATAAAAAATGAGCAGCGAAGTTTTGAATACGATTTTCCTGACCACTGAAACTCACGACTCTTAATTAATCGATACAGACTTTTTTAAATGCCTCAGCTAATGAACCCCTTTGTTTTTTACTCTTAAAAATATTCACGAACATTCTATGTTTTCCTATTGCTGTAAATCTTCCATTTTAAACATGTATAAAATATCTCTTGTGAATATATGCCTTCTTAACTCATTATTTTGTTTTTGTTTGCCATAGGATAATGTCTCTTATTTTCTCACATTTAATTATAGACCTTTTCACTAAAAATATTTTTATGAATCCGATTCATCCCCAAAATACTTCTCTCATTAAAACACACCCTAAAGTAAAACTTTAAAACTAGCGTGACCACATTAAAAAAAACCCCAAAAAACTAACAAATAACCTAAACCTCCTAGACTTTATACTGAATGTATATAACGTGTATATATTTATAATGTGTCTATCATCGTCTAGTGTTCTGTATTTGTACATGTCGATATATATTCACAGATAAAATTCAACAACAGACTATTAACGTTCATAGCAAAAACAGTTCTCTGTGGATTTTACATCGGGCCAATCAGAGAAACATATCTGATTCATCTTTATTCTTGTTTAACGGAAATTATGTTTAAAGAAAATTCATCCCAATAAATTAACAAATCTCGGGTTGTCTTTTCAGCAACTTTATTACAGTTGTTTCCCCATTAGAAAGCTGCACGCTGGTCCTATGTTCCTTACATTTGATAGGCGTTGGGCATTCGCTCCACGGGTGCTTCAAGCCAGTCGGTTCGAATCTCTGTTTATCTCCTCTTCGAGTTCTGACCACGAACTGACTAAAACCCACGTCTCCCTGACGTCATCAATACGTATCATTCACGACCAACGGCTGGTAGCCGTCACATATACTTGTTTATCTGACGATTCTGTTTGTTATAAAAACTTGCATTCATTTCTTACATAATTTTATCCTAAAAGATACATTTCACCTTGGTACATTCTTTCAGTTTCTATCTTTACAAATATCAATAACGATCATAATAATAATCGTCCGACTAACATGGCGTTGCCCGGACAAACTATGTAACACCTGATAACGGCTGGTAGCTTTCTCTAGTACTTGTATGTCAATAAGCTTCTACGTGTTATCAATACCTCCACATCTGTACCATTCTAATTGAAGTATGAACCATGCTAGTCTTTACAACCTATCAGGCCCATCACAGCCATTGTGTAGCAAATGTGCTCCAACACATGTATCAATAGATAAATTAAAACCTTTGTCACTCTTCCTCTCTTTCTCTCTCTTTTACTCTCTCCTTTTCTCTCACACGAAACGACTAGATTAGAGCTACTAAGAAAACAGAGATTAATTTACACAACAACAAAAAAAAAAGAAAAATATCAAAACAAACGCTGGAGAAGTCGATAACAAAATTGCTAGTAGAATATAAGAGTCTAAGTCTGAAAGAAAAAATAATGAACTCTTTTATTTGTAATAACCCTTTAGTAGTGCAAAGAATTATAACAGCACAGATATATATATATATAATATATATATATATATATATATATATATAATATATATATATATATATATATATATATATATATATATATATATATATATATATATCGTTGTGTCGTGGAACAACAGTGAAAATAAGAACAATCAAGTCGAGATTCGGTTAAGGAACAAGTGTGTTAACAATAATGTACAAAGATAGGAAAGCGTGTATATCTGCTGGGCACTCGGCTAGCAGTTGAAGTGCAGTCGCGTCTCCCTCGCCGGTGTTGGAATTACTAGCGCTATTTATAGTGCTAATCGGTGTAAATTCCTCTGTTCAAGGAAGGCCGGTATAAAACACACACACACACACATATATATATATATATATATATATATATATATATATATATATACTAGCAGACCGCTCGGCATTGCCCGGTCGTTAAATACACTTGGATATAATGTTTTAATTTATGCAGATTTCGTATTATAGAGTCAAATCTCTATCGATTATTATATTGGACCCAATATATAGTAGTGATTTCGGAAATAAAAGAACGACTTGGATACCATCAACTACAACTGAACCTAGAACATACATCTCTTCAGTCTTATTTCTTAGCCTCTGAGCCATGCACATACGCATAAAAAAAGTTCGAAAATAACGTTATTTAACCTGTGATTGTATGTCTGCACATAAAAGCAGGTTTAGTCGACTACTCCTGCCTAGGTCAACTATGTTGTTTTCAATTTTGACAACTTAGCAGTTACTTCTGCCGGCTAAAATACAAATCGAATATGTACTCCCTGTCCAAGTACCCTATATATCAAATTTCGGATTCTGAGAGGGGTTTGGTAGAGACTTTTCACGCACACTAGCAACTTCACTATAGATAGATAGATAGATAAAAACATTTCTATGTGCTACATGGGGGTCAAAAGAGTTTGCAGACCTATTTTTTCTCATTTTCTTTATTAATTTTGCTTTATTTTTTATTTTGGACTCTTCCATTCTGGTCCGTTCCATTACTACATTTTACGATAAAAGCCAGAATTTAATAATAGTTCGACATTTTCCACTTTTCAGGTGAGCCAAAAGTTTATGCAGGTAATCTTAATTTATTGATAATGGCTAAAGGAAAGATATTGACAGATAGGGAGAAGGGTGAAATTGTTACATTTCTTGCTGCAAAGAAGTCTACATTGGAAATTTCGAAACTTTTGAAACGAGATCATCGAACTGTGAAACATTTCGTCATTGACGGCAAAGATGGAAGAAAAAAGCATAAAAGTGGCAGACCAAAGATGACTTCACCACGAGATATTAGAAAAATCAAGAGGAGTTTGCTAGCAAACTCACACAGCACAAGCAAAGCTATTTTCGACCATGCAGGAGTATCTGGCATCTCTAAAAGGACTCGAAATCGGATTTTGAAACAGATAGCCGACCAGAGAACACAGACAAAATGTCCTCCTTTGAGTAATATTAACTGTCACAAGCGACTAGCATGGGCCACTAAATATTTGAAAACCAATTTTCAAAATGTTCTCTGGACTGACGAGGCTAGAGCAACCCTCGATGGCCCCAACGGTTGGGCCAAGGGATGGCTTCTTAAAGGCAATAGCCCACGCTTGCGATTCAGACGTCAACAGGGAGGAGGAGGAGGAGTGATGATTTGGGCTGGTATTATTGGAAGTGAGATTGTTGGTCCTTTTCTTGTTCCAGACTGTGTCAAAATGAATTCTGTGAACTACTGGAAGTTTTTGGAAGCAAATTTAATGCCCTGATTGAATTCACAAAATGATGCTCTCAACCAGAATCTAATTATCCAACAAGATAATGCCCCAAGCCATGCTTCTCGGTTCACAAAAGCTTGGCTTTCAGACAAGGAGATCTCTAGTGAACGTCTGATGGACTGGCCACCTCATAGTCCGGATTTGAATGCGATAGATAATCTCTGGTCGATTCTGAAGAGGAAGGTTTATGAAAACGGGCATCAATTCCATAGTAAAAAAGACATTTGGGAGAGAACCAAGAAGGTATCTTCTGAAATCACACCTCAGCAAGTGTATGTTGATAGGAGGCTGATTGATTTGATTAGAAATGGAGGAAAGCGAATAAGGGGTTAAATAGTTTCATAAATTCGTATTGTTCTGTTAATTGTTATTTGAGTAATAACTGTTGTTTTCTTTTCATATGTTACCAATATATGGTACTATAATCATAATGACACAATTTTTCGAATTATATCATGTTTAAAAATGGTATTTATTGCGGATAAATGAGTGCTTGCAAACTCTTTTGGCCCATATTCCTTCCTAAAATCATTTAAAGATCCATACCCCCCCCCAGAATATGATTATTTGGTTTCCGTTTCTATGAATTTACTTCATATAGTTGCATATCAGACAGTGAGTAACATAGTTATTATATTGGAAAATATTGAAGCATAAACTTATCAATTTATACAATTTGCAAACACTTTTGACCCCCCACTGTAGAAAGTTTTTATCTTAAATCATCATGCAGAATAAAGTACAATGGCCACAGGAAGGCGATAGACGGCTACTATGAGGATGGTTATTTTCTGTTTCAATTCTCAATGAAATTGCTGAGGGATTTATAAAGCTGGTTCAAAAGTGATTGTATTTTCTTTAAAAAAAAAAAAGAACTCTTTCACATTAAGACACGTGCAATTAATCGGAAGTATTATACAATCTGTAATCTGAAAGCATTTCACAATTTCAACGAATTTCTATATATGACATGAATTTCGTTTACTTAGCCTGACGATTCCTTATGGGATAAAACGCGGATCTCTCTGGGAAACTTAATTACTATAAATATATTTTCATAACTTACTACCTAGCTCTACTCACGTATTGAGCACTGATGAACTTAACACTTAAGATGTATGCATATTATATGAGATGTGATGTATTATGTGTATACATAAAATATGCACACACACACATATGACAACTTCGTTTAATCACATAAATTAATATACGAAAATATAACTTTATGCACAAATTTTCAGTATTTACTTCAACAGTGCTCAATACATAGGTAGAGCTAGGTAGTAAGTTATAAAAATATATATGGCAATATTGCTACACAGAATATTCCGCGTTTCATTCTCGTGAGAATTCGTGATAAGCCTGACGAATTCTCATGAGAATGAAACGCGGAATATTCTGTGTAGCTTAATTGCCATATATATTTTTATAACTTATATATATATGAATGTACTATCCATACATACATTTGTACACTAGTTATATCTGTGTAGCTTTGCATGGGAGACATCTTACTTGCAGTTTTGTTTCTTAAATTGAAATGTAAATAAATGTGTGTTTACCTCAAAACAATGGCAATTTCGGTGTAGTACATTCTTTTTTACGAAATTATTAATTAATGATGGCTTTTAGCAAATTTCAATTAATTATCTTTTAATCATTAACTTAAATGAGAGTAATTAAAATTTCAGCATTAATTGATGGATAACTCTAGACAAGAAGAAGAAAATTAAAAGTTAATTTAGTTACGTTTATGCCTCAATTCAGACAAACTGACGGTTTCTTGTCTGACAAATATATTAGATGAAATGAGAGTAGGAAGCCGACCTTGGCGTTACATTCGGCTGCCTCTTGACTCTCGTTTCCCCGATTTCGTCTTTCCGTCTTCAGAGTCCATCTATCCGTCTCATTAGCTTTTATCCTTCAGTAGCTTTTGGCCTTAATAGGCGGTTACTCATTATCAAAAAACGGTTGATGATAAGTGGTGCTTAAATTCATACAAATTAGCTTAATATTCATCATCGATAATGTGCCTTTAAAAATTTAAAGGCGTTGTGATTATTTTGTCCAATCAAATTTGTTTAAATATAAAAAGCATATGGAAAGGTATACACTTCAGTATGTAATTAGAATATCATCATCATCATCATCATCATCATCATCATCATCATCATCGGTTTCACGTTTGTTTTACATGCTGGCATCTGTTGGATGTTGTTTAGAAATCAACTTCCAAATTAACCTATCTCTGCCCGGGTCTTTATTTATCCTTCTTTTCTCTCAAGTCCATCCTTATCAGTTCCTCTCATGTTTTCTTTGCATCCTCCTGATAACTGAACCTGCTAACCCAACTGCTCTACATCTATTTAACTAAAGCCTCTCATCCGTTCTTCCAACATGGCCATACACTCAGTCTCCTGTTCTGGACACATTTGCCTATTCTATCCATATTTAATTTTCCTCTGAGGTCATCAGATCTAAGTCTCTCATTACACATTATATTTTTGTGTCTTTTCAATTTACTCATATATATCTTATATCATTTTAATATGATCATATATATGTATGTATATGATTATAAATAATTATTTTAATACCTGTAGACACTAGTACTTCGCACTTCTTCAATCATCTGCAGAGAGTGACGATTGCTACTGATCAAAGGATTCGAAACCCAGTCACAAAACTACCTTTGACACGATATATATATATATATATATATATATATATATATATATATATATATATATATATATATATATATATATATAAAGTGAACGTGTCTGTCTGTCTGTGTACATTTTCCTTCGCAATAACTCTGTTAATTTTTAGTCTACAGATTCGAAATTTGATATACAGGGTATTGAGATTTGGGAAAATCAAAGTGATCGGTTTTCGGCCATAAATTTAGCTGTTAAGGGGTCAGAGTTCAACGATTTGACCTTTGAGAACTCTACCAAACTCCTCCCACAATTTTGGGTCTAAACACTTGAAATTTTACAGGTAGGTTCGTTGGACATGGATCTAACTTAATGACTTAATTTGAGCCCAAAACAATAAATTTTAAGGGGTCATAATAGGGGTCAAAATTTAAAAAATTAACCTTTTTTTTTTCTTTTTGCTCAGCATACACCTTCAAACACCCGGACAACGCCGGGCACCCTTGCTAGTATAACTATAAAAGTGAACGTGCCTGTCTGTCTGTATGTGTACAATTCTCTACGCAATGACTCTGTTAATTTTAATCTACAGACTGGAAATTTGATATATAGGGTAGTGAGATATGGGAACATCGATGGGATTGGTTCTCGGCCAGAAATTTGGCTGATAAACTGTCAAAATTCAACGATTTTACCTTTGAAAACTCTACCAAACTCCTCCGACAATTTGGTGACTAAACCCTTGAAATTTTAGGTACAAGTTCCTTGGACATGGATCTAACTTAATACCTCGATTTGAACCCAAAACAATGAATGTTAAGGTGTCATTATAGGGGTCAAAGTTTAAAAAATTGACCGTTTTTTTTTTTTTTTTTTTTTTTTGCTCAGTATACACCTCTAACACTCGGGCAACGCCGGGCTGAAATGCTAGTATATCTATAAAAGTATATATATATATATATATAATATAAAGCTAACGTCTGTGTGTGTGTCTGGTCATGAACAGGCTCCTATATGGTTGACTATTATAGAAAATTGATCACATATAATGATAGAAGATGTATCGAGACATAGGAATGGGTATGTTTGATCTTGCATAATGATGATTCATTAGAATTGTGGGGTTTGCGTACGCGCCTGGTCCACAAAGTATGGAAATAAAAAATTAAAAAAAAAAACGTTTACAAGTGTTTTTGATATAGATGTACATAAGAATATTTTGATAAGTATGTTTTAACTTAAATAGGGATGGTATAATAAAATTGTGGGGTCTGCGTTCACGCCTGGTCTTCATAGAATGGAAATAGGCACAAACTTTAATAAAGACTTTTCATATCTATCTGCATAAGTATACTTTGATAATTATGTTTCAGTTTGAAGAAATATAGTATAATAAAATTATGGGGTGTTTGTTCGCGGCGGACCTCCATAGAATGGAAATATGTCATAAAGTTTAACAAGGTTTTTTTAATATAGATTCACAGAATATTGTGATAAGTGTTTTAGTGTGAACAGGTATGGTATAATAAATTATGGGTTTATCTATTTTATTTTTACTTTCATCATATTTTGCTTTGGTTTTGATATCCCCAAATTCGTAGCTATCTCTTTACAAGCCTTCCTTTTTATAACATATCATACATTCATAAATCAGAGTCCATTTTCTGTAGGCTGTTTTTGAACCCAGTCAACGACGGGTACTTTTGCTAGTATATATATGTGTGTGTATATATATATATATATATATATATATGGTTTCACTAAGTAGGCTATAATGTTTGTATAAATAAATAAACTATGACCACACACACACACACATATATATACATACACACACACGTAGGTGTACATGCATACATATACTTTTTATTTGTTTTTACATAAGCAGTAATATGTTACTACAGTCATGAGCATGTTTCGGTCAGTTAGTTACCAGTAACTAGAGACCTCTTCAGGCGATACAGCTTATATGCAAGCAAAGTTTGCTTTCGTATAAGCTTTATCATCTGAAGAGGTCTCTAGTTACTGGTAACTAGCTGTCCGAAACATGCTCATGACTGTGTAACGACGTATTGCTGCTTATATTAAAACAAATAAAGAGTATACCCTGCTTTACTTCAGTATTGAGCACTCTTGTATTAATCTCGTTAAACGTCATTGGTTACTTAACCTCCGGAAAACAATAACCTCAGATTATATATATATATATATATATATATATATATATATATATATATATATATATATATATATATATGACTCATATTGACTATTTCGAAAAGAACAGAGACACTCTTACTGATCGAGTCTCAACATATGTATAATTATATTTACCAAAAGAACAACTAAATGAGGTTCCGGGATTGATATGACATTTTTCATATTGAACTTACTTTTTCATTAAAAAACATTATTTTCTTACAGAGAATAAAAGCTTTTAATATAATTCAATTTAATGCATTTCCGCAAACGGAGAAAGTTTTTTTTTTTCTACTTTCTTAAAGTGATTTTCGTTCAATATCGAAACTCACGTTTACTGTTGAAGTTTTACTCTAACAAAGACTACTTATGCATATTACATAGCCATTTGGAGATGGTCAGTAAGATGTTCAACTCTCACGTACAATCCAGATTGTTTGAGAATATGTGAGCATGATCATGACGACAACGGCGACAACATAGAAATGAAGACTCATTTGGTCGACTCATGAGTTCTTTTTATCTGGACACTAAACAGGCTGAGTATTCTTTAAAGACGACGTTTCGGCCGATATAACCTCCAACCTTTGTCAGGTCTATCTTGTAGAACTCTGAAATCTTTTTCTTGAATTCAAGAATCTGTATATCATTTCGATTGTGGACCTTTATTTAATCCACGAAGGTAGCATGTTCTTGTTCCATCAGCCATGACTGGGTAGAAGTCTTAAGTAATTCGCAATTGTATTCTGAGCATTGCTCATACTGAAGATTGAACCTTCAACCTCCAGAAAACTGTCACTTACAACTGAATTTTACCAAATACTTTATCCGTTATGCCACAGAGCATGATTGTTATAATCGCGGACATTGAATTGGCTTCCTCTCTCAGATACATGTGAGCTAAACAAGGAGTTTATATTGAATTCACAAGGAGTACTCATAAACCTTGTATCCCCAAATCGTCACTTACCTCGCATTGACCAGGCTCAACTTTGCTTAACTTTGTTGATCTAATAAGAATCAGCGAGCCAATGTGATTATACAGTGACTGAGCATGATATATTGATGAAAATGGTATATCACACTTTTATGTATATATTTAATAGACTAAATAACAGGCGGACGGACAGCACTCCTTATAAAGGTGCTTTGTTGCATACCAAAAGAAGTAAAAACAACGAAGAAAATATCAGATGTTCAGACAAGCTTACTTATCAAATTATACACAGAAAATTGGTCTAAGTTTTTCCACATAAGAAACTTTAAAATCTCTTGCCAATTGCAGAGAAAAAATTGTTGAAAGTTTTCTTCTCTTCATCGAGGATGCCATCAGTGTGACATTGATAGATGATAAAATGTAATTAGCAGACCCTGTATAATATGATAATTGATTTAGGAAAGCAGTCAAATTTAATTTCTCTTCCACTGACAGTATGAATATGTAAATTAGGCTCAGAGCCAAAGAGAAACCGACATTTGGATTATTTTTTTGTTTTTTTTTTCTTTCATTTCTCTTTTTTTTTTTTTGTTTTTGAAAAGAATGAATATCTTAATTTAAAGAATCTAAAAATTGTGAAAATATTCTACTTGATACCTAATCTCTTTTAAATTGTAATTATGGTTAATTCTCTGCCCATGTTTTTGCTCCTTAGAACATTCTACCAGAATAGATTGGGATGATGCCTACCAAATCCAAGTTTAAAGAAGCTTTGGATAAAAATTCAGACGGTATATGTATACAACATGTTTAACTGTCTTTTTACATGGCTTGCTGAACTTTGCTATTATTTTAATGTATAGTTAGTCTCAATTTGTCCTCACTTGGTTAAAGCAAATGATAAACATGACGGTGACAAGATTCTTCAGGCTTGCCTACAAAGAATGTCTTCAAATTTAAATTTCTTCACAAACGTTCTGCACATAAAAACAACAAAAAGATTAGGTTAACATAATGTGAATTAATTTATTTGTAGTTATTTCATATTTTGTCACACACACACACACACACACACACACACACACACACACATACACACACACATACACACACACACACACACACACACACCTGTAGATAGATCAGCAAATATCTGGAAACATGAACCACCACCGATAACATCAAACGGAAAAGTAACAGTGTTCTATCACAAAGACATACAGGCAGGCAGATACATAAAAGACAAGGCCATCAAACCAGACATTGTAATATGGAACAATCCCGAAAGAACTGCACTCATTATCGATGTCACAGTCTCAAATAACTTTGGCCTTAATGGAGTTGAACAGGAAAATATAGCAAAATATCAGGACCTAAAAAAATGATCTAAAAACGACATGGTCTCTGAAAGAAATAAACATTATACCGGTTGTGATAGGAGCAACTGGTTTAATAAAAAAAGAATCTTCATAAATACTTAGAAGCAATCTCTGAAAGACCAAGCTGTAACGAAATACAAATAGCAGCCATAAAGGGAACGGCGTCTATTCTTAAAAGAGCCCTCGGATATAAAGTTAAATCGTAACGGAATCAGGTGTTAACTTCAGGAGAAAGCCTTTTGATCTCTTAAAACTCACTAAAATAAAAATTAAAAAATCTTAACACTGAATTGTCTTAAAGAAAATGGAAAATCATTTCAATCAGAACAAGATGTAGAATATCACTTGCACGCAATCGACAACAGGAAAAGACTAGATGCAACTGAACTTGGTTCCTAAGGAGAATTTTGAAGATATCCTGGACAGAAAAGAAAACAAACCAGGAGGTATTAGAAATGGCAAACGCAAAAAAGTTTCTAATAAGAACAGTACGAAAAAGACAAATGAGATTCATGGGCCATGTCTACAGAAAAAAGCGGAATAGAACAGATTAGTTTGACAGGAAAGATCATGGGTAGAAAAAGCAGAGGACGACAGCGAGAAACCTGCATTGACAGTCTGAATACTTGGGCAACATAAAAAATGATGAGCAACAATGAATTCATGAATACCTTGAGAGAGAAAGAGATGCCGTCAATGCCTGTATCAGGCCGCACACAACTTGATGATGATTGACCTTTGACACTTATTTCATTAGCAATAGTATAAACTTACAATAAATTAGCAATTGTGTTCCATGAATTTTATCAAATAATTAACAATAAGTAATGATTCAGTTTAAAATAACTTGGAAAGGATTAGTGTGTAATAAAAACACTTTAGCAAAAATCAGTTCCCCTATCTTGGCTATCAGATGAGCCCGTGTCAATTATGATGCTCAGATCTTTTTTTCTGAGCCCCACGACTTACCTATTTCTTTAGTATCATTTTTTTTTTCATGTTTGTTTTATGTACGTGGCGACACCAGACCAAGGCTTATTTTGCATGCAATCAAAGGTATAGTGTTTATCTATCTCATATGTAGAAATAACACTACACTATTGCACATTTTATTTACAGTTTACAATTATTTTCTATGTACAGGGGTTTCAATGATTAATGTTACAAAGGTTTTTGCCCACGTTTATTAAATAAATGAAATAATACAGATCATCCAAACGTAAATATGAGTATAATAGTATTACTAGTTTCAATATATCCAAAGTTTATTCAATGTAACCGCCATATGCATCAATAACCGGCCGAAAACACTTAGTGAATGCTTTACACAAGTCACAAATGAATTTTTGTGGGATTTTTGCCCATTCCTCACTTAATTTCTTTTTCAGAGCCTCTAAATTGGTATGCTGGAAAGCTGAAACTTTACTCTCCCACATAGACTAAATATCTTGATCTCACAGTTCACATTTAAGGTCTTCGCAATGTTTCCGGCAGACTTTCCAGATTTGAATAGCTCTACAATGGCAATTCGTTTTGCTAAATAATGGGGCGTATCGTCAAAAGTAATCTTCAAGTTAAACTTTATTCATATACATCTGAAAAAATACAATTTAATAAAATTTCATTAAATATAGATAATAATAGAAAGGTGTAATGGAAAATATTGAACACCCTGTACAATTTATAGTTATGTATAGATTAGAAACCTCTTAAATCAAGGGAGATAATTTCAGCAAGGGAGATAATTTTTGTCATTAGATTTTATTACATGATATTAGTACTTTCATATGAATCTTTGATTTCATTTGTCAACTCAGACTATGGAATTTACAAAACCTTGATCTAATCCTAACAGATATATTGTCTTTAGATTTCTTCTCGATTTCTGTTGTCTTAGGCAAGGCTTAGGGTGCCACTTGAGGACAATGGATTAGAGGACGTCATGAGAGAAGAAAGAGAGAAAAGCGGATCTTCGACAAAGGACCTTTATGATAGTGATTGACGTTCAACCTGAAGGAGACAAGATAAATAGATAAGAATTTGGAAACATTTGAAAGAAGGATATTCAGCGGTTTAGAAGAATATCCGAACGAAACTGCTTTTGTGAAAGTTATGGTGGCAGTTTCGTAAGAGTAGAAAGATTGGACGTCTGTGAAGCGAGTGTCTTTGAAAAGCACAGACAAGAGGAACAATTGAATAAAGATCTTTTGAAGTTTTCCGCGAAAGCAGAGAATAAGCGGCTACAGTTCTCTTCAAAGAACAGGAACTTTGAAATATAGACTACGAGAGGCGTTCAAAATGTAATGCCTTCTATTTTTTACTCGAAAAGTTGAAGAGTGGTACCATTAAAATGAGCGACCTTTTATGCGGCAGAATTTATTTTTCTACATAGTCACCACAATTCTCAGTGCACGTTTGCCATGAATGAAGCATATCTACCTCGTGGTGGTGAATGTGTTGCTAGCATCCTCTCATGTCGCATTCTCTCGACTTCTCCTCTTTTTATTTGGCACAGATGATGTCAACATTATAAGATGCATTGTTTCAAATATATGGTCAAACTCGCTCACCAGAGATTTTAAGTCCTAGAATTTGACCCTCTCCCTTTTGACGTCATCTCCCAGGCCTTGCATCGTCTTATGACCGACCTTTGTTTGATGTCACTCCCCAGCGATCTGAATCATCCAACACATGTATGAAGTTTATCTTCTCCATTTGTAGAAATACCAGAAATTATCTGATTCTTGCACACATGTTAGATATTAAAGTAGATATTTTAAATGAGTTAATAATAATTTGTATTCCTTAACAAAACACTAGTTTTTGCACGACTTTTATGTCCCTTATGTTGATTGAAATCAATATATAATGATACTAAACTTCATTGTTCAAATTCTTATTCCAATTTTAATCAAAATCATTACAGGATATTAATTCTAGAAAATGTCTAACATTTAAGGCGTAACCTGATCAGAGTGAACGCCTTTGCAGTGGCAACAATTATTTAAAATCTGGTTGATTGTTCCTATTTACAATGCCTTCCCACGGGACAGAGTTAGACACCAGGGTCGTTTTTTAATGTGGAGAAAAGGAAGAAAAAGAAAAATTGTCTCTGTCGTGAAGGATTTCTCCTCCACTGACAGAGAACAAGAAATTGAAGTGTAGATCTGAAGAACAGATACTACACTTTGAGGTATTTATTTGCTCCCCCACTGAGCAAATTAGGCACAAGGCCGATTTTTAAAGAGAGGAGTGAAGGGGGAACTGGGGACCAACTCCTCGGTGAGTAGGGGAGCTGGATAGTGACAATTGGTGTGAAGAGTTGCCCCTACATTGACCAAGGTCTTATATGTGGGGTTTCCCCCACATATGGTCTTTGCTTGCAGTATCTGCCGGAACAGATACTGCACTTTGATCTTGGCCCGAAGGCCAAGAGTTACTGGTTGATTGTTGGTTTGATTCTTGTATTCATGGTTAGTATTGCAGTAGATATTCGAAATAAGTTGGTAATATTTGTATTCTTTAACACAAGTTTAGCATTTGCATTACTCTTGCCTAATACTGATTAAAATCTATGTTTGGCAGGTAAGCCGTGGTTGACCAACTTTATGCACCGTTGATTCTAGAAAATGTCTAAAAGTTAAAGCTTTAGATGAAAAGCTCAACTCGGTTAGAGTGAACACTTTTTTGACAACAATAATCTTTAAAAATCTGGTTGTTGATTGGTTGTATGTATCAGTTTTGTAAACAAATATTCTGTGAACGATAAACCCCATAAATGAGGCCCTAGCAGGTAGTCTGACTCTAGAATCAGAATGGAATTTGATACAGTGGTAAATACGAGATGATTTCCACATTGTCCCAAATTTTGAAATTATTTGATTAGTTTTAGAATGATTTGCAAAGAAACAGAAGACAACAACTAAAGTTTCTGAATTTTTTAGATGAGGACTTATTATTTGTATTATCTGGACTACTGTTCTCATCTTGAGTGTTATCTTCATATCGTTTTAGTCGATGTAATCTTCGACCTTTGTCAGGTGTATGTTGTCAAACTCGGGAATCTGCACGGTATTTCGAATGGAAGCTTTTATTTAAGTCACGAGGGTAGCATGCTTTTGTTTTGTCAGCTCTGACTTGATAGAAGTCATAAGTAATTCGCAATTATGTTTTTATGTGTTGCTCACTCTGAGGATTGATCCTCTAGAAAAGTATTACGTACAAATGAATGTTACAATACACTATGTCACGAGTCTGCAAGATGTCCAGGTTCAATCGAAATATTCCCGAGTTCGACACCATACACATGAAGAAGGTCGAAGGTTACATTTACCGAAACGTTATGAAATTAATACTCCAGATCAGAACGGTAGTTTTAATAATCCAAATGACGTTCAACAGCTAATATTTATTTCTTCCTTTAATTTTAATTTAGTTGAGTTAAGTCTAATCTGAAGTAACATTTGAGCAGCATTTTAATGGATTTTATTTTGGATTGAATGAATCATATTTATATCAGAAATTCGTGCGTTTTATTTTGTCTTCCTTAAACGTTGATTCTATTTTATTTCACATAAACAGAATTATACAAAGGACGATTAAATCCAATTCATCTACATTCAATTAATTGTTTTAATTGATCATAATTTTATTGATTCATGATTGCTAGTCAATCGATCAATATTTTAGGGAAGCCTGTTCGATTCAAACCTGGTTTATCTTGTTTAGCCTTAATTAAGGTTGAATCAAATTTGATTGAGTTGAGTTAATTCGCGTTTAGTTGACCTCAGTTTAATTGCTCTAAAGTCAGTCAACTTATAATTGATATCAAGTTCATCCAAGTTTATTAATTGATCTAAATCGGAGAAACATTGAATCAAAGATTGATCAAACTCTATTATCCACGTTTCTGAATGCATTTTAGGCAATTTAAATTTAATTGATGCTGTTCAATTTTGATCTCTGCTTTCCATTTTTGGAGTTTTTTTTTAAATTTCACTTCTGTTTATCTTTTTATCTCGACTTGATCCCTAAAACTGTTGAGATGTGTATTAACAGATCACGAAAACAAATTTGTTCCAATTTGAATTGTTCTTATCTGGAGTGCTATTTTCACAATGTTTCGGTCGATGTAACCTTCGACCTTCTTCACGTGTATCTTATCGAACTCTGGAATCTTTCTGTCGAACTCTACAAGGGTCCGTGGCATAATGGATAAAGTAAATTTGGTTGAAAAAGTTACGCCCTTCTGGAGGTGAAAAGTTCAATCCACACTGCACATGACACTTAAAATACAATTGTAAATTACTTAGGATTTCTCACCGTACATTGCTGATGCATGCTATCTTTGTGGATTAAATAAAGAGCTATGTTCGAAATTCCCGAGTTTAAGAGGAAAGTTCATAAGTTTGACAACGGAACACCTGAAGACGATCGATTGAAAAACTGTGATAAGAACAGTAGCCTGAAGAATTAAAATACAAATAATCGATCCTTATCTAAAACATTTGGAAACTTAACTTATTTTAGTAATTTTAATTTATTTGATTTTGTTCAAAGTTTATCTAGAATAGATATTTCTCAACATTCTGTTTATCTTTGACTCCAAATCTCTCATATATATTCATATATCTATAAAAGTGAAAGTGTTTGTCTGTGTATCTATGTGTCTACATCTCCCTACGCAATAACTCTGTTAATTTTTAGTCTACAGACTCGAAATTTAATATACAGGGTACTGAGATTTGGGAAAACCGATGTGATCGGTTTTCGGCCAGAAATTTAGCTGTTAAGAGGTCAAAATTCAACGATTTGACCTTTGAGAACTCTACCAAACTCCTCCCACAATTTTGGGTCTAATTACTTGAAATTTTAGATATAGGTGCCTTGGACATGGATCTAACTTAATAACTTGATTTGAGCCCCAAAAAATAAATGTTAAGGGGTCATAATAGGGGTCAAAATTAAAAAAAAATTGACCACTTTTTTTCTTTTTTGCTTAACATACATCTCCAAATGCCCGGGCAACGCCGGCTGAAATGCTAGTATATCTATAAAAGTGAACGTATCTGTCTGTGTGTGTGTCTCTGTGTGTGCCTATGTGTGTACATTTCCCTACGCAATAACTCTGTCAATTTTAAGGCTACAGACTCGAAATTTGATATACAGGGTACTGAGATTTGGGAAAATCTATGTGATCGGTTTCGGCTAGAAATTTGGCGATTAAGGGGTCAGAGTTCAACGATTTGACCTTTGAGAACTCTACCAAACTCCTCCGACAATTTTGGGTCTAAACACTTGAAATTTTAGATATAGATTCGTTGGACATGTATCTAACTTAATAACTTGATTTGAGCCCAAAACGATAAATGTTAAGGGGTCATAATAGGGGTCAAAGTTTTAAAAAAATTGAGCACTTTTTTTTTTTTGCTTAACGTACACATCCAAATACCCGGGCAACGCCGGGCACCCATGCAAGTATATATATATATATATATATATATATATATATATATATATATATAGTGAACGTGTCTGTATGATAATTTCTTAAGCATGAAAAAATAAACTTTTAATTGATGATCAATAATTTTAGTTTACTAATATTTTAAAATCAATAAACATGTATCCTTTTATTATCACTACCAGAACAAAATCAAATGAAAAGACTATTAAAATAATCATTTTTGGAATCAGAAAATAGGTATAAATTTTTCCGATACCGATTCCGATACTCCTAACAGTTTCAATTTTTCTAATTCTTGATTCAGATTAATTGTCCATATATATAAATATATATATATGTGTGTGTGTGCGTGTGTTTATCTGGTTGAAGGTTTACATAAACTTATATTTATATATACTAGGTGTATATACACGGAGTTACTAGGTTGAAAAATATTGGTGGCCGGAGGGTTTAGTCACACACTATGTAGGATACATCGAATAATTCATGATTTTCCTGAAAGTGGTTTACATGTTGGATTTACGGAAGCATAAAATACATTTTTCGTCTATGAAAATTGAACTGGAAATAGCTTAAAAGGAAAACAACTCTCACAACTTCAGTAAATAAACTTACTTCCGTTTTTACGGCAACTGGTGTAGGCTTATAATAATTGAAAATGAATTGAAAATAAATTTTTAAAAATTAAATAAAATAAATAAATCAACTTTAAATAATATTTCGAAATAGAACAATTAAAATAATCATATTACAATAAACAATTAACAACATGGAGATAATTATTTAAATAGATTTTGGTACTCATGCAGAGAGTGATCCGTGCTGAAATAATAACGTTATTATTTAAAAAGCCATTCTTAACATGGGGAGGCGAGGATGTTTTGTACCTATTCTGTACTTTAACCTTACAATTGAATAAAAAACATATAATAAAACTTTAATTAAACGTGGAAATACGATTTAAAAAATAGTGCGGATCACTCTCTGCATTAGTACCTAGATTTTATTTAAATAGCTTTTCATTTAATACACTATTACTTCTTGAATGTAGATTCCCTTTGAATAAATAGTATATATAGAAATCATGCTGAAGTTTAGGTGTGTAAATGTCGGTTTTTAGTATAAAAATTAATTTGTGAAACTGTACTTTTTGTACATATTAATCTAATATATAAACGGCTCTATGTCTGTCTGTCTCCATATTTTCAAACTTTATCTCATTTACAAGCAAACAGACAGACAGAAATACGACATAATCATACTATATATATATATATATATATATATATATATATATATATATATATATATATATATATATATAGGGAGCAGAAGACGCTATGTTTTTAGTTTTTATTATTTATGGATTTTTTTTATTAATTTCCTTTTCTCCTGATTTAAAAAAAAATAACAAGAAATCAATAGATAGTCCAACTAGTCCTGTTTTTCTACTCTATCTATCTATCTATCTATCTATCTATCTATATATATATATATATATATATATATATATATATATATATATATAGGAAGCAATAAGAGTGGAAAATGAAGTCACAATAGTTATATATTGGTGAATATATAATGATTCATTTATTTAATAAGGGTATACAAACATTTAGTTGGAGGATAGAGGGGACTCTTTATACTAAGGTATTTCGAAGCCCAATGCTTCTCCTCAGAAGAGTAGAAAAGATGCTAGGTAACATAATGGAGATGCGACGTCTAGCGTGGGATTCATCATGAACGAAATAAATCAATTAAAATATTGATGATGTTAGGGGAAATTATCTCGAATTCTAAGATAAAGGAGGAGCGTATTATATAAAGTGTAGCGTAAAAAGGTGTATAGTTTTCTATCATAGTCTTAAATAACGTAAGTAGTTTATGTTTTAGGAGTCAAGGGGAAGTGTAAGGGTGGATAGGTGGTTGTCCTATTTTATCTGTATGTAAGATGTCTAGTATCTATACAGGGTTTTTTTTTATCGATAGATGCAACCGAGATGACAACAGCACATTGGGACGATGTATAATTTCAGGTGAAATATTATGATGATGAATTAAGTAGGACTGAACAAAAGTAACGATTATCCCAGCGTTACTTATAAAAAGGCTCTGGTTATAGTGTGATGTTATGAGAATTAATGAAAGTCGTGGAATGGATAACATAGGGCGTCGTGTACTGAAGTTTTAATTTAGTAATGCAAGGGAAGGTCTGGAGGTGAGTTAAAGGATGAGGTGGGTATGGGTAGGTAGTTATAAGGCTATACTAATAAATTTCTAAAGATGATATATATTAGATAATATGCAGTAATAATCCAAGGGTTGCCCTGTTATTAGGTGTACAGGGAGGAGTGATGAAGTTTAAGGCAGAGGTATGAATATAGGGAAGCAAAGTTGATGGAGGTTGATAAACAAACAAAAATAATTAGGATGTGGACGAATGGCATGGTGGGATAATAAGGAAAGAATATACTACTACTACTACTAATAATAATAATAATAATAATAATAATAATAAATAGATGAATAAAATTAAGGGACAAACAAATAAAAGAATAAAATAAAATGAAAAAGAAATGAAAAACTAAACAGAAGTTTAGTTAAATGGGGCGAAAAACTAGGGTACATGTATACAAAAGTGAGGCACAAAGGTATATTGTATGCATGGGTTTAGCCAACAGAGCAAAGAGTTCGGTAAACAATATCCCGGAAGATACAAATCTCTAGGTCAGGAGACTGCCTGCAGATGTCAATATTACAGTCCTGAATTCCCTAGCTGCATGGACCAGTGACATAAGTTATTGATGAACAAGCAAGGTATAAACAACATACTACATTTCGGCTCGTGTTTAATGAGAAATGAGTTTTCCCTGTGTGGAAATTCTGAGTTAACTTTTACAACAAAATTTATTTTTTGACAACGAATACAAACTTCTTTGTCAAACAATAAATTTTTGTTGTAATTCATAATTTAACTCAGAATTTCCATTTGCGCTATCTCGCATATTGAGCTTTCTTTATCTGCTTGGAATCATCTTATAAATATTGATACTAATATTTAGTTGTACTTTATGTTTTCAGTATTATACAATCTGTAATCCTACGGCATTTTAGTACTTCATTTAATTTTATATATATATATATATATATATATATATATATATATATATATTAGTAATATGTTATCTTGTCACTATACTTCATCCGTGTTGTATTATGTGGCCTATATTAGTAAAGGGTTAGCGATAACATGGAGAGAAGAGAGAGAGAGAGACACGTGTGAACGGAACAAAAGCTTTATTAACACTAAAGAAGGAGTAGTAGTTTTTGCTACTACGATATACCACGTGATTGTGTGGTGGAAGGTTGCAGGCAATGGTGATAGTGGGAGTAATCCAAGTCAAGGGGAGATAACTCGTGTTACTTGATGTATATAGCAATCCGTACACGCACACGTTAGATGGTGAGAAACAGGGTGACTGGCGTGAATAAAAACTAAATCAAAAGCTAGGTACTGAGATGAATGAAATGATGTAAATATTTAAATGAGAAAATAACAAAAAAATAAAATGGACGGAAAAAGTAAGTGGGGAAGTGGTATATGTTTCATAATAACATCATAATGTATTCTGATATCTGGAGATCATTTGACTTTATGATCTTTGTGAAAAAAACATAGATACCAAATAATATAAACGATATAAATCATATATTTAATAATAGCATGGAAGCCCGACGTTGTCTGGGATTGAATGACGATTAACAAATATTCCCTCTTCCCATACATTTTTTTTACAATTAGAGGCTCCCAAATGCTACTAAATTCTAGGTTTGGTTTGCTTAGTAATTTTTTCTTTTTTTAGCATATGTGCTGTCTTCTTGAGTCGCCTGACTCTCCACCTTGCATCATTGTCAATTATTTTGATCTTGTTCCACAAAGGGAAGAGTGTTTCTTTTTCTTTCCATATGTGATCAGCTAGTCCCGACTTTTCGACCTCTCCCCGCTATTCTTCTAGCCTTACCTTTTTCACAAATTCAAAACCGTAACCACAAAATAGAGACTAATTCACAGAATACAAAAATATCTATGGAGCCAGTAACTTTTCTCTTTTCTTTTCCAAACAATAACCAACGTGCCTGAAGACGGTCGAAGAACAATCTGACCAGAACATTGCACAAATAACATTTAAGATGAGAACAATAGTCCGATCAATACAAGTAATATAAGCAATCAGCCGTCATCTAAAAAATTCAGAACTTTAATGGTAGATGATATATAAATGATTAAGAGATGTCAGTATCAATCAGTTTGATCCTGGTTTGCGGACGTTGAAGATTGGGAGACCGGAGACAATTATAAAAAGAAGTGGAAGAAAATGTACGATATCAGTGATTTTGAGGACATGTATGCTGGAGAACGCGGAGATTAGTACTGATATTAGTTTTTCTTCTTACATGAGCCAAGTTGATTTAAATTTGATCAAAGTTAGTTTGACAGATCAACACTTGATTGCATTGATCAAGTACACTTGATCTGGAATTGGTTTATTGAAACTTTGCTGATCGTAATTTTACTAAATTTGTGTTTTTGCTACTTCTTTTTTCACTTCTTATTTGATTGATTTCAATGCGTGTTTGATCTAGATTCAGTGAGGTCTGATTAATTAGATTTAAGTTTCACTGAACCGATTTATGCTTGAGATGCTGAGATGTTGTCTGTCAATGTTTCAGTGACCAACTTATGAAAAAGCTCATCCAAACCGATCTGTAATTAATCGTTCAAGTGTGATTATTCAATCGTGTTAAAATATGAAAACAAAATAAATAAAGTAATGTGTTTATACATGTGCAAGCATTCCAGATAATGTTTACTCATAAAACGCTGTGACTTACAATTATTTCAAACATGTTTTACTTACTGAGCTGTTCAAGCTTGTTATATTATTTGTTTAGTAAAACTAATATTGAAGTGTTTTTTCTCATTTATGAATACGATTGAGGAAGAAAACTTTAAACGGATTTTTATTTAAGCATAATGTTTTTTTTTTTATTAATTATTATTATGTTTACTACTTTTCAAGGCCCAATGGCCACTCGAGGATAAAAACTAATGAGTGTCAGTTGGGTGGTGAGACAACACCACAATGATTGTAATGGTGGAAGTTTGGTAGAATCCAATTAAAAAGATGGCTCAACAAAGATTTGTTCACATTGGACTTGAAAATGACAATGTTGTAGTCTACTGGAGAGCAGCCCTGAGGTATTTTGTTCAACGGACAGTTCTAGGAAAGAAATATTAATTGTTAATGTCATTCAACTGAGAATAAATTATTATAGAAATATTTTGTCGCAGAACTTGCTGGATATTGTCATACGGTAAAACTAATTAGACAAAAACAATTCAAATTGGAGTATTAATTTTTCCCCTTGGAAATCACTCCAGACAAGGAAGGAAGACACTTGATGTAAAGGGTTAAAAATCACCACATTAAGGTTAAAACTGGTCAACAACAAATGTTATATGGATAGATTCCAACTCAGAAAACAACAATTCTTCCGCCTTTGTCAGAAATCAGTGTTCGTAGAATGTGAGAACTAAAGGTCAAAATTATAATGTTTAGAGTTGATAAATGTGTCTGAATACAAAATAATATTCATTAGCACGATTTTTTTTTTTTTGCATAATTAAAGGGTATGGCCCTATAAATTTAGGCGATTAAATTTATAACAATATTTCATAAGAATGAACTAATTTAATTCCATTACAGCTTTCTAAAATATACTGAATCTTATTGAATTCTCAAGTGATATGGTTCGTTGTCCTAAAATCTTATTGAATTCTCAAGTGATATGTTTCGTTGTCAGAACGAGAAGACGATTACATTTCTGCTGATGCTAACTGGATTAAACCTTAGTCTGGGAAAGCTTCTCTAACTGGATTTATGCTGATATTCTTTTTTGCTTGAAACTACATTTTTTCTATTTCAAGAATGACTTTGCATGCAAGACTAATTTCTTCTAATATATAAAAGGCTGTCTGTGTGTATGTCTGTGAGTTACGTCTCTGTGGACTCTGAAATGGCTGGGCCGATTTTTTTAAAATTTCACACAAATATACTTTGTGACTGGAAGTGTTCTTTAATAGGTTTTGTATCAGAATGCCTCCGATAAGTATCAAAAGAATCCTGTTAAAGAAGAAACAGTCTGATTTTGACCAAAGTTTACACCCTTATACAAACTAACATCACAAGAGCGTTTGAGAAGTTTATCACTGCACAAAAAAGGCCCGGCATATAAAACCAATCACTGTGGGTGCTTTACTAGAGCAGGCAATCAATCGATTAGATCGAAAAATGGGCGATTTCAATGATTTCAATGAGAATAAAAGTATGGGAAGTGTGGAACACTCGTTGCTCCTCATTCAGGTACCGTATAGTACGTTGAAAATTGTTTATTAAATGATATTTTAGTATTTATGGCTAAAATTTCACACAAAATCAGAGATACCTAAATTTTCATGAATATTTTCTGCAGCCTTTTTACTTACTTTAAATTAAACTAAATATAGCCGATAGCTGTACGCACCTTCATTTAGCAGCCACGTAAAAAATTAGAAAATGATTACTTATTTAGTTTAGGAGTAAATCCTGTTTATACAAATATATAAACATAGAAAAGTAAGTAACTTTTATATAAAAGGACAGTTGTTTATGTTCGTTCATATAAAAAGAGAGTTGTTTGTCCATCCATTCGATCTGAGTCATTTGGTCCAACCATTGTGAAATGGAAAATAAGATGGCGCGCCATATCAGCATCTCCATATAAAATCAGCATCTCTATATAAAGGGTCTGCATGAAACTCGTAAGACGGACACAAGAGAAAGGATACCCAACAGCTAAGAAGCGAACAATTGCATCGTTGATTCCAGCTATAAAAACCATAAAAAAAACAAACGAGAATCAGAGATTTTCTCTCTTGTTCCATCATGAATTCCACCTGCTTTCGACGAACTATTTATTCCTCGACAAAGAATACGAACAAAATCAGATAGTTTTATGAAACTATTACGTTCTACAGCAAATTCTGGCCGATCTTTTCGACCCACTTTTAATATGCCTGCTACTACTAGATCTTGCTGTCTGGGGATTTCTGCTTCCTTAAATGAACCAAACACTGAAGTTATTTATGTCATTTGAATTAAGTGTTCGTTCATATTATATGGATTAATCGGATTAATGTTCTTATCATTGAGTGTTATTTGTACAACATTTCGGTGTATGTAATCTCTGATCTTCTTCAGGTATGTAAGTTGTCATGTTTGGTAAAGAAATACTGCGATTGACTCTACATCAATCGAAATGCTGTGACAATGGCACTCAAGATGAGAACACTGGTCAGATTCATCCAAATGATACAAATAACCAATCCTCATATAAAAAGTTCAGAAATGTAATTAGAATTTTATTATTATAGAAATTCTTTCACATAATTTTTTTCCTGAAATATATGATTTTAATTAGTAAACAAAAATGTCCTAAATTAATTGGATTTTTATGATCTATACAAATAGACTTGTTTTTTTTCATTGGAATTAGAAATTAAATAAATTAGAAATTTTTATCGTTTTAATGTTTACGCTCATTTTATTGACTTACATTAATTTGTTCAGCTAGATGATTTAGTGCATCAAAGAAGTAATCTACATTTGGAATCTAAAAGGTATGTGCATAAAAGTATCGAATTTCGAGTCATATCAATATTTGAGGCTTCTTCCCTCTTTTTATTCACACCATTATCGATGCCACCATTCAGTCTCGAAAGACAAAGGATAACCCCCCCCGTGTGTCAACCTCTGCTTTTTCTATCCACGATTTTTTCCGTCAAACAAATCTCTTCTATTCCGCTTTTTCTGTAGACATTTCTCTCTTTCGTACTGTTCTTATAAGAGAGTTTTCTCTGTTTGCCTTTTCTAATTTCTCTTGGTTTGTTCACTTTTTGTCCAGGATATCTTTAAAATTCTCCTCAATATAAGTCCGTTGCTCCATTCCCAATTTAGGACGATATTTGAAAATAGTCTCCCCTCCCATATTAATGCGTGGATGTTTTGGCTTTATCTACATCGAGTTAGAATGTTTGAGCATTCTAGCTTTACCTTATAAGTAAAATACGATGATGGAACGTTTATCAATTTGTGAAGTCGGGTTATTTTGTATTAATTTAGATTTGAAGAACTCATTTAAAAACTAGTTAAGAGCAATACCGTTTGGGTTACTTAGTTAAAAATAATGCATACTACAGAGAAAAAGACGCGTTTTTCTGAGTTTAGATAATAGTGCAGTTTTAATTTAGAAAATTCTTCTTTTTTTTTGTCCAAGATATCTTCAAAATTCTCCTCAGGAACCAAGTTTCAGCTGCATCTAGTCTCTTCCTCGTGCTGTTGGGGATTGTCCAGCACTCACAACCGTATAAAAGAAGTGAATAGTCTGAACACCTTAACAACATAAAAAAGGAAGGGTAACAATGAATTCATGAATGCCTAAAGGGAGAGAGATAGATGGAAAGTCGTAACGGTCAATGTCTGTACCAAGCAGGACACCACTTAAATGGATGAATGAATACAGTGGTAATATTGACTACATTAACTTAAATCTAATTTGATGAAAAAAGGTAAAAAAAAAAAAAAAATGATGAAAATTTAATATGATCTTTGACATAGGTTCTTGGTTTGCGTTTTAGCATTCGCAGAGAAAAGTGCCCATTTTACAAAAATAAGTAAATAAATGAATAAATGACAAAAAATTGAGAAAAATTAAAAGAACAAAAAAGAATAGAAAACAAGAATTTTGTCTAAATCTGTTGGTATACAACCTCCTTATTTACTTGCCTCCCCATAAACGGCATAATCACGTTTGACACCCCGGTTCTCATCAGACACCGAAGTTAAGCAACGATGAGCCTGGCCAGTACCAGATGGGTGACCATTTGGAACTTCCAGGTGCTGTATGTGCTCTACGCTTATCTTGGCATTGTTTCCAGTCTTCATGGACCTCTCCTTGCCACTGGATTCAAGCAATGCCGATTTAGGAGAGGTATGGTTGGCGATTGCGCAACTCTTGCCACACAAACGCGCAGCTGAACCTACAGGGGGTATCCTTTATCTTCCAAGACTGAATGAAGGCGTCGATTCATTCACACTATTAAACGTTTTAATACCAACGGTTTTTGATTAGGAAAGAAAAAAAAACTATAAAACAAATGAATATTATAAGTCATGTTACAAGGTTCACATCGTAAAACAGTTGAAATCCGCGATACGGTGGTCCTAGGATATTTTCTTTTTCAGGTTACGATGTGGAATACAATGTTTACCCCGGCTTACGGTGTTATTTATAATGTTATTTCATTATACACAAGTGTATTATATACTGTACTGTATTTTGTTACAAATTTTTAATGCCGTATCCCGGAGTTTTACTGTAATTAAATTAAAGTCCCGAGCAAGAGAGGGAAGAGAAAGTGTAGTAAATAAAAGAGTGGAAGGTACAGAGAAGGAGAAGTTGAATAAATGAGAGGGATAGAAGACAAGAGCAAAAAAGAGGTGAGAGAGAAGATAGAAGGAAAAAGTCAAATGAGAAGGAGGAGAATGAAAATGATAAACGAAAAGAAAATGAAAGGGGGAAATAAAGGGAAAGACATAAGTGGTGGACGAATGTTTGTTTGAAATGGATATTTGTTGAGGTCATTTACGGGCGCCGCTCCCGTGGGTCGATGGGTAGAACTGCCGGCTATCAACGCGATGGTTCTCGGTTCAATCCTCAACTTGGGAGAGGTGCTAGTCTAGCCGCACTGATGAGTTGTGATACAACGAAACAGTACTGTATGTGGATGACTACATATATATATATACTAGCAGGGTATCCCACGTTGTCCGAAAGTGAATGATGATCAACGAATGTTTCACACTCCCAAGTTTGCTTTCATTTAAGCCTGATGAGGTCTCTAGTTACTAAAAGCTAGCTGACCGAAACATGTTCATGTAGCAATACATTACTGCTTATGTAAAAACAAATAAAAAATATACCTTGCTCTATTTCGGTATTGAGAACTCTTGTATTAACTTCGTCATACTTCACTGGTTGCCTTACCTCTGAAAAATAACGACCTCAAAATTATATATATGTAGTAAATTATGAAAAAATATATGTCAATTAAATTACATAGAATTCTTTCCTGCATTTCATTTTA
Organism: Euprymna scolopes; assembly: GCF_053919585.1. Taxonomy (NCBI): domain Eukaryota; kingdom Metazoa; phylum Mollusca; class Cephalopoda; order Sepiida; family Sepiolidae; genus Euprymna; species Euprymna scolopes. The sequence goes on along the minus strand of NC_136503.1, from coordinate 15,840,858 downwards.
GTAAGGATTCGTCAGACTACTACTTAGCTCTACTCATGTATTGAGCACTGTTGAAGTAAATATTGAAAATCAATACATAAAAAATTATGTAGATACATAATTTAACACAGACACACACAACAAACACACACATATATAGAATTAAATGTAAAAACTTGTGTATAAATTGATTGCCATATATATTTTCAAAAGATTGCGTAGCTCTACGTACGTATCGAGCACTATCTAAGTAAATACTGAAAAAATAAATAAATATATATATATATATAGCTATTGTGTGATTCAATTAAAGCCCGGTCTTTAGAGAGAGAAAGAGAGAGAGGGTGTAAAATGAGTGAGGTAGTAGGGAAAAACAAACAAACAAAAACAAGTGGGAGAGGCGGAAAGGAGGAAGATAGAAGGAAAAAGTTTGACGTTTATTCACTATTCTAAAGTTGTATTCTCATGATTGTTGCATGAACACTTTCTCATCGTGCATTCAGCTGAGATTTGCTGCCATTTTCATTGGGTTCCTTCTAGTATATTATTATTTCGTATGTATATAAATCTACTAGATGCAATAGCATCATTCTATATTTTTACTTTTGTGTAGAATATAAAAGAGAATATATGACCTCGTTGGTATAACTCTGTCTTCTCAATGTCTACTCTTCCGATGTTGCATTTTTATGTTTGTCCTACGAGCACTTTCTATTCATGCATTCATCTGAGCTTTGCTGCCATTCAGCGTTTGCTTCTATCGTCTTCTTTTTCTTCATCTTTTTATTTGTCTTATTCTTTGTCTTTTCGCCTTTTTCTTCGTCTTCTTTGTCTTCTATGCCTTCTCCATTTTCTTCATCTTCATCATCTTCATTTTCTTCGTCTTCTTCATCTTTGTCTTCTTCGCCTTCATCTTCGTCGTCTTCATTTTCTTCATCTTCTTCTTCGTTTTATTATTAGTCTTCTTCCTCTTCATCTTCTTCATCTTTGTCTTCTTCGCCTTCTTCTTCACCTTCATCTTCGTCTTCATCTTCATCATCTTCTTTCTTCCTCTTCTTCGTCTTATTATTAGTCTTCTTCATCTTCTTTTTATCTTCTTCTTCTCCATCTTCGTTTTCTTTTGTTAAGTCTTCTTCTTCCTTGTGGCATTGCACTATCTGCCAAATCGCATCCTATCACCATCAATATTTCTAGTTGTCAGCAACATTTCAACTCTGATAACTTCTCCCCGCTCGAACTTTGCAATTCCTTTCCGCTTCTTGTTATCCGTGAACATTATAACATGCACAGATTCACACCCACTGTCAACAGTCGTCTTTGTTTTTTAGCCCCTTTGATTTGAGTATGGCCATTACACTTTCATCTTCTTTTCTTTTACTTTTCTCCCAAATAAAAGCTTTACATTTTTTTGAAGTTTATCGAATTGTTTGAGAGAACAATAACGAATTATTTATGAAACTTGCGATCTTTTGACTGGTTTGAATTTCATTTTGGACTCAACAGAAGGAACCACATAAAGGTTACCAAAGTCCGTGATGAAAGCGTTGTAATGGAATCTGCATCATACTGAATCATCCGCTTACATTCATTTCACCATTGTTAGTAACCTTGTTTGGAGAAAATAAATATATCTACATGAATAAATTGAAAGTTTTATTTATTTTTCATACCTATATTACCATACAAATGGCTCACTATTATTAAATTAGTTTGGAATTATTTTGGAGATAAGTAATTTGTATATTTTTTATTTTTTTTTTATTTGGACTATTATCCTCATCTTTTAGTTGTTGTTTTCACGACGTTTCGACCAATTATTCCTCTGGTCTTCGTCAGGTTAACCGCGACGGCATAGGAATGTCTCGGGACAAGATCAAAGTGTAGTATCTGTTCTTCAGATGCTGCACTTCTATTTCTTGTTCTCTTTCGGTGAAGGAGAAATCCTTCACGACTGAGACAATTTTTATTTTTGTACCTTTTCTCCACGTTAAAAAACGACCCTGGTGTCTAACTCTGTCCCGTGGGGAGGCATAGTAAATAGGTACATCCACAGCAATTGCTGCCTTTAATAGCTGTTATCTCACCACGGTTTGGTCAACTAATCCTTTGACCGGCTTTGAGTGGGATTGAAACCGCTACTTCTAGACAATGCTCACCTGAAATCGTAGATATCCCGTATTTTTATCCACTGCACCACTGGCCCCGAAGGGGAATCAAGGTTGGATTTGAAAAAAAATGTCTCACTGTTAAATCAATAATACAACATATGATTTTGAAATACGGTAGAGAAGAAAGAACCTAAGTATAGTTATTTGTATATTTGTATTAAATTACATAACTATTATATTTTAAACAGTTTATAATAAATTAATGCTTTATGTTATTTATTTGTAATTTTAGTGACTATTTTCATGTATATATATATGTGTGTGTGTGTGTGTGTGTGTGTGTGTGTGTGTGTGTGTGTGCGATGGACCCTCTCATCGATTTCAACGTATGAGCTTCACAACGACTAAGTTGCTCGGAAATTCGCACAGATGATTTGTTTATAGTGGGAAAGGCTTTGTGCAGAACCAACCACACTTTTTAGTATAACTGTTGATCTCTGTCGGTGCAATGGGTGCTACAAGACAGATCAGACAGTAGACCTCAGTGCATGACTTGTGACCGCTCTATAAAATGAGTGGAAAACTCCATTGTTAGTATACACTAATATTAGGTATTTTAAAGAGACAAAAAGCAAGAAAATTGTACTTCAGTTGTACAAATTTTTAGTGTGACCCCCATCTGTAATGGAATCGTCCATTAGAAACAAAATGGAATAACATTACAATTAGTAATATTATTTAACCTGTACATATAGAGTAAAAGAAAGAGACTAATTTGAATTTGATATGTTTATTTTTTTAACTATAAAAAAATGTGATCAATTTTAGTTGTAAAAGAGAATTATGGCATCACTTAAACCAGACATGTCAAACTCATAGTCTCACGAGTGCCATAAGACTGAGTTTGTGTTGTCTATAAAGGCCGTACTCTTACAATTATAATTGAAATGATTTAATAAAAATTATGGCAGAATATTTTTTTCTTTTGATTTAAAGACATGTGATACTTTGGTTCTATTCGAGAATGTAACTACAAGCGTAAATGTAATTTTCTAAACAAAAACTATAACGAAAGAAATTAACATTAGATATAAATGTCTTTTTATTTCAATAGAACGAAGTTTTAAATTAATGGTTTGGACGGACTATTGTTCTCACCGTGAATGTTATTTATGTAACTTTTCGGTCGGGGTAGCCTCCGACCTTTGTCAAGCATGATGGTCCAAGATGGTGACCAACATGCCTGAAAGGTCGGAGGCTACATCGACCGAAACGTTGCACAAATAACACTCGAGATGAGGGCAATAGTCCAGTGAAAACCAGTAATAGTAACAATCAGCTCTCGTCTAAAAAAATACAGAACTTTAAATTAATTCTTCAACTGTATCTGAAACAAATCCACTGCTCGTAAATTACAATAGTTTAAAATAGACAAGTGCTCCAAGACTTTTTAATGTTTTACCCGGAGGCTAGACACTTCTTGCTGTCAACAATATTTCGTATGTCTTGCTGAAATTTCTGTGCAATTCCAAGTTTTATCAGCGATGACAAGTGATGATGAGTCGACCTATAAATGATTGTAAATCCCTTGCGGCTTTTCATAATGTAATTTCTTAAATATTAAACATAATGATAACTTAAAATAAAACGTTGTATCTGTGGTGTTCTAAATGTCAACCGGTGGATTCAATGTCACACAAAAAAGGACTCTCCTAAGGTGAGGATAGAAAAGAAATTCTCTCGATTTTTTGGACAATCCTCGTAATAATCCCGCCTCCACTTTCTGAAAGTTACTGTCTATGCAAACTGCAAATAAGCTTACAGTGAGTCGTATACAGACCATTGGCAGTATGTTTAACATACTTAAACTGACTTAAACTATTCTTAAAATTTAGAAACCGTTGTGGTAAGAACATGGATATAACAACGGCACCTCACCAGGACTACTTACTTGAATGCATTACCTATTTAAATAGTATGCCTTCCATTAGGTTATCATTGCTAGAACTCAAAAGGGACTCGGACTCTTTCTCTCTTTCTCTCTCTCTCTCTCTCTCTCTTTATATATATATATATATATATATATATATATATATATATAAATGAAATAATAATGAAATAAATGAAAATAGTCACTAAAATTACAAATAAATAACATAGAGCATTATATATATATATATATATAATATATTTGTAGTCATCGACATACAGTCCTGTTTCGTTGTATCACAACTCACCAGTGCCGCTAGACTAGCACCTATCCCAAGACGAGGATCGAACCTAGAACCGTCGTGATGACAGTCGGCAGTTCTACCCCTTGACCACGGAAGCGGTGCCCGCAACTAATCTATCCGAATGTCTATTTAAATAAACATCCGTCCGCCACTTGTAAAGTGCTCAAACGCTTGTTTGTAAACAAACCGCGAGCTTCGCATTTTTCAACCAAGTTCTCAACTATATATTGAGAACTTGTTTCTTCTATGGAAAGCAGCGATTTACTAGGTTGTCTGACGAGGACTTCTGTTTTTTTTTAACTGATCACTTGCCCAAAAAATAATATGTCCAGTGTCGCACCCATGTAAATTTATTTATATTAAATATATATATATATATATATATATATATATATATATCGCTCTTCTTTTATTGGGTACTCTTAATAACCTCGTTAAATTCATTAGTAATCACTCTTGAATACCTTTAACCTGGTACAAACACACACACACACACACACACACACATATATATATATATATATATATATATATATTGTATATTTTTGTTAGTATAAGGGGTCTTCCGTAAGTAATGCCTCCTATTTTTTATTTCATAACCTGAAAGTTTCATTTCACTGTTGCAGATATTGACAGTGTGACAACCTTTGTCATGGAGGTGCGTCAGCGTCAGAAACAGAGATGCATCATTAAATTCATAGCAAGTGCATTGAGAATGGTGGTGACTATGTACAATAAAAAATTCTGGAACACAAAATGTCGCTCGTTTTAATAGTATCACTCCCATCGTCGTAACTCTTCAACGTTTTAAGTAAAAAAAAATAGAAGGCTTTACTTTTGGAACTACCTTTATATATATATATATATATATATAATGTTAGTGTTGGATTTGATAATGTACAGCCGATTGTGACAATTTTTTGTTGCGCACATTATGCCTACCTTTTAAAAGATAAGGTAATGCCTGGAAGTATGGTCGCATGACAACAGCAGAGGTGCTGCACTATCCTCTGTCTCCAAAGGCGGAGGTAATGCCTGGGAGGATGGTGTCATGGCAACAGCATAGATACTACACAAACTACTATTGAACTGAGCATCGAGAGTGCATTAGTCTAAAATCAGATTGTAAACTGAATTGAGGGTTAAAGATTTCGTTTTTAGACAAATAGATACTAAATTCCTATCAGTAATAAAAGTACAATAATGCATTGCATAGGAGTAATAGTATAGTTTCGGCTTCAGACACGCAGATACAGCATTTCTATTAGTAATGCTTTTAATTATTGGTAATACATGATTATTAGTAATAGTTGTTTATTGATTATACTTTATGTTCTGTACAGTTCTAAAGATTTTCTTCTTGTGATTGAATTGAAATGTGCTGTTTTTATTCCTATTATACACCTTCAACATTAACAAGTACAGTATAATTCACTTTAGTATAGTCTACAACGTTGTAGTCTTGAATGCCAAATACTGGTTCTCCATGGGGTCGGGTAGAAAAATAAACTGGCGTCTTTTTAATTCATTTTTAAATCAATCTCCGTTGATCTTGGCTCAAACTAATACATGAGCATATGCAATTTCGGTTCAATCTGTTTTGCAGCAGAAACAAGAAAAACCGATTCAAATGTTGCATGTTTATTCTTACATGTCATCACACGACGTTTTTATTCTTTTGGTACCGGTTTGTGTTTCTGACTTGGGTAACATGTTCGCATTTTGTTTTAAAGGTTAATCTTGTATTGTTTTATTTTTCGTTTCGCCAATGCACGAGTTCGACACAAGGCCATCAGGTCAGAGCATTCTCAGTGCATATATTACATAAGAATAGTCATATTGTTTTTTGTCAAAAGGCAAATAAGAAAGAGTTTATCAATCATGCATTCGGCCATTGAGTGCTAATCGAAAAGATTCAATGACTACCATCGGTTAGCTGTTCACTTCTAATCAATAGCAGTCGGCTCCATATTCCATTTTGTGGGGAATCGATAATGATCAAAGGGTTCAAATATAGAAGAGACTTATTAACCACGTGGTTTGTTCTAAACGAAAACAATGGCCGATTCAACCAAACAAAAGTCTGCCTTTTTTTTAAAGATACGTCCATTAAATCTGCATGCAATAAAGCAATAAAAATACGCCTTTAAATTGATGTGTGACCTACATACAGAACCTCATACAGATATGCATAGACACATCTAAAAGAAGTGTGCATTTAGTGAGTTTTCTATCTATCTATCTATCTATCTCTCTCTCTCTCTCTCTCTCTCTCTCTCTCTATATATATATATATATATATATATATATAATTATTTGAAAAGGAAAACCGAGAATTTATAAAATAATGTTAATCAACGTTTCATCCCTATTTCAGGTGACATCATCCGGATTTTCGAGGTAAAAATATAGAAGAAAATAATCGTAAATCACATTTCTTCTACATTTTTACCTCGAAAATCCTGATGATGTCCCCTGAAATAGGGACGAAACGTTGATTACTATTTTATCAATTCTCGGTTTTCCGTTTCAAATAATCATAACGTCAACCATCGCTTGTATTTTCATCTTATATATATATATATATATATTCAATAGGCAATTGACTCTGTGGTAATAAATACACACTCTGCATGAATAAATATATATATTTCAGGGTATTTTACGATCGGTCAAGGGCGTCCGTCTTACTAGCATATAATATATTAATTATTGCGTAATTACTATGAACAAGGGATAAAAAATTTTTATATTTATTAACTTCTCTCCGAGACTTGTTGGAACCACTTTAAAAATTCTATTTGTTTCATGATGTATCAAAGAAATGAATGTTGCAATAATGAGCAAATAACCTATTACCAAATATATCAACTTTGTATCAACTATATTGCTCCGTACCATAATGTGTTTATATACAAAGTTATGTAACTATATTATTATTATTTTTATTGTTTTTATTAACAACAATCAAGGACAGATATTTAACTAGTTTAATAAATTATGAAAAAAAAAAATAATCCAGTGAATTGGTATTAATATATTTTAAAGATGTTTATTCCTTCTCTTCAATAATAATGGGAAATAAAACTATAGAATTTAAACCTAAATTAATGAAATTATTTAAATTATTAAAAAAACACAAAAAAAAACACTTGGGCTAAATTTCTTTCTGTCTGCACTCTTTATATGTAAGGTTTCGTCTGAGTAAAAATATTGCAATGAAACCGAACATGGATAAACATTTAGTTGACATTATTTTTTTAAATATTGTTGTTGTTGTTGTTGTTGTTATTATTATTATTATCATTATTATTACCATTATTATTATTATTCAGTTGGTGTTTTCTGTTATAGAAGCTTTGTTTGAATTTTAAAATAAAATACGTATAAAGTACGTTTATAAGCCAAATTACAACGAAGAATTTGGAGGTAAACAAGTATTTCTTTGTTTAAAATTAATATTTCGGCGATAAACGCCATCCTCAGAATTTTATATATTTTTTTCTTTCTTTTTTTTTTTGTCCTCGCCATGATGTTAAACTGGAGAAAAAAGTTAGCAAAGAGTGCCCGTGTTGTCCGTCTGCGGTGTTATTTTAAAAATGTCGAAAGAATACTTTGGTGCACGTGAAAGTCAAAGATGTGTTTTCCTTGATAGAAGCGCAGTTTAAATTTTGAAATAAAATATGTATAAAATGTTTATAAGCCAAGTTATTATTTAATATTAATTACGGAATTAAATAAATAAAATAATCTGTTTAATTAATTAAATTTGCAACTATATTTGAATGCCTGTGAGAATGGCCTCCTTAGACTAAACAGATACAACATTTTGATCTTAACCTGTAGAGTGAATGAAAATAAATGAAAATCGAATTTTGTGATTGTTACTCTTTCAAACTTGTATTTTGTAAGATTTTTATCATCTTTTGCAAAATATCTAAAAAAAAAACAAAAAAAAACAAACAAACAAAAAACATGTAGTCCTACTTTTTCTAAAAGTTGTTTTCGTGTTTTTGTTATTCGTTTTAATTTGTTTCCAAAGATAAATGGCTCAGATATGTTAGATAGGATTTATGTCAAGGGAGTGACATGGTTACGAAAAGTGCTTAATAGCTTTTCAGAATTGTCATTCACTGTTAAAAGGCTGCATTTACCGTCCAAACAGTCATTATGGAATATGGAAAGTTGTCCTCCGCGAAAAAAAAAAGGCATAAACATTTTTAATTCATGTTTTCTACGCATTCGTGAACTTTTGAAGGAACAGATTTCAAAGAGATTCACATTTTCCAAATCAACAATTCACTGTGTTTGACAGAAGCTTATTCACAGTCTAAACAACGTGCATTACAGACTTATTTGATCTTTTTTTTTTTTTTGTAACATACAACGTCATACAATGTATGATACCTCGGCTCCATTAGTCACCAACAAGAGTTGGTAACACAGTTTTGATGTTTAATATTGATACCTCTGGTACCAAAAACAATTTTTCTCACCAGAGAGATTATCTCCCGCCCCAACAAAAACCGAAACATGAATTCATTTTTGCAGTTTTATTTTAAAGCACGTTTTTTTTTTGCTTTTTTTTTTCACGTTTATTTTTTAACATACAACGTGTGCTACCCTGTCTCCATCTGCCGCCAACAAGAGGCGGTATACTGTTTTGTTGGCTAAGGTATGGAACTACAAAGACTTTGGGAACTACAAAGATGTTTTACCACGAGAGTATTAAAAAAAAAGGCAACCTGCATTCAATTTTGCAGTTTCATAATATCTTATTAACGCGTGTGTTATTTTTTACACTTATTTTTTAAATATGTTTATTTAGGCAGCATTTTTTCTCTTGGGTATATCTTATTAAATCAAATAGATGTTTTTGTCTATTAATTTTATGTTTGATTCTTTCGAATAACGGATGTGTATCTTATTTTTTCGCATAGACCATGTGATACACAGTCTCCATCAGCCACCAAAGATGGTAACAAAGTTTGGTAGCTACTCTTGCACCACATATCATTTGTCATCAGACAGATTTAAAAATAAACACAACCCCCATTTAATTTGGCAGTTTCATAAGATTATTTTTTATTTTTTTTTTTTTTTTTAGTCGTTGGTGACATTCTATGTGAAAACGATCGCCGCTTGATGTCACTTAAACACGGGAAATTGTTAAGAGGTTAATATTTCTACATTTTAAAGATTGGGGATATGATAACATTAAAGGAATTTTAAAAGCCAATTTTGGTGCTTATCAACGATTTATTATTATTATTATTATTAATTTTTTATTTAATTTTTTTTTCTAAAAATGTAGAACCCTTAATCTATTAACTAATACACAAACCAGCATGAAATAAAATTGGAAGAAACATTAATACCATCTCGATGTACAAGAAAAGAACTCGTGCCATCAGTTGCCGGCATTTCCTGTTAACTACTGATAATGGAAAAAAAGTCTAATTAAGTTAAGAGTCGGGTGGCAACTGAAATATTTGGATTTACTTTCCATTTTCGAAAAAAAAATCTCCAATACCGAAATTGACTTTTAGAATGTCTTTAATGTTTTCATTAGAAATCGTATTCTGTCACCCTGCTGTTTGGTCATTAAATTCTAGGCCTACTTTGAATTTCTGCAAGACACTAAGGCTCAGCAAGAGGATTCTGAACATTGTGTGTGTAGTTCTCATTCATGATCCCATCATTTTATTTACATTCTCTGACAAGAGAAATCATGTTGAAGCTTATAGATATGCCAGACCACTTCTCCATATCTAATACGTGATACCCAGCATCGGGAAAGAGTTCAAAAATTGGCTACTAGAAAGGTAGAGAACCTTTCAAGTCTTCCCTATGAAAGTCGACTCAAAAAGCTTAAGACTTTCTTCTTAACGATTACACGATGTTTTCATTTCGATTTACAATCTTCTCAACGGACATTATGATATACCTCAGGACCTGTTATTCATTTCTTCACCGGAAAATGGTCTACGTTGATGTTACAAGAAACTATTTCTCCACCGATTTCACTTAAATCCAAGGAAAACTGCTTTCTCAATCAGAATCCCTGGACGTTGAAATAGACTTCTTAGTGAAGTATTAATAATAAATGCACAAACAACGGAACAATTTAAAGTAAATTTGCTGGACTCTTCTTTGTAAATGTTTATATGGCGCTGAATCACAACTGTTTTCTATTTTGCCAATTGAATTGCATATGTAAACTGTTAAATTTTATATTCCACTCATTGTAACTGGTTTCATCTAAATTAGTTTGACTACTGATATATTCTCATCTCAACTATTTTGTTTTTCTTTTATCAATGAACCAAGTGTCACTCAAGCATGACGGTTGTTGGGTTAGACACAGAGACGGTGAGACAGTGAAGGCAGTTGTAACACGCCTCACTTCTGGACCTATTTCTGACCATAGTTACTGAGGATTGTGTAACAAATGTCTATTGCTCTCTCGAGAATACTGATCAAATTGGGATGATGATAGACATCACCCTAAACTTTCGACCCTAAGTTGAAGAGCCACTGCTAAAAATGACAAGTTACTACAATAAAATTGACTGGGATGCCATGAAGGATCACATTGGAGATGCTCCATGGGGGAATATCTTTTCTCTTCCTGCTGAACAGTGTGCGAATGAGACCACTGAATGGTTCAAGGCGGCAATTAAAGCACATGTTCTCACATGTAAGTTTTATAGCAAACCCCACTCTCCCCAATGGTTTATTCTACTTGTGCAGCTGCCATTGCTTAAAAGCAGCATGCATACCGCAGACTTACCCAACATACATCCAGTACAACTCGAAAAAAGTATATAGAAGCTAGAAGTAATTGTAAGAAGGAAATAAACACAGCCAAGAGAGAATATATCGATGGTTTATCAGAAAACACATTGAAGCAGAGAAATTAGGAAATTTGACTTCTGGAGAATTTATAATAATGTAGTAAATAATGGGCAATCAATAATTCCTTCACTATCCAACAATCATGAAGTTTGTACGGCAAATGAGAATGTTAATCTGCTTGCCAGTTAGTTTGTTTCCAACTCTACTTTGGATCCAGCAAACCACTCCCTCCCAGATTTTCCTCTGCGGACAAAAACCACATTAGATGATCTGAAAATCATCCCTTCTCAAGTACATGATATAATAAAAAAAATCTAGACACCTCACAATCATGTCATCCCTGCTGCACTATATAAAAAAATACTCTACTGAGGTTGCTCCTGTTCTCTCCAAACTTTTCAACAAATGCCTTAACGAATCTTGCTTTTCTGACTGCTGGAAAATTGCTACTATGGTACTAATTTACAAGAATTCTGGCGAAAGAACTGACTTATTAAATTATCGCCTCATTAACCGCCTCCCTCTTTTCACCAAAATATTTGAGTCCATAATTAATCAAGCTCTAGTCCACTACCTCACAGCTGCTAAACTTCTGTTCGGCCAAGAGTATGGGTTTAAGCAAGCCTATTCTACTGCAGATATTCTAACTGTAATCTTTGAACGTGTATACCATGCACTGGATAAAGTAGGGTAGAGGAGGGCAGTAGCCCTAGATATATCTAAGGCTTTTTACAGGGTATAGCACGATGGTTTTCTTAGGAAAATCAAATCCTATGGTATTACTGGACAAATACTAAACATAATTAAATCCTTCTTAAAAAAGAGAAGAATGCAGGTTCTCCTCTTCGATGGTCGTATGTCAAAACAATATGATATAAATGCGGGTGTGCCTCAGGAGTCCATTCTTGTCCGTTTATTATTCCTGATATTCATAAATGACCTCCCTGATAAAATTGTCTCTGAGATGGACATATTTGTTGATGACACTACGCTCTATAACAGACATGAGGGGAAAACGATTGAACATGTGTCCAAAGCAATGGCAGAAATACTAGAAAAAGATCTCCAGTCTGTAGTGGAATGGGGACAAAAATGGATGGTCACATTCAATGCTGCCAAAACTAAGCTTCTTTCCTTTAATAACTACAATAAACCTGCTAAACCACCAATAGCCATGACTAATGAGACATTACCTGAAAGTACTTCGTTTAAACTCCTTAATATTCATAGAGAACATGAGTTGAACAAATACATTGTGGGCATTGCTAAGGCTGCTGTAAAGAAGGTGGACTCTCTCTATTGTGCTAAAAAGTTACGCCTGACAGTATCCTGTACATCTACAAGGCCACCATTTGCCCATGTATGGAGTATTGTTGCCACATTTGAGTTGATGCATCTACTACTAGTCCTTCCCTCTTAGACAGAGTTCAAAAGAGTCGCCAACTCAATAAGTCCTACACTATCAGCTAGGCTTCAACCGCTGTCCCATCGACGAAATGTTGCATCCCTCTGCCTGTTTTACAAGGATTTTAATGGTACATACTCTGACGAACTACAAGCCATTGTGTCCCCTAGACGAAATACACCCAACAAACTCGACAAGCAGAAAAATCCCACTTCTACACAGTAGAAATCCCTAGATTTAAGAAAGCCTTCTACTCTAATAGTTTCTTCCATAGGATTGCTAGACTTTGGAATTCCCTTCCGAGTTTCTTCTTCCCTGACCGCACTGATATGAGGAAGTTTAAGTATAATGCAAACAGACATCTTGCTGCTCAGCTCCTTACATAGTAGCCCCTGCACTGTGCCTTGTTTGGGGTGAAAATGCAATAAATAGAAATCTTATATATATAAGTGATGGGCCGATTCTAATTCTTTTAAAATCGCTTAGTATTTAGTTACAAAATTGTTTTTCTTTAGATTACTGTAAAAACACATGTGATATATTTTAACGTAAAAATACACTTGTGTGGATGACCTATATATTTTAATTTTGTTTGTAGCTTAAAACCAATGCACATTTACCATTTAATCTTCAGTTGCAGTAATAGAAAAATTAAGTTTTGAATAAAAACAAACCAAATAATAAACAATTACAAGAATCGTTTTTTGGCATCGGAGAGTAGGCACAATTTTCTCCGATTGCATACTGATTCCAAAACCTTAAAAAGTTCAGATTTTCTCAACTCCCAATTCCGATTAATCGTCTCAACACACACACACACACACACACACACATTTATATATGACTCATATGCAGCTTATTTTCCCATTTATGCAGAATATAAGTAAAAAGAAAGAAAAGAGAATATGTTTGTGAAAATTCAATCAATTAAACAAAAATAAATAAAATAAAAAAATAGACGAACAAAATCGAAAGCCAAAATTCGGAAATGAACTTGTTGAAATGACAGACCTGATAATAAAATTCGATATAAATTCCTATTTTCTGTTAAGTTTGGAAAACAAATAATGGAAGGAATTATTGAAATTGGTATTGGGGGTGGGGGCACGTTAAATATTCCTTAAAACAATGTACTTTCAGAGCAAGGTGTAAATCGATTTATTTCATATGATTGATAGGGTGTGACCCCATGTTTCATCTATCGCCTGCTACGAGGAGAAATAGTGAATGAGTTTGTTTAGTCATGTGACACTGGGGATTTGTAGTTAGATTTCAGTTACAGTATCAAGATATAAAAACTAATGAGGAAAGGAATGATCCAGCCGGAAGTAAATCGCTATGAATTATAATAAAGCTATAGTTTAGTTAAATTGGGTTGTGTTCCTTTGTTCAGTGATGACATCATATCTTTCATACTACATATACTTGGGAACATCTCAATAAGTTGCAAATAACTTGTATATTGCTGGATTAATATAAGAAAATGTGTTGTTACTGATATTTACGTTTCTCATGACATACTCACGTCTGAGCTCTAATCTATGGTTCCCTCCTCGGCAAACTTTCACGAGAAACACTCGTCTATCTGAAAACACTATTAATAATTTCCCTCACTCTTTATCCGTGCCTAAACCTAAACATAGATTCCATGAACAAAGCTTTTTTTTTCTTAGAACTCCACACCTGTGGAACTCTCTTCCATTTGCCTGCTTTCCGGCTGACTACAATATGGTCGTCTTCAAGTCCAACATAAACAAGTTCTTGATGAGCCGTTCCTCTTAAGTAATCCAATTTAGCAAATTTCCACTACTAACAATTACTGAGTCACTTTCCCATTGGCCACTGTACACTTATCCTCGAGTGGCTTCTGGGTTTTGATAAATGGTGACTCCTTTGTAAAAAAAAAAAGATAGTTCTCATTAAATCACAGGAGTTAAGCAGCATTGTGCCTGGCCACGGCTATCTAGAAAAAGGAAACTTAATTACACATTGATGACGTCACATAAAGAAATAAGCTAGTACTTGTGCCTACTAGTTCACCACCACCGAGCGTGACTAGCTTTGCCGGTCTTGTATACGTGTTTGTCGATTTGTGGAAAGTTTTTCGCAGCGTTGTTCCAACATGTCGTGGAAATCATAAAAAAGGGGGACAAAAGTTCATGTAGAACAATTATTCAAGTGGATACATGCAATTAAAAGTGATTATTTTAATCCAACAAAGTTTAGCAAAATAAATGGTGTTATTTTTATTCGCGTAAATACATCACGTGTTTGTACTCGAGAACAAAAGTGTATAAATTTTAGTTATAACTTCATTTGTCTCGTTGAGATATATTTAAATTCTGTATTTTTTTTTTATTTTATGTATGTTATCACGCTTTAGCTTTCAAAAATTTACAAAACAGAAATTAATTGTAAAAGAAATGTTCTATCCATCAGAGAAAGACGAAAATTCTGTTTTTATTGTTTTTATTTTTTAAACTTGTAAACTAAATAATTTGGCATTAGAATTTTTCATTTTTTTATACAATTTTTTAGCTGTTTTATACGTGAATAGAAATTGTAGAGGAAATTATTTATCCATCAAAATAAGACGAAAATTTTGTTTTTTTTAACTTGTAAACTACATAAATTGGCATTAGAATTTTTCAGGGTGTTTTTTTTTTCTTTTATTAATGAAATATACTTTTTTTGCTGTAAAAAAATATGTGATTAAAATAGGAATTAATTTCAGTTTTTTGGAGAGACGAGAAAGTGAGGCTGACTCTGTGCAAACCAAAGTCACTTAAAACAAACTTTCAGCACAAGCCATCCATCATCCCTAGGTCTTTGTCATTCTGACAGACGAACATTATATATATATATATATATTTCTCGTTCTCTGATTTCGTTTCAGTGTAGTCTAAAAATAAGGAGCATTGCTTTTCGGTGCTGCTGATGCACTCTTACATGCGTTTTGATGGCAGGGGCAGCAATAAACTTGTTCACTTGTCAGAGGTTCACCGCAAAAGTGGAAGAGGTTTTGAAAATAAAATGCTCTAGTGGAGTTTAGTAGAGATTCTAAAAGATAGCATGTGATTGGTTGCTTTTTTTTTTTATCCAATCCAAAAGTAGATTAATAATTTCGATATACGCCTCCAAAATAAAATTGCAATATATAATCATTGCAACATAATTTGTACACAGAATTCAAAATAGCTTTCTTTTCTTGTTGTTGTTGTGTCTTGTGAACCAAAAGGGAAAACTCATAGAAATTGTTTAAGGCAGAAATAGTCAAAAATGAGAGTTCTTAGAAAACTCTTTTTAAGGCAGAAATAGTCAAAAATGAGAGTTCTCAGAAAACTTGACGTCTCTTCCTTTTGTTTTGTTTTTGTTGTTTTTTTTTAAGGTAAAAAAAATAACTAAGCAGCAGAGTTGAAAAGAATTGGATTTTTCCTTTTTTTAAGGTAAAAATAGTCAAAGATGAAAGTTCATACGAAGCTTAATTTGTTTTAAAGAACTTAAAGATAAAAAAAGACTCCGAAAGTTTGGCAAGAGGTGAGGTGATATTTTATTTTTGTGTAAAGTAATTCTCATTGTATAGGAGTTTCATCCTTTCAATCATAATGCACAAAACTAATAACAGTTTACGTTCTTTGACGTTTCTGAATTTTGAGATGAGGATTGGTTATTTGTATTATTATTATTCATCGGACTACTGTTCTCATCTTGAGTGTGATTTTCACAACGTTCCGGTCGGTATAACCTCTGACCTTCTCCAGGTGTATCTTGTCGCAGTTGGGAATGTTTCTATCGAACTTGGGAATTTGGACGGAATTTCGAGTGGAACCGTGAAATAAATATATGAAAAAGGGTTCCGCTCGAAATTCCGTCCAAATTCCCGAGTTCGACAGAAACATTCTAGAGTTCCACAAGATACACCTGAAGAAGGTCGGAGGTTATACCGACCGAAACGTTGTGAAAATTTACGTTCTTTGTTCTGCAACATATGCCCTATACACTTGAGCACATGAAAACCATAAGTTTTAAATAAAACTGTGTACATAAATGTTAGTTAGAGATTTTTTAGTGCCTTTGATGATTTTTGGTCCTTTTAGGGTGTTGCTTTATTGGAACAAAAGCACTCTTAACATCTGGTATCTCATTAGGAAGGTTTGATATTGCAGCATCAGTTTTCCTATCACTAATTCTTTTTGAGACCGAAATAATTATTGGATAGTGAACATGAGTTAACGATAATTCTAGAAGATACAGCAGTTTGCTTGAATAGATCTGAACAGACCCATCACCTCCCTTGATCTTTAGAGAATAAATCTTTTTCTTGTCGCCGATAATTAATTCCGAATCTCTTCCCAGAAGTCAAAATAGTCTAGCTTTAGCAGGATTCTTAGTAAGAATAACATCGTCATCGTTTATTCGATTGTGAATGCACATCTTTACAGTCTTCCCTCAAGTTGAACTGATAATTGTGATACAGAAGCTTGTAGAATCTAGTTAACATAGACACTAGCTTCAATGGAATTGACCACATTTAACCTTACAGGGGGAAGGAGGTAGATCTGATTTCCAAACATCTTGATGATTCGATTTCAGTGCGAGTCCTAAATTAGCATTGGGATGAAGAAACAATTAAGAGTTATTACTTCGAGGTCTGAAACCGAAGAATATCTACAAATGAGAGGGTCTTTGGTTTATGGCATACTGAACATCCAAGATTACAGTGAGGAAGTCAAAATATCTAATTTGCGAAAATTTAATAGTTTTCTAAAAACATGATTGAATAGACCCGAACATGCATTCCTATACACTTCCAACTCAAGTAGGGTATAGAGATATTCTGATGTGCTTAATATTATACACTAGGAAGTGTTCATTGAATTTGGAGGAGGCATAACTTCTATAAGGTTGCAACTAACTATAAAAGATGTGGCGTTATTGGAATATGAAATGGGATTTCATAAATACTAGTAAATCTGATCAGAACCATAAATGAGTGAGTGATCATATCTTTAACCAACTATGTGAGTACGGCTCTAATGTTGAGCCAGGTAAATGACAGGCATGTACATTTTGCTAACACCTTAATCGTCCTGTATCTAAACGTGTCCAGTTTAGTCAATCCCAGTATGTAGAAATGGTTTAATGAAATTCAGTCGGTGTTTACAAATATTGGTAATCTTGGGATTGTTGACGGCAAGATTATTAAATTTTTGACATAAGACGCACCTGGAAATTACCTGTTCTTGTCTTGGGACAATCTGATGACAGATTTTGTTTAAGTTTGACTGAATGTCAAGATGTTTACATATTTTATGATTTTCTACAATCATAAGTTCAATCCAATATTCCTTAGTTTATAATCATAACTTCATAATTATAAGTAGTATTTTAGAACTTAAATTTAATTAAATAACATAAGATCTAATAAGAAAAAATGGATTGACAGCATTCACATGACTTCTTAAATTTCAATGTGTTTTCTTCCATGCCAAACACTGGACCCCATGATCTGTTGAATTCAGTTTTTTTAACACAGCTAATCCATCATATGCAAATTAATGCATACCAAACCAAAGGAAAACCAAAAGTGATTTCATAGCAGATATACAACTGCTCATCGTCATTTTCTAGTATTTAGAAAGTTTATAATCTTGGCAAATGGGTGAGAAAACTTGAACTATTTAAATAATAAGGCATTTTGTTCCATAGCTGTTTCTGGTTAAGTTCACTGATGCTGGCATACGGGCATGTGCGCAAAAAAAAAAAAATATATATATATAAACAGGGAGACAAAAAGTGCATGAGAACCAATAAGAAAAAAATGGACTGACATGACTTCTTAAATTCTGATGTATTCTCTTCGGTGCCAAACAGGACCTCTCACATTCAGTCATTTTATAAAGTATTCTTAACACAGCTAATTTATCCATATGCAAATTAATGCATATCAAACAACAGTTTTGTTATTGCATTGAATAAATGTTTGCACTAAGATTCATGTGTTTGAGTTTATTTCAGATTTTAAATATATTAAGAGTAACATTACTCAATTTATTAAAACTAACGTATTTATCAGAATATTAACGGTTTAGCTTTAACATTAACTATAGTGTAATTTAATGAAGTAGACTATAAAATCAAGACCGTCTTAAAAGACAAGATGGCCGGTGGGCAAAAATAATTTAATCTGCTGACGTCATCACGGGTAGTCCATTAGTTGTTTCTTTACACCGGTAAACACCGGTAGTAACTCGTGGATATCTCCATTAAACAAAGTAAGTTTTAACGTGCTCCCCCCCTGTATTTAACACGATGTAACTATAATTTAATTCAATATTATCATCCTAAGTTTTTTACCATTCAAAAGAAGCGTCGAATAAATTGCTAATATTAAAAAAAAATTTTTTACAGCATACAAAACTAATGAAAATGCGAGACAACATCGACTCTTTTGAAGAGACGATTTTTTTAAGCTGTTGACACGTTTTAAAAATTTAGCAAAAATTAATTTTCCTGAAATTTTCAATATTTAAAAATAAATTATGCCGGCTGATAACATTTTTAAACTTTTTTTTAAAGCTAGAAAGATAAAATTTAAAAATACTTATATATATATATATATATATATATATATATATATGATTAGTTTTTTTGGAAAAAGAATTCCAGCAGAGTGCTCAATTAAAAGGAAAATCCAAATTTTAAGAGCGTACTTATATTTTGTGTACAGAAAGTTGTTAGTTGAGACAGGTCATTGGTACCGTCGGTTTCAAGCCCGATAATAAGGCCCGTTTAAGGTATCCTTATCGAGCTCTCTTCAGCCAATATTCGTCTATCTTATAACCGGAAGTGTGAAGTATATATACCTCGCGAATCCACGTTCAAATCTCGTTTTGTTTAATCCCCCCCCCCTTTTTTTTTTTTTTTTTTCTATCTATATCTATATATATATCTATATATATATATATATCGGGTAATGTAATACCTAATTTTCAACTTTGAATTATTTAAATTTAAGATCTAATTTCGAAAAAATGTTTTTTTTATATGAATCGATATGAATTTACGGTAAATACCAATAGCCTAGTGGTTGAGCACTATCGGGAAAGAACACCACAAAACAGGAAGTAAAGACCACCTTCTTTAAAAACAACCGGAGATGGAACAATATACCTTAAATTACTCCACTAAAAATATACCAACACCAAGTAACCAGCTGTATACAAGAATCCTACTATCGAAAATTGAAGATGTAATTCAGAGGATGAGATGGAAGGTTATAAACGAAACAAACATCCAAGAGAATGTGAAAAACAATTTTGGATTAAAATCTATAAAATACCCGAGTAAAGTGGAAGAATTAGAACATTTTGAAAAAGATTTACTAGACATTATCGCTAAGCTTGAATTTAAACATAGATCAAATCAATTTCAAAAAACAATGACAGCTGATATCAAAAAAATAAAAAGAGAAAATGAGACGATTGTTTTCTCAGATAAAACGAAAAATTTATATAAAATGGAAAAGGAACAGAAAAAACAACTTGTACTAAACTCAATTACAGAAAAATACCAGGTAGCAAGAAAAGATACTTATAAATCTATTAACCAAGAGGCTACAGAAGTTGCCACAAAATTAGGTATAGAATACAGAGTAAATAGGTTAGCAAAGAAAAATGTGTTTATAACTTTAAAAGACCACAAGGAAAATTTTAATAATAGGCCAACCTGCAGGTTAATAAACCCGACTAAAAGCGAAATCGGTCTAGCTAGCAAGTCTATACTTAGAGAAATAGTAAAAGAGATAAAAAGAAAATCAAATCTTAATTTGTGGGCAGACACTAGCGCGGTACTGGACTGGTTTAAAAACATAACTGAACCACACAAATGTAAGTTTACACAACTGGATATCGTCGATTTTTACCCTTCAATCACTAAGGAAATCCTAGAAAAATCGTTGATCTTCGCATCAAAATATAGAAAGATAAGTGAGCTCGATAAGGAAACAATCATGCAAGCTCGACAGACACTTTTATTTTTTGACGATAAAACGTGGGTCAAAAAATCAAACCCCGAAGACCCCTTTGACGTCGCGATGGGGGCGTATGACAGTGCTGATATCTGCGATCTGGTTGGACTTTTTCTACTGGAGACCATGAAATATAAATTCCCAGATCACTTTTTTGGATTATATAGAGATGATGGACTTTGCCTATCGCGTGACTACAATGGATGTGCACTAGACAGGCTTAGAAAAGACCTAACTGAATTTTTTAAGGAACTAGGCTTTAAAATAATAATACAGACAAATTTAGATAGAGTAGATTTTTTAGATGCCACTCTAGATCTCGAGAAGAAAATACACAAACCCTTTCACAAACTAAATGAAAAACTCATGTATATAAATAAGGGTTCATGCCACCCACCCACAGTGTTTAAAAATATGGTAGCGAACATTAGCCAAAGGATTTCACGGCTTTCTTCGAACGCTGAAGTGTTCGAGAAAGCAGCACCATATTATAATGACGCACTGCATCAAAGTGGGTTCAATGAAAACATAAAATTTCAACAAACCCAGAATAAAGAAAATATAAAACGAAAGAGGAAACGGAAAATAATCTGGTTCTTACCTCCGTTTTCATTGAACACTAAAACTAGAGTAGGGCATTGTTTTCTTAGCCTTCTAGACAAACATTTTCCAAGAACACATAGACTACATAAACTTTTTAATAGAAACACGGTGAAAGTTAGTTACTCGACAGCTCCATCAATAAAGTCGATAATATCCAAAGAACCAAAAAAGATAGATAACGCAGGCTGCTCTTGCAGGACCAAAAATAGCTGTCCATTGGAGGGTAATTGTAAAGCTGAATCCCTTGTCTATGAGGCCACAGTAACGGAACAATCCACAAATATACCGGAAATATATATAGGTATGACAAAAGGCCAATTTAAACAAAGATATTATGCACATATGAGCTCCTTTAGAGCTAAAACAAGGATGAATACAGCATTAGCTACCCGCGTGTGGGAGCTTAAAGAAAAAAATACACCCTTTTCCATAAAATGGAGAAAAATAGAGCATAGACCAGCCTACGCCCCGGAATTAAGTCAATGCTCACTCTGTAACGCAGAGAAATACCACATCCTCCGGTCCATTCATGACCCAAAAATAAAATGTTTAAATGTGAGGAGTGAAGCTTTGAAAAGTTGCATACATAGAAGGAAGGGTCTCCTAATAAATTGGATCAATGAAAAGAACAACACTTAGATGTTGTTTTTTATATATATATATATATATAAGGAAAAAAATTGTAAATACATAAATAATTAGTCGGTAAACTTGGATTTTAATCGCAATTATATTATAGATTTTTAATTAATGTCATATATATATATATTATATTTTATAAATGTAATTTATAATCTATTTCGAATTTAAAACTATAGAAAAATATAATAATGTTAATAAACTAGGGAAATCACTTAGGATAGATAAATACTCACTTCCCCAAACCTTGAAAGATTTGGGTTTTTAAAAAATAATTTTTAAACGTATTTCGAAATTTTTAAACGTGATTCGATATAATTAAAAATATATTTTTTAAAACTTTAAACGTATATTTAGAAATTTTTAAATGTTCGATATAATTAAACGAATTTTTAAGTTTTTAACCGATACCAATACAGATTTTGAAGTTTTTACACATAAGGAAAGAGATTTTAAAATTAAATGGGGTTCAAATTAAAATCGATTCATATAAAAAAAACATTTTTTCGAAATTAGATCTTAAATTTAAATAATTCAAAGTTGAAAATTAGGTATTACATTACCCGATATATATATATATATAGATATATATATAGATATAGATAGAAAAAAAAAAAAAAAGGGGGGGGGATTAAACAAAACGAGATTTGAACGTGGATTCGCGAGGTATATATACTTCACACTTCCGGTTATAAGATAGACGAATATTGGCTGAAGAGAGCTCGATAAGGATACCTTAAACGGGCCTTATTATCGGGCTTGAAACCGACGGTACCAATGACCTGTCTCAACTAACAACTTTCTGTACACAAAATATATATATATATATATATATATATATATATATATATGAAACTTAAAAGTAAAAAAAAACAAAAAAAACGCGCGTTCATTTCGGGTTTGTATTACTGTACACAGATTCGAAAAAGTTGTCAAAAAACAAATATATGACAAATAAATGTTATCAAGGGCAAGATAAGTTACTTTTCTACCAAACTAGATATATTTTTCGTGTTTTTATTCAATGTAACATGTTTATTCAGCTCCAAAAACAAGGTGTTATAAATAAAAAAACTAGAAAAAATATATGTCAAGCTATGTCACGGTAACATATATTGAGCGAGTTTTTTTACAGTATTTTAACCAGTTTTTTATTTATAACACCTTTTCCCAAACTTACCGTGTTAAAGAGGGAGTCAGACGCCATCTTGAAATTTCCGGGTTTGTATTACTGTACACATAGATTCGAAAAAGTCAAAAAATAAATGTCAAACAAATAAATGTTATCAAAGGCAAGATAAGTTACTTTTCTACCTAACTGGATATATTTTTTGTGTTTTTATTCAATGTAACATTTATTCAGCTCGAAAAACATACAGTGTTTACCGATGTATTGGAAATTTTAAAATGGCGGCCGACTCTCTCTTTAACACGGTAAGTTCGGAAAAAGGTGTAATAAATAATAAACTAGACAAAATACTCTTAGAAATTTGCTCAATATAAGTTACCGTGACATAACTTGATATATTTGGTGGTTTTTTAATAGTATTTTTAAAAACAGTAATGAATTTTCCGAACTCAATATTTTTCAATTTTTAAACTTTAAAAATCTATCAAAATTTTTTTATTGATTCTATTTTTACGATATTTTCAGGGTCAATGTGAAATTTTATGTTCTTTCCAATAAACCGAATATAATATTTTAGACAAACGTTTTTTTTTTAAATTCACGCCCCCCCCCAAGTGTCACCCATTTTTAACTTTCTCTTAAAAAGTAAATAATTAATTTATGTCGGAGTTTTATATATCACAAATTGAAGAGAAAAGGTCAATAAATAATATATTCAAATTTAAAACAAAAAAAAATGCCTTTTTTAGAAATTTACCTGTAAAGTCCGAAGTTTAAAACCTTTTTAAAAAAAAAAACACATTGTTTTTTTTTGTTTTTTTTTAATAAAACCTTGGTCCTTGCTCCTTTAATTGAAAAAAAAATTAGGGCTTGAATTACATTTTTCGAGGAGTTATAAGCTTGGAAAGATGGGGTGGAATTATTCACTATTTTCACGAAATTTCTGACACTGCTATCGGTAAACACTGTATGGTTTTCGAACTGAATTTTACATTGAACTGTATGGTTTTCGAACTGAATGTTACATTGAATAAAAACACGAAAAATATGTCCAGTTTGGTAGAAAAGTAACTTATCTTGCCTTTGATAACATTTTCATTTAATTATATTAAATAAACTTCAAGTTTACTACAAATCAAATCGTGTTCCTTCACTTTTTAAAAATGTAATTTATAAGTAATTAAAGAACGCATTCTAATCTTTAAAATCTATAATACAACAAAATATTCAATTGCTTATAATACTTAAACAACTTGTGTTTTATTATTTTTTTATTATTAATATTAGATGAGTTTCAGTATAAATCATCGTGTTCTTTCTTTATTTCAATCCAATTTTGAAGTTTTGTAACGCTGTCTGTAAAAATTACTGTTCATTATTGACAGTCTAAGAGTTCCACATATCTTGCTTGTTGGGACCTCGGCGATGACGTCATTTTTTCAGCTGGCCGGCCATCTTTATAACGAAGGCCACGATAAAATGGACTTATTTTTCGAACTTGGACACTAAAATTCACTTGAGACATTCTATGGGATTTGTACGACATAGATTTTGTTGAAATTTTTCCAAGTTTACTCCTTGTGAGTAAGTCGACAAGGTTTTGGTTAGTAGGAATAGATCTGAATTTTATAGATAAAGATTTCTTTTCTTTCAGTTTCTCAATAATTTGCTAGATGTACTAAAGTCTGTTTCCTACAAACTGATTCTTGGTTATAATGTTGTCAGGCAAAAGCCATGATAACACAACCTGCACATCCACTGATATGACAATATCTTCCATCTTAATTTGGGAGTAAGCTTTCATGAGGGGCAATGAACACTTGATGGTCAGAAACACAGCTAACAATTCAAGCATAGGTAGATTTAGAAAATAACAAGTGAGATTTGTCATTTATATATTTTAAACTGCAAAACCATGAATCCCTTTAAGGGCATCACACAGTATAAGGTGGAACAATAAATTTGTCACCCTAAAGCAAACAGCACTACAGTTATATTTTAAAACTTTTATTGAAAAAATCAATTCAGATAACTTGATTATGTAGTAGGACTGACATCTATTCAATGTAGCCATCTTCAGCCTCAATCACTGCCTCGATATAGGTTCGGAACTGGGAGCAATCTATTTCCACAAGCACTAGTGGGAGCTCGGCAAATACTCAGCAGATGGCGGCGATCAGGCTGGTTTTGATATTGTGGAACATCATGTTAATGATGTTCTCGACATATGACTAAACGAAGTCGTCTAGCAAGAGAGGAGAGGGGCGAGTGATAGAAGTTTACTCAGTCGTAACACTCCTTCTGAAGCCAAGCCTGGGTCTCTTTGTATTTGGGCTGGCACTGAGTCTTTCTAGCACCCCCAGGGTCTGCCAACGGCCACCTGATTGCACCAGGGGATCACCACACTCTTCCACATGTCCAAGTACACTTTGGTGTTAACTTTCCAGTCGACTTCAAAGATGTGAGGTGGCATGATGTGGCCGTCACTTGAAACCACACTAAAGATCATAACCGTGGCTAGAAACTTTGTTTTAATCACCCTGAGCATGTCCCTATTATTCATGGCAAATCCAGCGATGTATTTTGAGGGTGCTGGCAATGGTCCTGTGGTCATAACTTGGATTAGTAGAAAGCATACGTTGTATAGCTGTGCAGCTCCGATCTCACTTGTTGAACATTGTGTCACTTTTAGACATGATAGAAGACTCCTATCGCTCTTGAGATTTGTACAAAACTGGCCAACTAGTAGATGATTTCCAACAAAAGATGAAAACCGGTTTTCATCAAACGGAAATGGAATCACAGTGTCTTTTCTTTTTAGAGCGATAATATTATCGTTCCATCCTGTATATAAAAATCGGCAGGACAGACTAGAGAACGACAATGAATAGAGCTTGTCGAGGTCACATGATAAGACAGACCTCAAGTTCTGAAATTCTTCTGACACATCATCCCAGTCTAATTTTTGAGACCACAACTCTATCAAGAGAATGTTGCCTTTGATAGTAACAGGAAAAAACTCAAAATATCCACGCTCTATCAAACTACTTTCCTACCCCCTCTATATGATAAAATCAAAAGTAAAAGCCTTAAACTTTTTAGCCATGTCATTTTGACCACTGGTCTGTTAAAATTATGCTTTGAGGTTATGTTAGAAGGCAACAGAAGCAAAGAAAAGCCAAGGAGAAGGTCGAAAGAAAATGTTTTTGATTGAATGTCTCTCAACAGTTGGGTGTTCATCAACCAACTTGCCCTGGATCGGAAAGAATGGTAAAAATAAAAGTCATGTGGGTTCGCAATCTGCACCGGAAGAAGCGACTCATGATGAGTTACAGGTAAACACAAAGATAAGGGATGAAAATCTATTGCAGTTTGTAATTTGCAGTAATATACCTTTTTTACGTTAACCGATTGGTTAGCCCTCTAGGGCCGCCCGTGCCATATATGGCACAATCCTAATCAGGAGGATTAAAGCCCAATGGGACAGATATGGCACATTTCATGACTTTCAAGTTTTTAAATGAATTCACTTTGTTCAGATTCATGATTCTTGATCCAATAAAATCTATAATTTCAAATGTCAGAATTTTTGTTAATATGTATTAATAAGTATTAATATGTTCAGGCCCTAGAGAGTTAATAGGGGACTCTGATATCTGAAACGCGTCTTTTAGTGTGGAATATGTATGTCCCAAAACCTTTTCACAACCATATTTTACGAATTTCTGATGTTTTAACAATCAAGATACGATATTTCTCATAATTCATATTTGATGACCTAAAGTTAAGATGACCCACGCGATAATTGCATATCAACAGAGTTACTTGTTCCTTTGTTTATCCGTATAAAAATTTCTTTTAACATATCAGTACAGATATCATCATCTAACGTGCGTCAAAATGAATGGGCTGGTATTAAACACCAAAATAATTGTGGTATATCTAAAACAAACTAGCCTATTTCTTTCATTAAAAAAAATATGCAACAAGACCAGTTATGATATTGAGAGGTTAAATGTTGATCATAAGGAAAGCCTTATGTATGTCTGCTATCAGTGACGTTGTCCGGGAACTAACACATTGTAGTCTCAGTCGCAAAGTAAACAAAGAATAGAAAAGAATTTCAACTTGTTTTGTTTTCTTTGTACAACATCTGTTTCCTCATTCTTTTGTTTCCATGTGGTGTCCCTCACGTGATCGTGCTCTCAAACGTCATCCACACCTCTTACGTGACCTCGAATGTTATTTCCGTCTCTAACGTGATCTTTTTAATGTCTCTATTTTTCCCTATTGATGACATCATTCCGCAAGCATTTGAATACACGCATTCACACTATGTTACACTAAAATCACATATTTAGTTAGATTTAAATTTTAACAGTAATTTTTAGCATATCAGCTGTTCTCGGTAGATCACCAGTTAAGCAACGTTGAGATTAGTCAGTACCAAATGGGTGAATGTTTGAGAATACCAGGCACTGTATATAGGAAGTCAGAATTTCTCTGCATGATATGCAAAAATAAAAAGTTGTCATTTCCTGTAATTGGGATATACATGCTTATGAATTTGATATTTCCTAGACATTTCCTCCTTTGAGGGAAGCCAGTTCAACCCACTTAGGGTGAATTCTGTTCACTTGCTTGCTTGCTTATCAGCTATTAAATTTCTACCAGGTTCACTGAGGAAGTATTTCACATTAATTTTGAAAACGGGTCTAATCTAATCTGAAGTGTGCTCCTTTATCTTGAAAACAAACCTGTGGAATATCCAAATCTGTTTTGAAAAATCTTGGGGTTCCACTACAAAACGTTTGATGATACCTTCATGCTCCCATTGATAGAATACCTCAACATTGAGTACTTTTTGTCGCGCAAGCTTGTGACCAACTCTATTTAAAACGGTGATGGGAAAATGCAGTCTTTATTTTGTTCTTATGCCAAGGGAGTTTAATGTGATAAGTGTTATTGTTGAATGTTTAATGTGATACGTGTTATTGTTGAATGTTTAATGTGATAAGTGTTATTGTTGAATGTTTAATGTGATACGTGTTATTGTTGAATGTTTAATGTGATAAGTGTTATTGTTGAATGTTTAATGTGATAAGTGTTATTGTTGAATGTTTAATGTGATAAGTGTTATTGTTGAATGTTTAATGTGATACGTGTTATTGTTGAATGTTTAATGTGATAAGTGTTATTGTTGAATGTTTAATGTGATACGTGTTATTGTTGAATGTTTAATGTGATAAGTGTTATTGTTGAATGTTTAATGTGATAAGTGTTATTGTTGAATGTTTAATGTGATAAGTGTTATTGTTGAATGTTTAATGTGATACGTGTTATTGTTGAATGTTTAATGTGATAAGTGTTATTGTTGAATGTTTAATGTGATACGTGTTATTGTTGAATGTTTAATGTGATAAGTGTTATTGTTGAATGTTTAATGTGATAAGTGTTATTGTTGAATGTTTAATGTGATACGTGTTATTGTTGAATGTTTAATGTGATAAGTGTTATTGTTGAATGTTTAATGTGATAAGTGTTATTGTTGAATGTTTAATGTGATACGTGTTATTGTTGAATGTTTAATGTGATAAGTGTTATTGTTGAATGTTTAATGTGATAAGTGTTATTGTTGAATGTTTAATGTGATAAGTGTTATTGTTGAATGTTTAATGTGATAAGTGTTATTGTTGAATGTTTAATGTGATAAGTGTTATTGTTGAATGTTTAATGTGATAAGTGTTATTGTTGAATGTCATAATTGTAATCTTTGAATTCGATGGAGTTTTAAAATGTCATATAATTTTAATCATAATTACAAATAGTTTCGTCTTCCGAAAATATGCCGAGAGAATCCACACCAAATATTTTATCTAAACTTTTTTCACTTGACTTTTGTAAAAAAATTTCAGTCAGGGTAATTATTTATGGAGTTCATCACAAAATTCTTTTTTATTATTGTCGTTTCACTCCAAACAAGGCGCAGGGCCACTTAGTCATGAGTGCCTACTATTTTGGATAAGATTTGCAAGGGTACTATTTATGGAACTGGAGAGCGAGATGTCTGTTTACATTACATTTGAATTTCTGTATGTCAGTCCAGTCAGGGAAGCAGACGTCCGGGAGAGAATTCCAATATGCCACAGTATGAGGGAAAAAGCTATTCGAGTAGAAGGCTTTACGGCATGTACGTATCTCTACAGTGTAGAGGTGGGATTTTGCTGCTTGTCGGGTTTGTCAGGGATATTGTCGCCTGAAGTTTTTGGGAGCATTTGCCATTGAGCAACTTGTAAAGCAGGCACAAGGATGTCACGTTTCGGCGATGAAACACAGGTTGGAGTTTAGTTGATAGTTCAGGACCTATTTGGTCGGCGGCTCTTTTTTGAGTGTCTGAGTATGTAATATATTCAGACACTATCGCATGATAATTTTTCCCTGAAAGGTTTTCCCTGTACTTCTTGTGGAAACAGAGCTGTTCATGCCATCCACCATTTTCATGTTTTTCATAAATTTGATTAAATCGACACCCAAAAGATCATGAACATGAATATCATTTGGGGGTGGGGGTAGAAAATCTAGTTAATATTTTAAGTTAATTAAATTATTTTTATCAGATTTGAAATTATCAAATCTTAGTTTCAAAGTATATTCTATATATCTTCTATATATATAAAAGGCAAAAATCGGTGTGTATGTATGTATGTATGTATGTATGTATGTATGTTTGTTTGTAACGCTAAAACTTTTGAAAGACGGAACCAGAGTTGACAAATTTGGTATCATATTGCACCTTGATCACCCGGATGACAAATATCGAAATTTCACGTCAAACGGACCAGTAGAAAGGGGTCAACTGATCGTTTTTCTCCTAGGGGGGCCCCCCAAAAAACCTGTCATTTTAACGTTATTCAATACGTGTCACGTGACGTGACGTCAGCTCAAACTTTTGACAGACACAACCAAAGTTGACAAATTATGTATCATATTGAACCTTGATCACCCGCATGACAAATATCGAAATTCCACACCAAACGGACCATTAAAAGGGGGTGAACTGATCATTTCTCTCCTAGGGGGGCCCCCCAAAAAACCTGTCATTTTAATGTTAATATTACATAATCCAAAAACGCTT
Organism: Euprymna scolopes; assembly: GCF_053919585.1. Taxonomy (NCBI): domain Eukaryota; kingdom Metazoa; phylum Mollusca; class Cephalopoda; order Sepiida; family Sepiolidae; genus Euprymna; species Euprymna scolopes. The sequence continues at coordinate 15,810,739 of NC_136503.1, read as the reverse complement.
AGTCATGTCACGTGACGTGACGTCAACATCCAGTAATGGCGAACAAATGTAAACAAACACTTTGTTTTACCGATACTTTTGTAATTTCTCTTCTGCTTTGTTCTAGAGATTATTAAACTCCATGACAATGTCTCCAACGTATTTAACTGGTTAAAAATAGTATTTATACAAGAGTTTTAACGAAAAATATCAGGAAAAAATGTACAGGAATAAAAAAAAATTCAGCTTTCAAAATATTCGTCGATAAAAAAACCGATCTTTATATTTACGCTAGCCATTTTGTATATTACCACGTGACCTGCTATCTCTTAAACTGGAGGGGGGGGGGATCCACTTGAATCCAACAAAACCAGTAATTTTTTTTTTCTATTATATATACATCATTTTCTATAAAATTAAGTGTAGACTTTATAATTAAAACAAAAAATGTTATTCATACTAAAAAAAAAAAACGCTTAGTCATGTCACGTGACGTGACGTCAACATCCACTAATGGCGAACAATTGTACCTATTTACTATGCCTCCCCACGGGACAGAGTTAGACACCAGGGTCGTTTTTTAACGTGGAGAAAAGGTACAAAAATAAAAATTGTCTCAGTCGTGGAGGATTTCTCCTCCACCGAAAGAGAACAAGAAATAGAAGTGCAGCATCTGAAGAACAGATACTACACTTTGATCTTGACCAAAAGGCCAAGAATGCGAACAATTGTAAATAACAACTTTTTTCACAAAACCAACACCGTCTTTCTTTTTTTTCTCTCTCTTTCTCTCTCTCACCCACTTACTCTTCCCTCTCTCTCACCCTCTTTCTCTTGACGTCACACCACTGTTAAACTGTGGGGGGGAAGGAACACATTCCCAGGCATTATCTCCTATAGATGCACATTTTATTAGAAATTCAGCTTTCAAAATATTAGACGATAATAAAAATATAAAACCAACACCCTCTTTCTCTTTTCTCTCTCTCTCACCAACTTACTCTTCTCTCTCTCTCACCCTCTTTCTCTTGACCTCCTACTACTGTTAAACTGTGTGTGTGTGTGTGGGGGGGAGAGGCAGCTTGAAAACCAACAAAAACAGTGCACAGTTTCCCAAGCATTTGGGGTGGGACGGGGGGGAAGAAGCCGAGCGCACAGTTTCGTGTGAGAGAGAGAGAACAATTCTCAACCTATATACTCAACAAATTTTTTATCTACAGATTTGAAAGTTTGTATATAGGGTATTCAGACATATGGAAATATATCTAGCATAATCTATCTATTATATCTATAAAAGTGAAAATGTGTGTGTGTGTGAGGTAGCCAGAGAGAGAGAGAGAGAGAGAGAGAGAGAGAGAGAGAGAGAGAGACAACAATTCTCAACCTATATATTCAATACATTTTTATACTACATATTTGAAAATTTGTATATAGGGTATTCAGACATATGGAAATATATCTAGCATAATCTATCTATTATATCTATAAAAGTGAAAATGTGTGTGTGTGTGTGTGTGTGTGTGCGTAAGAGAGAGAGAGAACAATTCTCAACCTATATACTCAACGTATTTTTATCTACGGATTTTAAACTTTGTATATAGGGTATTCAGACATATAGAAATATATCTAGCATAATCTATACATTATATCTATAAAAGTGAGAATGTGAGTGTGTGAGAGAGAGAGAACAATTCTCAACCTATATATTCAACAAATTTTTTACCTACAGATTTGAAAATTTGTATATTGGGTATTCAGACATATGGAAATATATCTAGCATAATCGATCTATTATATCTATAAAAGTCAGAATGTTTGCGTGTGGTTGTGTGTGTAAGGTTGCGAGAGAGAGAGAGAGAACAATTCTCAACCTATCTATTCAATAAATTTGTTATCTACAGATTTGACCATTTGTATATAGGGTATTCAGACATATGGAAATATATCCAGCATAATCTATCTATTATATCCATAAAAGTGAGAATGTGTGCGTGAGAGAGAGAGAGAGAGAGAGAGAGAGAGTAAGTACAATTCTCACCCTATATATTCAACAAATTTTTTATCTACCGATTAGAAAATTTGTATATAGGGTATTCAGACATATGGAAATATATCTAGCATAATCTATCTATTATATCTAGAAAAGTGAGAATGTGTGTGAAAGAGAGAGAGAGAAGAGAGAGAGAGAGAGAACAATTCTCAACCTATATATTCAACTAATTTTTATGTACAGATCTGAAAATTTGTATACAGGGTATTCAGACATATGGAAATATATCTAGCATAATCTATTATATCTATAAAAGGTAGAATGTGTGTGTGTGTGTGAGTGAGTGAGTGAGTGAGTGAGTGAGTGATAGAGAGAGAGAGAACAATTCTCAACCTATATACTCAACAAATTTTGTATCTACAGATTTGATAATTTGTATATAGGGTATTCAGACATAAGGAAATATATCTAGCATAATCTATCTATTATATCTATAAAAGTGAGAATGTGTGTGAAAGAGAGAGAGAGAGAGAACAATTCTCAACCTATATATTCAACAAATTCTATCTTTACAGATTTGAAAATTTGTATATAGGGTATTCAGACATATGGAAATATATCTAGCATAATCTATTATATCTATAAAAGTGAGAATGTGTGTGTGAGAGAGAGAGAGAAAGAACAATTCTCAACCTATATACTCAACAAATTTTTTATCTACAGATTTAAAAATTTGTATATAGGGTATTCAGACATATAGAAATGTATCTAGCATAACCTATCTATTATATCTATAAAATAACCATGTGTGTGTGTGTGAGAGAGAGAGAGAGTCAGAGAGAGAGAGAGAACAATTTTCAGCTTGTGTGTGTGTGAGAAAGAGAGAGAGAGACAGAAAGAGAGAGGAAAATTCTCACCCTATATATTCAACAAATTTTTTATCTACATATTAGAAAATTTGGATATAGGGTATTCAGACGTATGGAAATATATCTAGCATAATCTATCTATTATATCTATAAAAGTGAGAATGTGTGTGTGAGAGAGAGAGAAAGAGAGAGAGAGAGAACAATTCTCAACCTATATATTCAACTAATTTTTTATCTACAGATTTGAAAATGTGTATATTGGGTATTCAGACATATGTAAATATATCTGGCATAATCTATGTATTATATCTATAAAAGTGTGAATGTGAGTGATGGAAAGAGCAAAAAATTCTCAACCTATATAACCTATAAAAGTGAGAATATGTGTGAGAGAGAGAGAGAGAGAGAACAATTCTCAACCTATATATTCCACACATTTTTGGGCACAGATTTGGAAATTTGTATATAGGGTAGGCAGACATATAGAAATATATCTAGCATAATCTATCTATTATATCTATAAAAGTGAGAACTTGTGTGTGTGTGTGTGTGTGTGAGAGAGAGAGAGAACAATTCTTAACCTACATACTCAACAAATTTTTTACCTACAGTTTAGAAAATTTGTATAAAGGGTATTCAGACATATGGAAATATATCTAGCATAATCTATCTATTATAACTACAAAAGTTAGAATGTGTGTGTGAGAGAGAGAGAGAGAACAATTCTAAACCTATATATTCAACAAATTTTTTATCTACAGATTTGAAACTTTGTATATAGGGTATTCAGACATATGGAAATATATCTAGCATAATCTATCTATTTTATCTATAAAAGTGAGAATGCGTGTGTGTGAGATAGCGAGAGAGAGAGAGAGAAAAAGAGAGAGATAAAAATTCTCAACCTATACATTCAACAAATTTTTTATCCACAGATTTGAACATTTGTATATAGGGTGTTCAGACATATAGAAATATATCTAGCATAATCTATCTATTATATGTATAAAAGTGAGAATGTGTGTGTGTGTGAGAGAGAGGACAATTGTCAACCTATGTATACAACAAATTTTTTATCTACAGATTTCAAAATTTGTATATTGGGCATTCAGACACATTTCAATATATCTGGCATAATCTGTCTATTATATCTATAAAAGTGAGAATGTGTGTGATAGAGAGAGAGAGAACAATTCTCAACCTATATACTCAACAAATTTTTTATCTACAGATTTGAAAATTTGTATATAGGGTATTCAGACATATGGAAATATATCTAGCATAATCTATTATATCTATAAAAGTGAGAATGTGTGTGTGTGTGAGAGAGAGAGAGAGAGAGAGAGAGAGAGAGAGAGAGAGAGAACAATTCTCAACCCATATACTCAACAAATTCTTTATCTACAGATTTTAAAATTTGTATATAGAGTATTCATACAAATAGAAATATATCTAGGATAATCTTTCTATTATATCTATAAAAGTGAGAATGTGTGTGTGTGTGAGCGAGAGAGAGAGAGAGAGAGAGAGAGAGAGAGAGAGAGAGAACAGTTCTCAACCTATACATTCAACAAATTTTTATATATAGGGTATTCAGAAATATCGAAATATATCTAGCATAATCTATTATATCTTTAAAAGTTAGAATGTGTGTGTGTGAGAGATAGAGAGAACAATTCTCAACCTATGCACTCTACAAATTTTTTATCTACAAATTAGAAAATTTGGATATAGGGTATTCAGACGTATGGAAATATATCTAGCATAATCTATCTATTATATCTATAAAAGTGAGAATGTGTGTGTGAGAGAGAGAGAAAGAGAGAGAGAGAGAGAACAATTCTCAACCTATATATTCAACTAATTTTTTATCTACAGATTTGAAAATGTGTATATTGGGTATTCAGACATATGTAAATATATCTGGCATAATCTATGTATTATATCTATAAAAGTGTGAATGTGAGTGATGGAAAGAGCAAAAAATTCTCAACCTATATAACCTATAAAAGTGAGAATATGTGTGTGTGAGAGAGAGAGAGAGAGAGAGAACAATTCTCAACCTATATATTCCACACATTTTTGGGCACAGATTTGGAAATTTGTATATAGGGTAGGCAGACATATAGAAATATATCTAGCATAATCTATCTATTATATCTATAAAAGTGAGAACTTGTGTGTGTGTGTGTGTGAGAGAGAGAGAGAACAATTCTTAACCTACATACTCAACAAATTTTTTACCTACAGTTTAGAAAATTTGTATAAAGGGTATTCAGACATATGGAAATATATCTAGCATAATCTATCTATTATAACTACAAAAGTTAGAATGTGTGTGTGAGAGAGAGAGAGAGAACAATTCTAAACCTATATATTCAACAAATTTTTTATCTACAGATTTGAAACTTTGTATATAGGGTATTCAGACATATGGAAATATATCTAGCATAATCTATCTATTATAACTACAAAAGTTAGAATGTGTGTGTGAGAGAGAGAGAGAGAACAATTCTAAACCTATATATTCAACAAATTTTTTATCTACAGATTTGAAACTTTGTATATAGGGTATTCAGACATATGGAAATATATCTAGCATAATCTATCTATTTTATCTATAAAAGTGAGAATGCGTGTGTGTGAGATAGCGAGAGAGAGAGAGAGAAAAAGAGAGAGATAAAAATTCTCAACCTATACATTCAACAAATTTTTTATCCACAGATTTGAACATTTGTATATAGGGTGTTCAGACATATAGAAATATATCTAGCATAATCTATCTATTATATGTATAAAAGTGAGAATGTGTGTGTGTGTGAGAGAGAGGACAATTGTCAACCTATGTATACAACAAATTTTTTATCTACAGATTTCAAAATTTGTATATTGGGCATTCAGACACATTTCAATATATCTGGCATAATCTGTCTATTATATCTATAAAAGTGAGAATGTGTGTGATAGAGAGAGAGAGAACAATTCTCAACCTATATACTCAACAAATTTTTTATCTACAGATTTGAAAATTTGTATATAGGGTATTCAGACATATGGAAATATATCTAGCATAATCTATTATATCTATAAAAGTGAGAATGTGTGTGTGTGTGAGAGAGAGAGAGAGAGAGAGAGAGAGAACAATTCTCAACCCATATACTCAACAAATTCTTTATCTACAGATTTTAAAATTTGTATATAGAGTATTCATACAAATAGAAATATATCTAGGATAATCTTTCTATTATATCTATAAAAGTGAGAATGTGTGTGTGTGTGAGCGAGAGAGAGAGAGAGAGAGAGAGAGAGAGAGAACAGTTCTCAACCTATACATTCAACAAATTTTTATATATAGGGTATTCAGAAATATCGAAATATATCTAGCATAATCTATTATATCTTTAAAAGTTAGAATGTGTGTGTGTGAGAGATAGAGAGAACAATTCTCAACCTATGCACTCTACAAATTTTTTATCTACAAATTAGAAAATTTGTATATAGGGTATTCACACATATGGAAATATATCTAGCATAATCTATCTATTATATCTATAAAAGTTAGAATGTGTGTGTGAGGTAGCCAGAGAGAGAGAGAGAGAGAGTAAGAACAATTTTCAACCTATATATTCAACAAATATTTGATCTACAGATTAGAAAATTTGTATATAGGGTATTCAGACATATGGAAATATATCTAGCATAATCTATCTATTATATCTCTAAAATTGAGAATGTGTGTGTGAGAGAGAGAGAGAGAACAATTTTCAACCTATATACTCAACAAATTTTTTTATCTACAGATTTGAAAATTTGTATATAGGGTATTCAGACATATGGAAATATATCTAGAGTAATCTATCTATTATATCTATAAAAGTGAGAATGCGTGTGTGTGTGAGAGAGAGCGACACAGAACAATTCTCAACCTATATATTCAACAAATTTTTTATGTACAGATCTGAAATATCACATTTGTATAGAAGTAGAAATCTTGATACCTACTCTGATACCTAATAAAAGAAAGGACACTCTTTAGGGCGGATTTTGATTATAACAAGTCACTAATTAGAAATTATAATAAACATTCTAATAATTTAAGAATTTTACCAAAATAAAATTGCATGGTAATCACCCAATTTCTGCCACAAAATTTTGATTGGCAGAACTCATAAACATAAAATATATATTTTCTAATTTCATCTTTTTTTTTTCTTTTTACATAATCTGGTTTGATGTTTTCCCAAATATTCAAATCACTATATTTTGCTGCTTAATATCAAATACAGCAACTGAGTTATTTTTATGCATCAAACAATTACATTTTCTCATTCATCCAAACTAATCACTGAACATCAATTTCATATTTTCTTCACTAAAATATTACTGTGCTTGATGTCATCAAGTGGAGCGGATCATTTTTTTTTCATTTGTTCACACATTTTTCCAATTTATATATATTTTAAAGATTCTTAGCCTATGTCATTGCATACCAATCTGTTTATTAAAAGTTAAGGTTCACTGTAAACACATATGTTACACCAAAATAAAAACGCTTCAGATAATGTCTTGATATTCAATTCAGTTTCTCACATGACATCTTATGAAGTTAGTAGAAATGTTACAGACTTTTGAATCTCAAACACTTTCAATACTGTGCACTGATATTTTCTTTTTTGCAATATAAGCACATTCATGATTTTTTTTACAAACGTTAAAAACTTTCACATTGTGTAGCAATATACTGAAACAATTATAAAAATATTTGTTTTTATTTTGAATGATGCAGGGCATCTGAAGAGAGATTTTTCTAACAAAATGAAAGTATAATTTTTAGCAATAGGTATCTAGGAAAAGGCCACTACATATGTTATAAGTTCCAAATTTCCACAACCTGGCAAATACTGGTACATGCTAGCAAATTTAGATTTGCAATTACAAAATATGATTCTAATTTTTTCCTTTGCTCTTTATTCTAACACTACACTATGTTTACTGTGTTATTTCGCTACAGTTGATATTGTGTAGAACAATAAGAAAATCATAGTGAACAATGCATTCAACAAAATTCCACACACATTTCTAGATACCTATATCTAATAAGTTCAAAAGAAAGGACACACTTAGGGAGGTATTTTGGTGGTCAAGTCACTAAAAAGAGATTAGCTGGTTTCCTGGCATAGCCCAGGATATAATAAAGATTGACTGAAATACATGTTCTAGCTGGTTTCTAGGCGTTGCCAGGGATGTAATATAGACACATTATGTTGTATATTACCTGTTCTCTTCTCCCTAAGGTAAAACAATTTCATATACATGCTGTAAATTACCTATGCTAGGGATAAAACATGAACAATATCAGTCCTAGGGTAGATAAAACAAATAATACATAGAGATGAAAGATTCCTCTCCCCTAAGAATCAAACATATGTTCAATATCTGCTTTTGTTTTTTCATTGTTTATACGGTCCCGAGCAACGCCGGGTAGCCCTGCTAGTCTATATATATAAAAGGCAAAAATCGGTGTGTATGTATGTATGTATGTATGTATGTATGTATGTTTGTTTGTAACGCTAAAACTTTTGAAAGACGGAACCAGAGTTGACAAATTTGGTATCATATTGCACCTTGATCACCCGGATGACAAATATCGAAATTTCACGTCAAACGGACCAGTAGAAAGGGGTCAACTGATCGTTTTTCTCCTAGGGGGGCCCCCCAAAAAACCTGTCATTTTAACGTTATTCAATACGTGTCACGTGACGTGACGTCAGCTCAAACTTTTGACAGACACAACCAAAGTTGACAAATTATGTATCATATTGAACCTTGATCACCCGCATGACAAATATCGAAATTCCACACCAAACGGACCATTAAAAGGGGGTGAACTGATCATTTCTCTCCTAGGGGGGCCCCCAAAAAAACCTGTCATTTTAATGTTAATATTACATAATCCAAAAACGCTTAGTCATGTCACGTGACGTGACGTCAACATCCAGTAATGGCGAACAAATGTAAACAAACACTTTGTTTTACCGATACTTTTGTAATTTCTCTTCTGCTTTGTTCTAGAGATTATTAAACTCCATGACAATGTCTCCAACGTATTTAACTGGTTAAAAATAGTATTTATACAAGAGTTTTAACGAAAAATATCAGGAAAAAATGTACAGGAATAAAAAAAAATTCAGCTTTCAAAATATTCGTCGATAAAAAAACCGATCTTTATATTTACGCTAGCCATTTTGTATATTACCACGTGACCTGCTATCTCTTAAACTGGAGGGGGGGGGATCCACTTGAATCCAACAAAACCAGTAATTTTTTTTTTCTATTATATATACATCATTTTCTATAAAATTAAGTGTAGACTTTATAATTAAAACAAAAAATGTTATTCATACTAAAAAAAAAAAACGCTTAGTCATGTCACGTGACGTGACGTCAACATCCACTAATGGCGAACAATTGTACCTATTTACTATGCCTCCCCACGGGACAGAGTTAGACACCAGGGTCGTTTTTTAACGTGGAGAAAAGGTACAAAAATAAAAATTGTCTCAGTCGTGGAGGATTTCTCCTCCACCGAAAGAGAACAAGAAATAGAAGTGCAGCATCTGAAGAACAGATACTACACTTTGATCTTGACCAAAAGGCCAAGAATGCGAACAATTGTAAATAACAACTTTTTTCACAAAACCAACACCGTCTTTCTTTTTTTTCTCTCTCTTTCTCTCTCTCACCCACTTACTCTTCCCTCTCTCTCACCCTCTTTCTCTTGACGTCACACCACTGTTAAACTGTGGGGGGGGGGAACACATTCCCAGGCATTATCTCCTATAGATGCACATTTTATTAGAAATTCAGCTTTCAAAATATTAGACGATAATAAAAATATAAAACCAACACCCTCTTTCTCTTTTCTCTCTCTCTCACCAACTTACTCTTCTCTCTCTCTCACCCTCTTTCTCTTGACCTCCTACTACTGTTAAACTGTGTGTGTGTGTGGGGGGGGGGAAGAGGCAGCTTGAAAACCAACAAAAACAGTGCACAGTTTCCCAAGCATTTGGGGTGGGAAGGGGGGGAAGAAGCCGAGCGCACAGTTTCGTGTGAGAGAGAGAGAACAATTCTCAACCTATATACTCAACAAATTTTTTATCTACAGATTTGAAAGTTTGTATATAGGGTATTCAGACATATGGAAATATATCTAGCATAATCTATCTATTATATCTATAAAAGTGAAAATGTGTGTGTGTGTGAGGTAGCCAGAGAGAGAGAGAGAGAGAGAGAGAGAGAGAGAGAGAGAGACAACAATTCTCAACCTATATATTCAATACATTTTTTATCTACAGATTTGAAAATTTGTATATAGGGTATTCAGATATATGGAAATATATCTAGCATAATCTACTATATCTATAAAAGTGAAAATGTGTGTGTGTGTGTGTGTGTGTGTGTGCGTAAGAGAGAGAGAGAACAATTCTCAACCTATATACTCAACGTATTTTTATCTACGGATTTACAACTTTGTATATAGGGTATTATGACATATAGAAATATATCTAGCATAATCTATACATTATATCTATAAAAGTGAGAATGTGAGTGTGTGAGAGAGAGAGAACAATTCTCAACCTATATATTCAACAAATTTTTTACCTACAGATTTGAAAATTTGTATATTGGGTATTCAGACATATGGAAATATATCTAGCATAATCGATCTATTATATCTATAAAAGTCAGAATGTTTGCGTGTGGTTGTGTGTGTAAGGTTGCGAGAGAGAGAGAGAGAACAATTCTCAACCTATCTATTCAATAAATTTGTTATCTACAGATTTGACCATTTGTATATAGGGTATTCAGACATATGGAAATATATCCAGCATAATCTATCTATTATATCCATAAAAGTGAGAATGTGTGCGTGAGAGAGAGAGAGAGAGAGAGAGAGAGAGAGAGAGAGTAAGTACAATTCTCACCCTATATATTCAACAAATTTTTTATCTACCGATTAGAAAATTTGTATATAGGGTATTCAGACATATGGAAATATATCTAGCATAATCTATCTATTATATCTAGAAAAGTGAGAATGTGTGTGAAAGAGAGAGAGAGAAGAGAGAGAGAGAGAACAATTCTCAACCTATATATTCAACTAATATTTATGTACAGATCTGAAAATTTGTATACAGGGTATTCAGACATATGGAAATATATCTAGCATAATCTATTATATCTATAAAAGGTAGAATGTGTGTGTGTGTGTGTGAGTGAGTGAGTGAGTTAGTGAGTGAGTGAGAGAGAGAGAGAACAATTCTCAACCTATATACTCAACAAATTTTGTATCTACAGATTTGATAATTTGTATATAGGGTATTCAGACATAAGGAAATATATCTAGCATAATCTATCTATTATATCTATAAAAGTGAGAATGTGTGTGAAAGAGAGAGAGAGAGAACAATTCTCAACCTATATATTCAACAAATTCTATCTTTACAGATTTGAAAATTTGTATATAGGGTATTCAGACATATGGAAATATATCTAGCATAATCTATTATATCTATAAAAGTGAGAATGTGTGTGTGAGAGAGAGAGAAAGAACAATTCTCAACCTATATACTCAAAAAAATTTTTATCTACAGATTTAAAAATTTGTATATAGGGTATTCAGACATATAGAAATGTATCTAGCATAACCTATCTATTATATCTATAAAATAACCATGTGTGTGTGTGTGAGAGAGAGAGAGAGAGTCAGAGAGAGAGAGAGAACAATTTTCAGCTTGTGTGTGTGTGTGAGAAAGAGAGAGAGAGAAAGAGAGGAAGGAAAATTCTCACCCTATATATTCAACAAATTTTTTATCTACATATTAGAAAATTTGGATATAGGGTATTCAGACGTATGGAAATATATCTAGCATAATCTATCTATTATATCTATAAAAGTGAGAATGTGTGTGTGAGAGAGAGAGAAAGAGAGAGAGAGAGAACAATTCTCAACCTATATATTCAACTAATTTTTTATCTACAGATTTGAAAATGTGTATATTGGGTATTCAGACATATGTAAATATATCTGGCATAATCTATGTATTATATCTATAAAAGTGTGAATGTGAGTGATGGAAAGAGCAAAAAATTCTCAACCTATATAACCTATAAAAGTGAGAATATGTGTGAGAGAGAGAGAGAGAGAGAACAATTCTCAACCTATATATTCCACACATTTTTGGGCACAGATTTGGAAATTTGTATATAGGGTAGGCAGACATATAGAAATATATCTAGCATAATCTATCTATTATATCTATAAAAGTGAGAACTTGTGTGTGTGTGTGTATGTGAGAGAGAGAGAGAACAATTCTTAACCTACATACTCAACAAATTTTTTACCTACAGTTTAGAAAATTTGTATAAAGGGTATTCAGACATATGGAAATATATCTAGCATAATCTATCTATTATAACTACAAAAGTTAGAATGTGTGTGAGAGAGAGAGAGAGAGAGAACAATTCTAAACCTATATATTCAACAAATTTTTTATCTACAGATTTGAAACTTTGTATATAGGGTATTCAGACATATGGAAATATATCTAGCATAATCTATCTATTTTATCTATAAAAGTGAGAATGCGTGTGTGTGAGATAGCGAGAGAGAGAGAGAGAAAAAAAGAGAGATAAAAATTCTCAACCTATACATTCAACAAATTTTTTATCCACAGATTTGAACATTTGTATATAGGGTGTTCAGACATATAGAAATATATCTAGCATAATCTATCTATTATATGTATAAAAGTGAGAATGTGTGTGTGTGAGAGAGAGGACAATTGTCAACCTATGTATACAACAAATTTTTTATCTACAGATTTCAAAATTTGTATATTGGGCATTCAGACACATTTCAATATATCTGGCATAATCTGTCTATTATATCTATAAAAGTGAGAATGTGTGTGATAGAGAGAGAGAGAACAATTCTCAACCTATATACTCAACAAATTTTTTATCTACAGATTTGAAAATTTGTATATAGGGTATTCAGACATATGGAAATATATCTAGCATAATCTATTATATCTATAAAAGTGAGAATGTGTGTGTGTGTGTGTGTGAGAGAGAGAGAGAGAGAGAGAGAGAGAGAACAATTCTCAACCCATATACTCAACAAATTCTTTATCTACAGATTTTAAAATTTGTATATAGAGTATTTATACAAATAGAAATATATCTAGGATAATCTTTCTATTATATCTATAAAAGTGAGAATGTGTGTGTGTGTGAGCGAGAGAGAGAGAGAGAGAGAGAGAACAGTTCTCAACCTATACATTCAACAAATTTTTATATATAGGGTATTCAGAAATATCGAAATATATCTAGCATAATCTATTATATCTTTAAAAGTTAGAATGTGTGTGTGTGAGAGATAGAGAGAACAATTCTCAACCTATGCACTCTACAAATTTTTTATCTACAAATTAGAAAATTTGGATATAGGGTATTCAGACGTATGGAAATATATCTAGCATAATCTATCTATTATATCTATAAAAGTGAGAATGTGTGTGTGAGAGAGAGAGAAAGAGAGAGAGAGAGAACAATTCTCAACCTATATATTCAACTAATTTTTTATCTACAGATTTGAAAATGTGTATATTGGGTATTCAGACATATGTAAATATATCTGGCATAATCTATGTATTATATCTATAAAAGTGTGAATGTGAGTGATGGAAAGAGCAAAAAATTCTCAACCTATATAACCTATAAAAGTGAGAATATGTGTGAGAGAGAGAGAGAGAGAGAGAACAATTCTCAACCTATATATTCCACACATTTTTGGGCACAGATTTGGAAATTTGTATATAGGGTAGGCAGACATATAGAAATATATCTAGCATAATCTATCTATTATATCTATAAAAGTGAGAACTTGTGTGTGTGTGTGTATGTGAGAGAGAGAGAGAACAATTCTTAACCTACATACTCAACAAATTTTTTACCTACAGTTTAGAAAATTTGTATAAAGGGTATTCAGACATATGGAAATATATCTAGCATAATCTATCTATTATAACTACAAAAGTTAGAATGTGTGTGAGAGAGAGAGAGAGAACAATTCTAAACCTATATATTCAACAAATTTTTTATCTACAGATTTGAAACTTTGTATATAGGGTATTCAGACATATGGAAATATATCTAGCATAATCTATCTATTTTATCTATAAAAGTGAGAATGCGTGTGTGTGAGATAGCGAGAGAGAGAGAGAGAAAAAGAGAGAGATAAAAATTCTCAACCTATACATTCAACAAATTTTTTATCCACAGATTTGAACATTTGTATATAGGGTGTTCAGACATATAGAAATATATCTAGCATAATCTATCTATTATATGTATAAAAGTGAGAATGTGTGTGTGTGTGAGAGAGAGGACAATTGTCAACCTATGTATACAACAAATTTTTTATCTACAGATTTCAAAATTTGTATATTGGGCATTCAGACACATTTCAATATATCTGGCATAATCTGTCTATTATATCTATAAAAGTGAGAATGTGTGTGATAGAGAGAGAGAGAACAATTCTCAACCTATATACTCAACAAATTTTTTATCTACAGATTTGAAAATTTGTATATAGGGTATTCAGACATATGGAAATATATCTAGCATAATCTATTATATCTATAAAAGTGAGAATGTGTGTGTGTGTGTGAGAGAGAGAGAGAGAGAGAGAGAACAATTCTCAACCCATATACTCAACAAATTCTTTATCTACAGATTTTAAAATTTGTATATAGAGTATTCATACAAATAGAAATATATCTAGGATAATCTTTCTATTATATCTATAAAAGTGAGAATGTGTGTGTGTGTGAGCGAGAGAGAGAGAGAGAGAGAGAGAGAACAGTTCTCAACCTATACATTCAACAAATTTTTATATATAGGGTATTCAGAAATATCGAAATATATCTAGCATAATCTATTATATCTTTAAAAGTTAGAATGTGTGTGTGTGAGAGATAGAGAGAACAATTCTCAACCTATGCACTCTACAAATTTTTTATCTACAAATTAGAAAATTTGGATATAGGGTATTCAGACGTATGGAAATATATCTAGCATAATCTATCTATTATATCTATAAAAGTGAGAATGTGTGTGTGAGAGAGAGAGAAAGAGAGAGAGAGAGAACAATTCTCAACCTATATATTCAACTAATTTTTTATCTACAGATTTGAAAATGTGTATATTGGGTATTCAGACATATGTAAATATATCTGGCATAATCTATGTATTATATCTATAAAAGTGTGAATGTGAGTGATGGAAAGAGCAAAAAATTCTCAACCTATATAACCTATAAAAGTGAGAATATGTGTGTGAGAGAGAGAGAGAGAGAACAATTCTCAACCTATATATTCCACACATTTTTGGGCACAGATTTGGAAATTTGTATATAGGGTAGGCAGACATATAGAAATATATCTAGCATAATCTATCTATTATATCTATAAAAGTGAGAACTTGTGTGTGTGTGTGTGTGTGAGAGAGAGAGAGAACAATTCTTAACCTACATACTCAACAAATTTTTTACCTACAGTTTAGAAAATTTGTATAAAGGGTATTCAGACATATGGAAATATATCTAGCATAATCTATCTATTATAACTACAAAAGTTAGAATGTGTGTGTGAGAGAGAGAGAGAGAACAATTCTAAACCTATATATTCAACAAATTTTTTATCTACAGATTTGAAACTTTGTATATAGGGTATTCAGACATATGGAAATATATCTAGCATAATCTATCTATTTTATCTATAAAAGTGAGAATGCGTGTGTGTGAGATAGCGAGAGAGAGAGAGAGAAAAAGAGAGAGATAAAAATTCTCAACCTATACATTCAACAAATTTTTTATCCACAGATTTGAACATTTGTATATAGGGTGTTCAGACATATAGAAATATATCTAGCATAATCTATCTATTATATGTATAAAAGTGAGAATGTGTGTGTTTGTGAGAGAGAGGACAATTGTCAACCTATGTATACAACAAATTTTTTATCTACAGATTTCAAAATTTGTATATTGGGCATTCAGACACATTTCAATATATCTGGCATAATCTGTCTATTATATCTATAAAAGTGAGAATGTGTGTGATAGAGAGAGAGAGAACAATTCTCAACCTATATACTCAACAAATTTTTTATCTACAGATTTGAAAATTTGTATATAGGGTATTCAGACATATGGAAATATATCTAGCATAATCTATTATATCTATAAAAGTGAGAATGTGTGTGTGTGTGTGAGAGAGAGAGAGAGAGAGAGAGAGAACAATTCTCAACCCATATACTCAACAAATTCTTTATCTACAGATTTTAAAATTTGTATATAGAGTATTCATACAAATAGAAATATATCTAGGATAATCTTTCTATTATATCTATAAAAGTGAGAATGTGTGTGTGTGTGAGCGAGAGAGAGAGAGAGAGAGAGAGAGAGAGAGAACAGTTCTCAACCTATACATTCAACAAATTTTTATATATAGGGTATTCAGAAATATCGAAATATATCTAGCATAATCTATTATATCTTTAAAAGTTAGAATGTGTGTGTGTGAGAGATAGAGAGAACAATTCTCAACCTATGCACTCTACAAATTTTTTATCTACAAATTAGAAAATTTGTATATAGGGTATTCACACATATGGAAATATATCTAGCATAATCTATCTATTATATCTATAAAAGTTAGAATGT
This sequence comes from Euprymna scolopes, assembly GCF_053919585.1. Classification (NCBI taxonomy): domain Eukaryota; kingdom Metazoa; phylum Mollusca; class Cephalopoda; order Sepiida; family Sepiolidae; genus Euprymna; species Euprymna scolopes. Next base: position 15,794,109 of record NC_136503.1, on the reverse strand, counting down.
GTGTGTGAGGTAGCCAGAGAGAGAGAGAGAGAGAGTAAGAACAATTTTCAACCTATATATTCAACAAATATTTGATCTACAGATTAGAAAATTTGTATATAGGGTATTCAGACATATGGAAATATATCTAGCATAATCTATCTATTATATCTCTAAAATTGAGAATGTGTGTGTGAGAGAGAGAGAGAGAACAATTTTCAACCTATATACTCAACAAATTTTTTTATCTACAGATTTGAAAATTTGTATATAGGGTATTCAGACATATGGAAATATATCTAGAGTAATCTATCTATTATATCTATAAAAGTGAGAATGCGTGTGTGTGTGAGAGAGAGCGACACAGAACAATTCTCAACCTATATATTCAACAAATTTTTTATGTACAGATCTGAAATATCACATTTGTATAGAAGTAGAAATCTTGATACCTACTCTGATACCTAATAAAAGAAAGGACACTCTTTAGGGCGGATTTTGATTATAACAAGTCACTAATTAGAAATTATAATAAACATTCTAATAATTTAAGAATTTTACCAAAATAAAATTGCATGGTAATCACCCAATTTCTGCCACAAAATTTTGATTGGCAGAACTCATAAACATAAAATATATATTTTCTTATTTCATCTTTTTTTTTTCTTTTTACATAATCTGGTTTGATGTTTTCCCAAATATTCAAATCACTATATTTTGCTGCTTAATATCAAATACAGCAACTGAGTTATTTTTATGCATCAAACAATTACATTTTCTCATTCATCCAAACTAATCACTGAACATCAATTTCATATTTTCTTCACTAAAATATTACTGTGCTTGATGTCATCAAGTGGAGCGGATCATTTTTTTTTCATTTGTTCACACATTTTTCCAATTTATATATATTTTAAAGATTCTTAGCCTATGTCATTGCATACCAATCTGTTTATTAAAAGTTAAGGTTCACTGTAAACACATATGTTACACCAAAATAAAAACGCTTCAGATAATGTCTTGATATTCAATTCAGTTTCTCACATGACATCTTATGAAGTTAGTAGAAATGTTACAGACTTTTGAATTTCAAACACTTTCAATACTGTGCACTGATATTTTCTTTTTTGCAATATAAGCACATTCATGATTTTTTTTACAAACGTTAAAAACTTTCACATTGTGTAGCAATATACTGAAACAATTATAAAAATATTTGTTTTTATTTTGAATGATGCAGGGCATCTGAAGAGAGATTTTTCTAACAAAATGAAAGTATAATTTTTAGCAATAGGTATCTAGGAAAAGGCCACTACATATGTTATAAGTTCCAAATTTCCACAACCTGGCAAATACTGGTACATGCTAGCAAATTTAGATTTGCAATTACAAAATATGATTCTAATTTTTTCCTTTGCTCTTTATTCTAACACTACACTATGTTTACTGTGTTATTTCGCTACAGTTGATATTGTGTAGAACAATAAGAAAATCATAGTGAACAATGCATTCAACAAAATTTCACACACATTTCTAGATACCTATATCTAATAAGTTCAAAAGAAAGGACACACTTAGGGAGGTATTTTGGTGGTCAAGTCACTAAAAAGAGATTAGCTGGTTTCCTGGCATAGCCCAGGATATAATAAAGATTGACTGAAATACATGTTCTAGCTGGTTTCTAGGCGTTGCCAGGGATGTAATATAGACACATTATGTTGTATATTACCTGTTCTCTTCTCCCTAAGGTAAAACAATTTCATATACATGCTGTAAATTACCTATGCTAGGGATAAAACATGAACAATATCAGTCCTAGGGTAGATAAAACAAATAATACATAGAGATGAAAGATTCCTCTCCCCTAAGAATCAAACATATGTTCAATATCTGCTTTTGTTTTTTCATTGTTTATACGGTCCCGAGCAACGCCGGGTAGCCCTGCTAGTCTATATATATAAAAGCCAAACGTCTGTGTGTATGTATGTTTGTTTGTAACGCTAAAACTTTTGAAAGACGGAACCAAACTTGACAAATTTGGTATCATATCGAAGCCCCATCACCCGGATGACAAATATCGAAATTTCACATCAAACGGACCACTAGAAGTTGGTCAACTGATCAGTTATCTTCGAGGGGGGCCCCCAAAAAACCTGTCATTATCTATATATATAAAAGAAGACAAATGTTTGTTTGTAACGCTAAAACTTGAGATGAAAGATTCCTCTCCCCTAAGAATAAAACATATGTTCAATATCTGCTTTTGTTTTTTCATTGTTTATACGGTCCCGAGCAACGCCGGGTAGCCCTGCTAGTTATATTTATAAATCAAAGTATCTATATTATATTTCTCTTAACCTGTCTGTCCGTTCCAACTTTTCTCAGAAACTATTGGACGATCTGACTTAAATTTTAATTGGACCTTTGTTATAAGGTGTAGCGAACTAAGTATTATGGTATCTTTTGATGCATGATAAAGGATTGATATGACTCGTATTTAATGATAAAATAAGCCTAAATTTAACCATATTCAACTATAAATTTCGCATAAATCATACATTCTAAGTCAACGGACTATAACTTTTCTCGTTTTAAACGGGCTATATATATATATATATATATATATATATAGCCCGTTTAAAACGAGAAAAAATATAGTCCGTTCACACTGAGGAAGATCGAAGGATCGGTCGAAAAACGTGTTTGAAAGAAACATTCTTGTTTTTTTTCAAAAGACTCTTTGTATTCCTACACGCCAACATATAGAAAATAAATACAGAAAAGATACAAACATTTATATATTTTTCGTATTGATTTTTTTATTCATGCATATATATATATATATATATAAAACTGAAGGTCTGTGTGTGCATCTGATCACGAATAGGCTCCTATATGGTTGACTATTATAGAAAACTGATCACATATAATGATAGAAGATATATTGAGACACAGGAATGGGTATGTTTGATCTGGCATAATGATGATTCATTAAAATTGTGGGGTCCACAAAGTTTGGAAATAATTTTTTTTTAAATCGTTTACAAGTGTTTTTGATATAGATGTACAAAATAATTATTTGATAATTATGTTTTAACTTAAATAGGGATTGTATAATAAAATTGTGGGGCCTGTGTTCGCGCCTGGCTTCCATAGAATGGAAATAGGTACAAACTTTAATAAAGACTTTTCATATCTATCTGCGTAAGTATACTTTGATAATTTTGTTTCAGTTTGAAGAAATATGGTATAATAAAATTATGGGATGTTCGTTCGCGCCTGACCTCCATAGAATGGAAATATGCCACAAAGTTTAACAAGGTTTTTTTAATATAGATCCACAGAATATTGTGATAAGTGTTTCAGTGTGAACAGGTATGCTATAATAAATTATGGGGTTTATCTATTTTATTTTTACTTTCATCATATTTTGCTTTGGTTTTGATACCCCCAAATTCTGAGCTATCTCTTTACAAGACTTCCTTTTCATAACCTATCATACTTTCATAAATCAGAGTCCATTTTCTGTAGGCTGTTTTTGAACCCAGTCAACGACGGGTACTTTTGCTAGTATATATATATATATATATATATATATATATATATATATATATATATATATATATATATAACAGTGAGATTAATAAAACATAATCACGTTGATACACCGGTTCTCACTAGGTCACTGTAGTTAAGACACGTTTAACCTGGTTTGTATCAGATGGGTGACCAATTTGAGAATACCAGGCGCTGTATGTAAAGGAACGTCGACACCTCCCTGCAAGAGTTGCAAAAATCTAACGTCACTATATCCCCTAACGGGGATATATGTGCGACTGAGATCCACTTGCAAATTTCATACTTCCATGGAACTTTCTTCTTTGGAGGAAGCCTGTTAAACCCACCTAAGGGTAAATGTCACAGTTTCATTTTATGTTTTCATTTTTCATACTGTTGATAAAAAGCAGTGAGGACCAAGGAAGTACCTTTATTTACCTCAATCTTTACCCGGACTTGATTTTCTTTTTTTTTCTTTTTCTTTTTTTCTTTTTCTTTTTTCTTTTTCTTTCTTTTTTTTTTCTTTTTAGACCCCAAAAAGGTTATTATTTCATATTCCACTGAAGTGAGGAAATACTTATTACGCTCTAATTTTGCAATCACTTGCCTAGAGGAATAAACTCTTTGACTCCCCGTATCAAAAGGGCAGTTCATTCTCTATTTAGAAACTGTAATTGCTACCATAGGCAAAATATAAAACTGCTCTTGTTTGTGTTGATACACACATGCATGGAAGCAATTGAGCCCTACCCACTCTTCACTCTTATCTAATTTTTTGCAAAATGAGGGCAATGTGGCCTCAGGATTTGCAATTTGCACATTTTCGAGGTAATTTATTTTTGCTTTGCCATAGCAGTTTTCCATTTTGTGATTATAAAACAAAGGCACAAGCTTAACTCCCTACACCTAGAACGCCTCTACAATTGTTGGTTTTTATAGCAAAGTTAGAATGATATTCTTTGTATCGTTATTCCTAGCAGAATTTCCTTCCTACGATTTGAAATTGTTTTGGGGCACATTCTTTTAAAACTCGTTTATTTTTATTAAGATTTTTATAACCTCGTTGAAACGATCAAAAGCTGATCGATTTTGTGTGTAGTTTCTTCCAATTTTCTGGATTAATTCATTTCGAAAAATTATAGCGTAATCACGAAAAAATAAAAAAATATATGGCTAATTATTTCATAGACCGACGTTTTCTCTTTAAAAGAGTCCAAATTATATTAGAGTTTCGATTCAGATAGCTTTAATTTCTGACAAATTCTGAATCAGATTTATGACAATTGCTTCAGAGTTTCAGCAATGATGAATGGAATACTCCAAAATTCTCTTTTCAACAAATTCGTGGCCATTTCAAAGGTTTTAATCTCCCAACAAAAGAGAAGACACTAACTGAGACGTATAGCCAGTTACAAAAAAATCTTTTGAAAGTGACAGTTTGATTTATTTTAGAGTCCACACAGTTTTGAAATTGAACCTGAAATGCAGAAGTTTAAATGTAATGTGAACAGACATCTAGCTCTTCACAATCCTCCAAATCGTAACCCCCTACGTCAAAGTTGCAATACAACATATTTGGAATGAAAAAGAGTAAAACGAAAACAACAAAACAAATAATTATAATCATTTTGTTTAAATAAATACCTTTATTACTTTTTCAAGTTTTCATTAAAAATAAATGATATTTTTTTTTGTTTAAATAAAATAACTTGAAAAAGTACTAAAGGTTTTATTTCAAAATTTTCAGTACCTTTCTCAACCTTTACTAAAATGGTTAGGATAGAGTTAGTTTAGGGTTAGGTTGATGCAAGAGGCAAACAGTTCTGTTCGTAGTGTAGAAATATTACATCATTATTGAATGCACTTCAATAGAAGATCTAAATGACGACGATTACATGTACACTATATCTCTTCATAACAGTCGGTGTAGATTAATATTTCAGCTAGTAGCTTATAATAGTTGATTTTTTTCTTCTTCTTTTAATTCACTGATTTCTTCTTTTTAGTCTTCAATTCTGGACAATCCGATTGATTATCGATGGCTTTGTGAACTGAGCAACGCGACATACCCCACTGACACAATTGGGTGCTGGAAAGTGCAATCACCTTACATGTAGCTAGCGATCACCTGCCATAGACCGACAATATTGATTATCTCCCCTCACCCACACGTTTTTTCTTTCTTTGATAGGAAAGCTATAAAGATGAAGAAGTGAAGAAAAATATTTGTTAGAGGAGCGGCGCCAGGAAGGAGGAGGGGATGGGAGGGTATATCGATGCGTAGTCTGTAGCAGTATTGGAAGCACATTGTCTGCCGTCATCCACCTTAAACATCATAATCATCATCTTCATGTTTTTGTTAGTTGCCTCATGCCTGCACATGGTTGGCATTAACCGGAAAGTCTGCGATGCACACAGATGGAAATCAGGAGAAGGAGAAAAAGAATAACGCTTTGAAAGAATGGAGCCAGCATTAAGGAAATGAACGAAGAAATTAGGTAAAATATAGTTCGAGCAAGACGGTAAATGAGATGATAGCAGAATAAAAAGTGTAAGTTTCTCATCCCTTATTTTGTCATTTAATCCTCACACTCCATGGATCCTGAGTATGACCTTAAAAGACTTCCAGTAGTGAGGCCCCATTTGAGGGGGGGGGAGAATGTCGAATTACTCTTTAATTACCATTACTTCTAGATCCACTTTGACCCCTGGAGAGGTAATACCTATTAAGATATCTGACGCTAGCAGATCAGGCTGTTTTTTTTTTCTGACCAAAAATGCACCAAATATTAGTGCCGTTGCTTTTTCTTCTTTCCCTTTGCAAAACTCAATCATATTCTGCAAAGTTAAAAACAATTTTCTTTTAATAAAACAACCAAACCAAACGCCACAAATAAATATTTGAAGATATAAAGAATTTGAACCATAAAACGTTTTTTATTTTCAAAATTACTGGATTTAGCATTAAACAACCCGAAAAGGTTAATATATTGTAAGACAAACCAAACACAATGGATTCGGCATTAAATAAACCCAAAAGGTTGATATGCCGTTAAACGAAAACAACCAACCAATTACATTCCATGAGCGATGTTTCTGATAAAGAAAGACAAATTGCTATCTCTGGGTCGGAATCTATTACACTGACACTTGTAAATTTCACAAGGATATTTTCTTGATGGATTACTACTAGAATTTCTATTTATTTTCGAGTTTTGAGCGACTCTCGTGACTTCAAAGGTGACGGCCTCATGTCATTATCTTTGTTTTCATTTTAACGTAAGCGCTCAGCACAACTTGCGTTTCAAACTTAATAAACGTTAAGTTAAAACACCAAAAATCTCATCCAAGTAGGTAGAAGAGTAACTTATTTTACTTTTAGTAACATTAATTTGTTATATATTTGCTTTTTGAGTAAAAAGCGTACTAAACATGAGTAGTGAGAATTTTGTAAATTGGATTACTTAGGGAGACGGTTAATCAAGAATTTGTTTATGTTGGACTTGAAGACAATCAAATTATAGTCAGCTGGAAAGCAGGCGATCGGAAGAGAGTTCCACAGGCGTGCAGTTCTAAGAAAAAAGCTTTGTACATTGAATCTACATTTAGGTTTAGGTATAAATAAAGAGTGTGGGAAATTATTGATAGTGATTTTGGCTAGATGAGTGTTTTTCGTGAAAGTTTGGCGAGGAGGGACCATAGATTGAAACTCAGAGTCTGGCTAAAAAAAAAAAAAATTGCATATTCTCATATAAATGCATGTCCCTACATCATAGATGCTTACAAATGAGTTAGATTATTTATTTATTGCATACCATGGACACATGCATGTAATCCACGTTTTCGGCTAATTAACCAGCTTTGTCGTCTAAATGAAACCGCACCAGCACTCAAGCAACAGACGCCATTATGAACTAGTGAATCTCCCGGGTGCAGAAAATAAATTATTCTTTATCTTCATTCGTTTTGTTTGACAATATTCTTATCTTCATTAATGTTGAATTTATATTCTTACTACGTTTCGGCCGATATGCTCTCCAGCCTTCTTCATTTGTATTTTTCATTTATTCTGATACGCGGTTGTTCCCATATTTACAGATTGTAATTTGTGTATGCTGATGTTTGTGGCATAGTTTCATGGTTCTGGCTCACATTAGAAGAATACTCGTCCCAGGACAAGTAAAATTAATTTCCCAGATATCCAGATGATTAATTATCGCATAATTCTTTCCAAGCCTTGGGCGACTGTTTACAAATCCAAGAAGGATGTATTCAGATAACATTTAATTTTATTTGTTCCACATTAATTTTACTATTCAAGAAATTTTTTTAAGGTAATCAAAGGTCAACGGAGTAAGTAAAAATTTTTGTGCACAGTTTTCAATATTTTTAATTTTTTTTTTATTTCCACTCAGTTTCCTGCTTTTTTTTTTTTTTTTTTTTTTTTGTTTTTTCTCCCCGTTATTTTAAATGTATATTTTTCCTCTTGGGCTCATCTTCCACATTAATTTTACTATTCAAAAATTTTTTTAATGGTAATAAAAGGTTACCCTCCAAGAAATTAGCACCTCCTTTCGGAGTAAGGACAAGTTTGTCGCCCATCGTCTGTGAACAGTTTCTATGTTTTTTTTTGTTTTTTTTTGCTACTTATAGTTATTATTGCTGTTACGACAGAAAGAACTATAGCACTTCCATGTTACAAAGGTAAAAGTAGACCATCTTACCAGGCATTACCTCCTCCTTCCAGAAGAAGGAATGGATTTATTGTTTGATGCCTCTGACCTGTAAAGAAGTATCCAAGGAACTGATATTTCTGCTACGTTTTAGCCGATATGCTCTTCAGCCTTATTCATGTGTAGTCTTCACTTATTATTATTTCCAGTCACACTTGTGCAGTTTCTGAGCAAACATCAATTTGTATGGATGGAACTGCATATCAGCATGTAGAATTCTTCTAACTGTTCGATCAGGCACTCCAAGACCAAAGCATGTTTATGAGCTGACAGGTTAAATACTGTCTGGCGTTCAGATGCTTCGAGGCATTCAAGGTGGCTTCCTTTTAAGTAGCAAACATGTAGCTCTAATATTTGCAACCAACAGTTGTATTTTAATGAACTCGGAAATCACTCTGTGTTGCAGTTACAGATACACCATCTTCAAAAATAATTCTACAGTAAAGGCACAGTGTGCACCTGAAGCAAATGGCAAGTTATTAGCTAAATGGAAACACCATTCGCATGTGCATAAGTTCGGTAGCAACACATAGTTGAAAGTTTAAAATATGGGAGGTATTTCTGCTGCACTCTACATTTAAACTGATCTGTTTAAAAGACCTAAGCATAGTCACCTCAGTGTTTATTTTGACATCAAAGCACATGTTGCTACTTATTTCGCATTAAAAGTCAGTTCGCAGGGTTAGACTACGGAAACTATGAAAAGGAGGTGATAAAAATGGATTTGGGAGAAAACGGATAAATAAAAACCGGACCAGCTGCAACGTTGCAGTTACAAACAAACAAAAGAAAGAAAGAAATTTGATTCGACTTTTTTTTTTCTTTTTTAACTCAAGTCGTTTATTACCGTTTTCCTTTCTCCTCGTCTCAACACCAGCTTAAAAACTCTTTTGCTGCCACTGCAGGACCACATGTCCATCTCCTCTGGATTATGGTTTTCTTTATTCCGACCATATGCTGGCCACAGCCAACCCATTCTCGCCTTCATTTTACACGTCCATCTCCATTGGTGCCGACTATGTTTCTCAGCTTACATGCGGTGTCCTTTTTTTAATCTTTCTTTTTGCGCCAGCTCGCGAACACTTCCTGATTTGCATATGCATTCAAACGCTGCTCCTTCACTGCTGCTGATATTTTCCCATACGCTCATATGCATTCTGTTACACAAAATGTAAACCGAATATGATGACGCTATATAATGGATTATTACTATGTTTCGGCCGATTTGCTCTTCAGCCTTCTTCAGGTGTACTTTTATTTATAGTGATGTTATTTAGATTGATCTGTTATAAAACATCTCAACACAGATATGTTAGTATTTATCATTAAATTTTCCATATGGCTTTACAATCTTTAGTATATCATTGTAGCCTCGAACCCTCCACGACTTTTTTGGTTGGAACTGGTATACTGTACAATTCATAAAGAATTACTCTTGAGCTTTTGTAAAATAGTCACGTTAATATGTTTCTAATTAACTTTTTAATTCCTAGAATAAGTTGTGTGTGTGTATTTGATTTGGTCATATTGAATGAGTGCTTGAATTTGTAGTTGTAGAGTAATGAGATAGCAGGGTTAGTTTGGACAAAATGTACTAAGGAAAACATGGGAGGAAGTAATAAGAATGGATTTGACAGAAAGAAGGATGAATAAAGACCTGGCCAGAAATAATATTAGTTTGGAAGTCAATTTCTATTTGTGTTTGTGCATGTTTTATTTGTTCATATTGAATGAATTGATAAGTGCTTGAATTAGTAGTTGTAGAATAATGAGTTGATAGTTTTAGTTTGAAAAGAAAAGCTAAGGAAAACATGGACGAAAGTAATAAGGATGGATTTGACAGAAAGAAGGGTGAATAAAGACCTGGCCAGAAATAATATATTGCTGTACAAATCATAAAGAATTTCTCTTGAGATTTATAGAATGGAGAATGTGTCCGTAATTAGCCTTTAACTTACTAGAATTAGCCTTGTGTGTGTATGTGTGTGCGTGTATGGGTATTTGGGTTGGTAATATTGAATGAATTGATAAGACTATTTGAATAATGAGGTAGGATGAGGCAGGGTTAGTTTGGATGGAAAGACTAAGAAAAACATGTCCGGAAGTAATAAGGAGACAGAAAGAAGGGTGAATAAAGACCTGGCCAGAAATAGTATTAGTTTGGAAGTCAGTGTCTAAAAGCCGTCCATGATGATGATTTTGTTGGTATTTATTTTCTCAACATCGTTCTTTTTTTTTTTTTTTTTTTTTACATAGGCATCACCACATTATCAAGGCCCAGAGGCCACTCAAGGATAAGGGTTAAAGAGTGTACAGTAGAAATTGGTCAATATAGTAATCATTAGTAATGGAAATTTGGTAAATTTGATAACTTATATGGAACGGCTCATCAAGAACTTATTTACTTTAGACTTGAACACAACCATATTGTAGTCAGCCGGAAAGCAGGAAAACGGAAGACAATTCCACAGGCGTGCAGTTCTAAGAAAGAAGCTTTGTTCATGGAATCTACGTTTAGGTTTAGGCACAGATAAAGAGTGGGGGAAATTATTGATAGTGTTTACAGCTAGACGAGTGTTTCTTGTGAAAGTTTGGCGAGGGGGGACCATAGATTGAAGCTCAGTTGAACACTTTCCATGAAAATAACGATACATCAGAGACAAACTCGCAACATCTCTTCTGTGAGATAGAGGTTGCAAGGAGGAGAAAAGGACATCTCCTACGAGGCTACGAAGTCTATTTTGAACTCTATCAAGGCAGGACAAGTCCTTTCTAGCAGCTCCTGCCCAGATGTGGCAACAGTATTCCATCCTTGGACGTACCTGGCTCTTATATAGATAGAGAATAGCATCAGCAGTGAGATATCTACCGGATCGATAGAAAGATCCCACCATTTTTCCAGCGGCCTTGGCAACAGATTTGATATACGTGTTCCATTTAAGATCAGGAGTAATGGTCAAGCCCAGAAGCTTGTCAAAACTTGAGGCCTCCTGAAGACGAGAGCCATTCATTTCAATTGATGACAAATGTGGATTAGAATGTTGATGATGTAAAGAGAGAAGCTTGGTTTTAGATGCATTAAAAGTAACCAGCCACTCCTTTCCCCATTGTACTACGTGCTCAAGATCAGAGGAGAGAGAATTGGAGAGAACTTGGTCGTTTACTGTCTTAGATGTGGTACCATAAATGGTAGTGTCGTCAGCATAAATGTCTACAAATGATGTAAGGATATGATTTGGAAGATCATTAATGTAGATCAGGAAAAGAGTTGGGCCCAGGATGGATCCCTGAGGGACACCGGCATTAATACTGTGAGCTTCTGATTTTTGCCCCTCAACTACTACTCTTATGAACCTATCAGAAAGAAATGATTTAATAATTGAGAAGACTTTTCCAGCTATACCATAGCTAGCGATCTTATGAAGTAAACCTTTATGCCATACCCTATCAAAGGCTTTAGATATGTCAAGAGCAATTGCCCTAGAAAGATTGCCACCGTCGAGAGATTTGCTAATCCTATGCGATATAACTGTAAGGACATCTGCTGTAGATCTAGCAGAACGGAAACCATATTGAGTGTCACTAAGAAGGTTATTTTTGTTGAGATGGTTGATTACTTCTGTATTTAACACAGATTCTAGCAACTTACTCATGACGCACAGGAGACTTATTGGCCTGTACTGAGAGAGGGATGAGCGATCACCTGAATTCTTAAATACAGGGCATACTGATGAGATTTTCCAGGGAGATGGGAAACTATTCTCCTTAAGACAACGTTTAAACAGTTTTGTAAGTATGGGCGCTAGTTCAGGTTGAAGTTTTTTGAGTACTATAATTGGAATACCGTCAGGGCCAGTTGCTTTACTCGAATCAAGGTTTTTGATTAGCTTCGCAACATCACGTACAGATATACGTATATCACATAGCGTGTTTTCTGATACAGGAGGAAATATTGGGGGTTGGCGGTCTTGGTCGCAAAGGGTAGAATTAGCTGCAAAGTTCTTGACAAAGAGTTTGGCTTTGTCTGATGCTGACGAGATTACCTCAGGTCCATTGATAATAGTTGGGATGGAGCACACGCTTCTGTTCAGGATTCTGTTTGCTATTTGCCAAAACTGGTGGGAACCAAGCCGCTGCTCAGCTACTTTGGACTTAACAGATTGAGCATACAACTCTCTTGCGTTCCTTATTACTTTCTTACAATGGTTGCTGGCAGTCCTGAAAACGGCTTTAGTTTCCATACATCTATTACGTTTGAAGCAGTGGAAAATGATTTCTGTGCGCAATGGCAGCAGCACATTCTGGAGAGAACCATGGCTGGCTGTTAGGTTTTTGCTGAAACTTTTTAGAGGGTATGAAATGGTCAATACCTACAATTAACCATTCAGTCAGGTCTAATACTATAGAGGACACATCCTTTTTAAACATCAGGAGTTCTTTCTAGAAGGATATTGGATACTTACGGGACGGACCACGTGAAGATTGTCATCGTTTCTAAAGGAAAATGTTTCTGTAGAACGAACTGGATTCAAACTTGGTACACCCAGGTTGTCAGCCTGCATCGTTAACCACTGAGTCATCATCAACTCCTTGATCATGATGCTGGTTGATTCCTATTGCCTAGTAATCTCATACTTCCTGAATAGTCATTTTTCTTTTCTTCTATTGGGTCAGTTTTTTTTTGTTTTGTTTTTTCGTGAAAATTAAGTTTCTTTACTTCTATATTATCTTTAGGGATTTCCTTTCTATGGCAGATAATACATCCTTTGTATCTCTTAACGTCTATAATCTCCTTATGTAAAATATAGAAGTAAATAAACCTATTATCTTGCTATCTACTTTACATATATGCTTCTGGTGTCTATGAACACACTAGATGAATTAACTGAAAAAGGACATTCTTTCTCTAAATGCTTAAAGAGACATTAAGGCGGATAAGAGAGTGGTTTAATCAATATAGAGTGGAATAGAGATATATATGGATAGCTAAGAAAGAGTTTTTTTTTCAATTAATTATGAATTAAGGCTAATTGAAATAATTAAAATGTAACTTTTAGGAAGATAACTCAATCCCAGAAGTAAAATATATTTTACCATGTATTTTTTGATAAAGACGTATACGGGAGTGGGGGCTTAGAGAAATCAACTTTATTAACTCACAAAATAATAGATTGCGATAATAGTTTGTTTTTTTTTGTATGATTTTTATTTTTTTAAATTTGACCCATCGGGTCAGAAGGTCATGTAGGGATAATGTTTGTTATTGATGTAGATTGTCACTTCCAGCCTCAGGAGTATAAATGAGATAAGTTATGGAAGAACAGTAATTGCACTGACTGGAAAAGGAACAAGCAAAGGCGGAACCCACAATCTAAAGAAAAAAAAGAGGAATTCCGTAGACACCTCCAAGACCAAGAGGATCAAACCAAAGCAAGAAACAGACATTTTGATTTCTATCTTTGACAGTTTTCTCGTCTGTCAATGGATGATGGCTTTAATTCAGATTCATCATTCTTTGTGTGTCTGTTACCGAAGACTGTTAAATGTCTTGATACGATTGATACATAAAAATGAAGAAATAAAGAATAGAATGGTATTTTCATGGTCGGAGATGGCCATTTCATACCAAAATCAGACCGACAGAGCCTAAGGCATATCTTGCTGCAGTTGTCTTGTTTTAATTAATTGCTTATGATTGTTTCTTTGTTTCTAATTAAAATAAAATTTTAATCAAAGTATAGATTTGATGTGTTTGCACTTTTATTGTTTAATATTTTAATAAAGGAAATTGGATTTATAGTGGTTTGCATTTAATTTTTTTTTTATTCATTACTTAAAGATATCAAAAGTGCAGTAAGTACAAAAATCGTTTTACAAATCTGGATTTAAAAAAAAATGAATTTGATTCGAAAATTAAATCCACCAGAATGCATTTTGTTTTTTCTTAAACAAGTCAGCCATCTTAATTGTTTGTTAATAGTTGAACAAACAACAAAAATTAGAAATACAATTTCTCTCAATTAATAATTTCATGGGGAAACGATAGAATAATGAATGAATTAAAATACTAAAGAAAATTCGATTTAAAACTAAACAAACCAAAAAATCGGCATAGTTAAAAGAATCAAAATAAAAATAAAATTAAGAGATATTCCCAGACAACGTCGGGTAAATACAGCTATATACGAATAAAATGTAAATCCGTATATTTGAATTCCTGATTTTTTTTTATCACATCAGGAATTGTCATATATAATTTTGCAAATTCTTATCCATTTAAACTACTTTTATCAGATAAGGGAAATTATATTAATAAAAACCCAATAAAATGTACAACTTTATTTTCATATAAGCTATATAGCCATAACATCCATTAAAACATGAATCTCACATTTGCTCTTTTCATAAAATACATTGCAGTGTTGCAACAGTCCACATTCTCAGTGATGTCGTATATCTGAATTCATTATGATTTTTTAAATCCCCTTTGTCCCTTGAGACCCCCTTCATCCAAACAACCCAGCTGGCATTAATCAAATGACCCATAATCAGAAACATGCATTATCATTATGTACATCAAATGTCTAATAGATGAAATGTTCGAATTATTTTGATTCATCGGACTATTGTTTTCATTTTGATTGTCATTTTCACAACGTTGCAGTCGATGTAATCTCCGACCTTGTCAAACTCAGAAATGTTTCTATAGAACTCGGAAATTTGGACGAAATTTCGAACGGAACCCTTTATTTACTTCATGGGAATAGTGTGGGGTATATGGTTAGAAAAGAAGAAAAAAAAAAGATAAGAAGAAAAAGAAACGTACCGGGCGTATCTGCATCGCTCTTTGGGAAAGAAGGAAAAGATTGCCAGCGCATTTGTATACGCGAAGGGCATCTTGGGAAGGCAGAGCATGATGGGAGAAGCTATCATTTTTTTCCTGTCTCTTCCTTTTTTTTCTAGATAGGAGGATATAAAAGCAGGGAAAAATTCCCTGAGGCAGCAGAGAGAAAAGAGTTGTGAACATCTTCTCTTGAAAAGAATTTTGTATTGCTGACGTTCGGATTGTGCGGTGTGACACTGGTGGCGAGAGGCCAGGTGTGGTCGATTGGAAAAGAAGAGGGCAGAAACGTGCTGTTGTTGAGAGAGTGACTCACTTCTTCCCGAACTCCAGAACCGAATCCTGATTATAACGCTAGAAATAGTATGCTCTTGTTCTGTCAGCCATGACTGGATAGAAGTCCTAAGTAATTTGCAATTGTATTTTATTTATTTATTTTTTTGTCGAGTTCGACAGAAACATTCCCGAGTTTGACAAGATACACCTGAATAAATTCGAAGGTTACATTGACCGAAACGTTGTGAAAATGACAGTCAAAATTAGAACAGTAGTCCGACGAGCCCAAATAATATGAATAACCAACCTTCATCTAAAAAATTCAGAAACATAGGATGAAATGTTTTTACTTTTTATATAAGGACTAATAACATTGGTCAACAACAAATTTGCTGTCTGCGTTTTTTAACTGATTTAGAACGACTCTGTTGCGCTGAATCCAAAAATTACATTCGTTTTGCTCAATCAAGTTACCTTTTTGAGCTATAGCCACATGTTGTGATTTACGTTCTTGTTCACATGTATGGATGTGTTAAGCATTTAAGAAGAAACTGGTGGGGTAAAATGCCATTTCGAATAATTATTTTGATTGAAAATGATTATTTTAATGACAAGAAGTATTCAGATCTGATAGTTCTGAGTGGTTATATTGAAAAGAGATCAGTTTGAAATAAAACTTTGAAATCTTCCAAAATTGGTGCTCAGCATACGTGAAGAAGGACTGGCCTGTGCGGGAGGAAATGGCGCCTTGCAAAGAAAGGAATCTCACCAACAATCTTCTGGTGGACAGAGACAGAACACTCTTCCTACCCCTGCACATGAAGCTCAGTTTAATCAACCAATTCACCAAAGCCTCTGGGCAAGGATGGTGACTGCTTCACTTACTTTTGCCAGGCTTTTCCAGGATTGATTAAAGAGAAGTTGAAAGCTGGCATCTTTGACGATCCTCAGATCTGGCAGCTCATCAGAGATCCAGAGTTTGAAATCTCAATGAACGAAGTGGAACAGGAAGCGTAGAAGACACTTTTTCCTGGTACTGAAGGATTCTCTTAGCAACAATAAGGCCAGAAACTATGCAGAACTTGTCAGTAACACGCTGCTTCCAGCAACCTGGGCTGCAACGTGAATGCACTTCCTATTTTCACAGATGGGCCGTTTTCCTGAGAACCCGGGTTCAATGAGTGACGAGCATGGAAAGAGAGTTCATCATGACCTGAAACAGATGAAGACCAGGTATTAGGGTCGCTGGGATGCAGTCATGATGGCTGACTACTGTTGGAATCTGAAGAGAGACCTCCCTGCTGCTGAGCATTCCAGCAGTTCAGAGAAACAGAAGTTCAAACCCTGAAGTTTGAACAATGATGAATCAATATGCAATTCACATGCACTTACCTTTATCAGTGCCTACGATTCAGTTTAGAGTAATCAATGTTTCTATCAGATTCTATATATCAAATTGTATATGTTGTTGATCAAATATTTTTTCTCTTAAAAACATATTTAGGATGATATGTGTTGGCAAAAATCAGGTGATAATGCCACAAAAATGAAATCGATTTTGTTGTAAGGCCTGATTTTTTTTCAAATCAACTAAGGACAAAAACCTGATCTGATGTAGAGAAACGAATGCCATTTCCTGATTTAGCAGTGTAAAATACCTTAAATCGACAATATCCAAAACGTAAAAAATTGTTGCTCACATATTTTTTATATAGTGACTAATGACTAACATTTTTATATAGTGACTAATGACTAACATTTTTATATAATAACTAATAAAAAACATTTTTATATAGTGACTAATGAATAACATTTTTATATAGTGACTAATGAAAAACATTTTTATATAGTGACTAATGAAAAACATTTTTATATAGTGACTAATGAAAAACATTTTTATATAGTGACTAATGAAAAACATTTTTATATAGTGACTAAAAGCGGCTCTTTTTTATAGATTCAGTAAGAATTAAGGCAATTCAGTAATTTATGAACCAATCATGATACTCTTACCTCTTTATTATAAATGTTGTTCAACCAAGATGAGATAGTTTTAAAAACACTAAGTAACGATAGAAACAGGTGCATGATCTTAAATAGCTTGGTTCATGAGTTGCTGAAAGTAAAAATAACATGGAGGTTCGAATCGGGTTAGCATGAAAGATGCTAAAAAACTTGGCCAAGATTTGACAATTGATGCAATGAATATGAATACATCCGGGTTCCTCCTCACAAAAAGACCTAAATACGAACTGATAAAACTGCTTAGGTGAGAAGTTGAAAGATACACCAAAATCCTATTACTAGCTACGACCATGAACATTCATTCATAAAGGCAAATTACTAAAGTGTATTACACGAATAGTGTACCCTATACCACTCAATTACTTCAAATGAATCTACCCCTTTCATGGAACATATCAGTTTTTTAAAATTATTTTAAAACTTTTATTGAAAAAATCAATTCTGGTAACTTGATTATGTAGTAGAACTGATATCTATTCAATGTAGCCGCCTTCAGCCTCAATTACCGCCTTGATACGGGTTCGGAACTGGGAGCTTGCCTTTTCCACAAGTGCCGGCAGGAGTTTGGTGAATACTCGGTGGATGGCTGTGATTAGGTTGGCTTTCATGTTAGACGTCATGTTAGTGATGTTCCCGATATATGACCAAACGAAGTAGTCCAGCGTGTTCAGGTCGTGGGAGGAGGAGGGGCAGTGAGAGAAGAGTACAAAGTCGTAGCACTCTTTCTGAAGCCAAGCCTGGGTCCTTTTTGGATTTGTGGGGATCAGGGGATCACCACACTCTTCAGCACATCCAGGTACACTTTGGTGTTAACTATCAAGCCGACTTTGAACATGTGAAGTGGCATGATGTGGCCCTTACTTAAAACAACACCAAAGACCATAACCGTGACTGGAAACTTTGTTTTTATCACCATGGGTAAGCCCGTATTATTCAGTGCAATCCAGCGAAGCATTTTGAGGGTGCTGGCAATGGTCCCGTTGTTATAACTTGGATCGGTAGAGAGCATCAGTTGTACAGCAGCGCATCTTCAATCTCGCTCGTTGAACACTGTGTCACTTTCAGATATGATAGAAGACTCCTATCGCTCTTGAGATTTATACACAACTGGTCAACTAGTAGATGGTCTGCAACAAAAAGAAAACCGGTTTTCATCAAACGAAAATGGAATCATGTCGTCTTTTCTATCTATTTTATCGTTCCACCCTGTATGGGAGTTAATGGTGTCCGAGTTAATTCGAAATAACTTATAATTATGAACGCTCAACAAGTGTTGGGAATATAACGCTTGCAATCTTCTACATCTCCACTGCATGAGTCAACGTTCAACCGTGAAGGGAGTGGGTTGTGTTCATTATCTACACTGCATCATTCACTTTAAACAAATGGAAATGGAGGTCATCTGATAAGCAGATGCTGGCCATGTAATTCCCAGCCGTAATGCTGTTAGTTGCAAATGACTGATAACTTTCTTTTCATTTTTCAATAAAAAAATTATTGATTAAAATAAAATACTTTTCTAAAAGCCATTGCCCACAAAGCATTCGCGCACAGATAAAATCAAGCAAAAATGAAAGTTTCAGTATTTTTCTTTTTTTTAATTTTTAATACATACTAACAATGTAGCAAAATAGGATGTATGGTAAATTTCCACGTAAGGTTAAAACTAAGTAGAATGCAAATTTTCAGTTAGAAAATGAATGACAGCTTCCGGCAGTAACGAAATGATAACAGGAAGCCACTAAGCTGACGTGATAAATAGACAAATGAAATATTTTTGTTAACTATTAATACATGATTAAAATGACTGGTCTAATTGTGACTCCGAAATGTTGACAGTAAGTTTGAAGCCTTTTAAAACTAACAAAAAGAAAGTATTTTTGAAACTTTTTAGACTAACGGAAAAAAGTAATTACTGTCTCAAGGTGGTAGGTGACTGTGTCCTAGTGATTAGCGATGATGACTTACGACCCAAGTGTTCCAAGTTCGAATACAATTCGTTCCACAAAACTTTTAGGATGTTGGCAACCAATGTCTTTCTTAAAAATTTCTGACTAGAAAATTATTGGGGAAACTAATGGCAACAATAGAATTTTTTAATATATACGATATTATTAGTATGATGATGATGATGATTGTTTCAATGAAGGACTGCTTCTAAAGCTCGTCTGAACTCCAATCTCTGGTCCCCCCTCGCCAATCTTCCACGAAAAACACCCGTCTAGCTGAATCCACTGTGAAAAATTTCCCCCACTCTATATCTGTGCCTAAATCAAAATGCGGATTCCATGAACAAAGCTTCTTTCTTAGAACTGCGCACCGGTGGAACTCTGTTCCGTCTGCCTGCTTCCCTCCGGACTACAACTTGGATGTCTTCAAGTCTAATGTTAACAAATTCCTAATGAACCGCCCCCTTAAGTAAACACTTCAGCAAATCTCCTCACTAACGTAATGTACTTGCAATAACCCTTATCCCTGAGTGGCTTCCGGGCCTTGATAAGTGGTGATCACTGTGTAAAAAAAAAAAAAGAAGAATACTTTTAGAACAATCTTTCGCATAATGCACTTCGTCTTCAAGAATGTAATATCAAAAGTTTCATTCATATTCGTTTAATTCTTTTAGTTTTAACATTAATAATAGGAAAGATAATTCAATGAAGCAATACATGTTATTTAAAAGAAATAGATTTACAACTAAATTGATCACATGATCTGATGTTGAAATGTAAACCGTATAAACATTCTTGAGTGTGTTCCATAAATAATGTGAAATTAAGATCCATCCCAGTTTTTTTTATACCACTTTATTATTTTTGATAGGATTTTAAAACTTAAATTTAATCACTATAGTTAAAATATAATATCTTAATTTATCCAGATTTTGTATATATTATTATAGAGTCGGGATTTCAAAAGTTAAAAAAAAAGTATTTTGGTGCCATCAACTAGAATCGAAACTAAAAGCAAAACTGTAGCATTCAAAGCTGGTGACGTTACCACCGTACCAACATAACATGCATATGAACTGATTAAAAATAAAAAATAAACTAAGATGAATGTTCAAAATGTGCAAAGATTTTTTCAATTTTGACCCATTTTTGACCCCATAAAACTATTTTAACCGGATAAAGACCCATAAAAGAATGGTCCATAAAAATCCAATCATTTGAGACCCCTAGCGCCGCTCTGTGACTTTTAGTTTCAGTCGAGATAGAGTTTGAAACTCTGGAGACAGACAGACAGACAGACATATAGCCTTTTATATATTAAATTACGTTTTTCTTTTTAATTGAATATTTTAGACAAATTATAAATTAATCGATGTAAATAAATAAACTATAAATCGATTTTCATTTTTATTTTAATCTTAGAAATAGCATTTATTCATAGTACACTGGACTGGGTAGGTTTACTCAGACGACAGTCGTGTCTTTAGGAATTGCTAAGAACAATTAATATTAAGTCATCATAAGTATCATTATCATCATCTCGATTTAATCTAAAGATTCTCTTGTTGGCATTGGTTTCCCCAATAATTTTCTAGTCAGAATTTCTTTTAGATCCACATCGGGTATATAGGTAGGGACTATGTAAAGTTTTCCAACATCCTAAGTAAAAGTGATTGTTGTGGAAAGAACTGGATTCGAGCTTAGTCGTCAGTTCGTGTCATTAACCACTTGACCACATCATCTCCCACATAAATATATGGTTATATTATGGCAAAGGCAGAAAATTGCAGATGGATAGCGAGTGTGCATATTAAAAATGGTAATAAAAAAAATTAAGAGAATAGAAGGGTCACGAGTTAGTAAGAACTAATTAAAAATATCAACAGGGTTTTATAAATGAAAAATTGCAAAAAAAGACATTTTGTTAGAAATTTTGTGATTGAAAACATGCTATGTGACATGCAGATATCTCTACATGATGTTGCCAAGTTTAAAACCCTTGATTCCAGTAAAGCAACTTGTCTTAACGACTTTCCAATCAGAGTGCTCAAAAGGCTTCAATCGGAACTAGATTCCATACTTACAAAGCTGTTTAAGCGTTGTCTTAAGAAGAATTGCTTCCCAACACCATAGAAAATCTCATCAGTATGTCCCGTATTTAAAACTTCAGGTGATCGATCATCTCCCTCTCAATACAGACAAATCAGCCTCCTGTAAGTTGCTGGAATCTATGTTAAATAGAGAAATAATCAACCACCTCAGCAATAATGTTGGAGTCCCTCAGGGTTCTTTCTGAGCCCAACTCTTTTCCTGATCTTCATCAATGATCCCCCAAATCACATTTTAGATCATTCGTAGACATTCATGGAGACGACACTACGAATGACCCAGATTACCAATGATTCTCTTTCTTCTGATCTTGAGCATGTGGTGCAGTGGGGAAAAAGGTGGCTGGCTGTTTTAATGCATCTAAACAATGCTTCTCTCTTTCCATCACCAATACTCTCTTCTTCATTTGACCTTGGTCTGTCTTAGCTTTATCGTTATTTTCATGGCAAGTGCACGTCTGAGTTTCAATCTATCGCCCCCCCCCCTTGCCAAACTGTTACAAAAAAACACTCGTCTAGATACAACCACTATCGATGATTTCCCCTACTTTCTATCTGTGCCTAAATCTGAACAGAGATTCCATGAACAAAGCTTCTTTTCTAGAACTGCCCACTTGCGGAAATCTGTTCTGCTGGCCGACTTTCCAGCTGACTATAACATAGTCGTCTTCAATGTAAAGAAGTTCTCGTTGAGTTTCCCCATTAAATAATCAAATTCTACCCAATTTTCACCACTAATGGTGACTACGCTGTTGTATCAATGATCACCATACACTCATTAACCCTTATCTTCGAGTGGCCTTTGGGCTTTAATAAGTGGTGACACCGTTGTAAAAAAAAAATCAATAACGTTATAAGAATACTAACTGGGAGCCCAGCGTTGCCTAGTCATGAAATACATTTAAACATTATATTTTAATGTGGATTGCATATGTATTATTATAGAATCAATCTTCTATTGAATATTATATATTATGAGGAATAATTTACACAGCCAAGGTTACAACATTTGTTAATGCAAAAATAACTAACTAAATAAATGATGATGATAATAATAATTAAATATAATAAATAATAATAAACTTTGCCAAGAAGATTTAGCACAAAGACCGGCATGATTTACTTTTTCACTAGAGTATCTAGCAGCGAAGATGAGAAAAGAATAGGAAATGAATTTTATAACTTTTTTATAAGGTGATTGTTGAGCTACTTGATTAATTAACAAGGCGCCATGTTATAATTGTTGTTGATATGTGTATACTAGGTAGATTCCCGCCATTGCCTGGTCGTACAATACACTTAAACATGATATTTTAATTTATGTAGAATGCATATGTATTATTATAGAATCAATCTTCTATTGATTATTATATATTATGAGGAATAATTTGCCTGGTGAACTAATTCGCAACAAAAATTAATGTCGTTCGTCCAATTTCGTCTGTGTGTTTTTACAAATTCACGACAGCTGATTTTGGGGCTTGACGATGAATGCCCTGGATTAATGTTTAGTTTTAAAATATGCAAACGAAGAAATGATTTGGAGCGATTTGAAATGGTACCTGTTTTTTTTTTTTTATCGTAAATTGAACTCATTAATAGGAAAATATTAAAATGAAATGGTGAGGTATGTGTGGACTTGAACAGGGGGATCATTCGATCTGTAGTTGAATGCTTTACCAGTAAGCTATATATCCGGATTTTAATGGATCTGTTTTTTTTCAGTAGAAATTATTTGCTGGAGGTTTATTATCTCCCTTCGCCTGTGTAACGTAACCACACACAAAGTGACTTTTATATAATTTTAGAGATAAAAGTTATTTCATTCATGAATGTCTATGCAATTCGTGTTTGTTAATGAAAATTTCAGAGAATAACCTTTAAAATAGACAATAGTGTTTACCATTGTTAACGAAAAGGAAGAATCTACCAGGCATATGTATGCATTATGACGTGAAACCCAATCAGCTAATCTTAAATCTGAACAGTATGGTTGAATAAATAGACGAAAGTTTATGAAGAAAAATGGACTTAAGAGAAAAGGGATAAATAAAGATCTGACTAAAGGTTAGTTTGGAGGTAGATTTTTAAAAGCCGTCCAACACATGCCAGTAAGTACAACAGATGTTTAATCGAATATAATGATAGAAAGAATGAATGCTTGGCTAAGAAGATAGAGAACAGTTGTAGCAGGGTCAGATGGTATGGTGCAGCTCGAAATAGGTTAATTTTGAAGTCGATTTCTTAAAGCCGTCCAATACATGCCAGCATATAAAACGGTTGTCAAAGCGAATAACAGCTTATGAAACGATAATTTTCAAATGTCATGTTTTTCTTTCTTTGGTAAACAAATGTGTTCACGTCACACCTAATTGTGTTCTTTTGTAATAAGATTGAGATCGTCATCTGCCATGTAAGAATTCTGTCGGTTCTTAACCATTAGATTCAGTTTTCCATTTCTTGCCGAAAACGGAAATCTAATAGCCGTGCTGGGCCTCATGAATGGTGAAGATACCAATGATGTGTTTTGTTTTCTGGAAGATTATTAGATCTATGAATATATTTTTGCTAATATTGCTTGTAGAATTGACACTGGTTTCATGAAAAGTGACATCACATGAAAGGGAAAATGGAGATAGAATAGAAAGGCCAAAAAAGAAAAGAGGGGGAGGGGGAGAAAGAAAAGAGAGGGAAGCTGAGAGCTGACGAGAGGTGGGGGGGGTGATGTGGGAAAACATGGACGATAAAGAAGAAAAACAATGAGAGAAGTAGAAAAGAAAAAAAGAAGAGGATGAGAAGAAAGGGGGGAAAATGTGAGAGAAGAGGAGGAGGATGAGGAGGAAGAGGAGGAAGATGGTTTAGAAAGAAGGAGACATATGGCGAGCCGAAAAGAAACAAAAGTGAGTGAAAGATAAAAAGAATGCAAAAAGAGAAAGAAAGGGGAAAGAAAATGAAGAAATAAGAGGGGAACGAAAGAGAATGAGAAAGAATACAAAATGATGATACAGTTACAAAAGAAGGAGAATGAGGAAAAAGAAGGGGAGAATGAAAAACAATAGAGAGAAAAAGTCTTTGCAAGAGGAGAAGGAGGGAATCAAAAATAAAGAGAGAGAAAAAAGAATGAGAAAAATATGAAGAGTACAACATAGATGAATGAGAGAGAGAGGGGGTACTAACAAATAGAGAGAATTGAAAAAGTAAAAGAATGAAAATTGGAGAGAGAATTAGGAAAAACAGAAAAATAAAGAGGAAGGCATGGATTAATAGAGGGAGGGAGAGAGAGATAATAAAAAAGAGGACGATGATGATAGATAATTAGATTAAAAGAGAGGAAAAGGGGGAGAGATAGAAGAAGGCAGATAAACTGAGAACAAGAGGAGAGGGAAGGAGAATGAGTGAAAAAGGAGAAAAACGGCAAAAAAATAGGGAACAGAAAGAGATAGAAAGAGAGAACTAAAAAAATACAAGATTGGGAAGGATGAATTTTGAAAGAAGACAATAAAAATACAAAAAAAAAAAAAAAGAAATTAACAAAATTAAAAAAAAAGGATTAGAAAAGGCCAAAGAGTTAAGCAAGGCGTAAAAATTGACAGGGTGCCAAAAAAAAAAAAAAAAAAAATGAAGCCGCAGAGAAAACGAGAGATTAAATTGGTAATAAAAGAAAAAAAAAATTTTTAAATAAATATGAACAGAAAATTCTAGAAGCTATTGGAACATATCCAAAATGTATGTGCTGTCATTGTAGCATTTAAAAAAAAAGAAATGTGCATGAAACTGTCAGCCATCTGCATGAAACCTATTTAAAGCAGTCTATCAAAAAATTCCTTGTGCTTTCGATTGATCTATAAATTGTTTAAACATAAAAGGAAACCTGGCATTGTCAGAGTGAAATGAAGAACATATAGGTGGTCGTGGTAGTAGAAGTTAACTTTAAATCAAGTATTGGCTTTTGGCTAGAATCAAATTATAATTATATATTATTTATAATTATATATTTTAAGAATAAAATAGTTTTATTATGTGACTTCTTCGGACTACTGTTCTCATCTTGAGTGTTATTTTCACAATGTTTCGGTCGCTGTAAACTCCAACCTTCTTCAGATATATTTCATTGAACTCTGGAATCTGCACGGAATTTTGAACGGAACCCTTTATTTAATCTGCAGTTTTAGGATGCTCTTGTCCTGCTAGGCATTACTGCAAGTAACGTGAAATTATATTTTGAGTGTCGCATATACTGAGGATTGAACAACCTCCAGAAAAATGTATCTTTACAACTAAATTTTACCAAGTACTTTATTCACTACACCACGGATCCTTGCAGACTCTCAATACTACTGAGGATGAGAACAGTAGTCTGAAGAATCCAAATAATACGAATAATATATCCTCATCTCTAAAATTCATAAACGTAATATGAAACTTTATTCAAACATTTTTTTAGTTTACTTAATTACATTATTTTACTTCCTTCACGGTTTGAGTAAATTTCTCATCCACAAGAGAAACAAATTATCATGTGGATTGAGAATTATTCCCCCTTGCTTTTATATAACTTTCTTGATTATCTTTTCCTGATTTTTGTCTATTCAAACAAAATTGTAAACCTTTCTTTTATGCTTCTTCATTTCTTTGTTAATCAACTTTCATTAGTTTCTCAGTTTTTAATATCCGTCTCAAAGTGTTTTGCCTAAAACCAACACAAAGTCAAGTATCTGCAGAATGTCTTCTTGGTTCCTCCTCTTCTCTTTTCTCTCTCCCAACAATCGAACACAGCATATAATAACAAAACTCTAAAGCACGTCTGACAGCACTGACTTCTGCCAACAGTCTCCCCTCCTCTTAACAACACAGGCTTTTTATATCGCAAAATCGTTCACCTCTATTTGCATATTCTTCTAACTCACGTGATCACTACTCTATAAATAAGAGTCTTGACCATTTCTTTTCTTTCTTTTTATTTATTTTTGGTGACCGACCCGCACGTGGTCTATCCAGGTAAGTCACGCATTTCTCCACACTCCCCCCTGATCTCATGATCACAAACAGGACATGCGGGCAATCGTCGTTGGCGGGTACTCCTTCGAAGAAGCACTTCCTCATTGCTGTTTTCTTCATTACCACCATCATTACTACCAGTCTGTTCCATTATCCCGTCTCGTGGTTCCATAGGCGGTGTCTCACAATCAGGGCAGGGGGGCAGTATCCGTCTTTGTCGGGTACTTCTCCGAAGAATCGGAGGCGTCATCTCCTCGGTATGCTCCATCATCCCTTCTCGCTGGGTTTCGCAATCACGGGGGGTGGGCAGTATTCGTCTCTGTCGAGTATTTCGATGAGGCATTACTTCCTTGTGTCCATCGCTCTCCTCACTATTGTCATCAGTATGTCCCATCATTCCCTCATCTGGTTCTGTTGGTGGTGTTTCTATGCTCACCTGAAGGGGCAGTAAGTGATCAGGATCATCTCTGAACGGTGTGTGATCCTCCTCATCGTCCTCAGAATCAGAAGAGGTATAACAAGGGCGGATATCTTTTACGTGACATGGTATGCCACCAATCAACATGGTCTGAGGACTTATGATTTCATCTATTTTTCCCCGGAAAAATTTCGTAGTGCACCCAGCATTTGGGGGTTTTATCCAAACAAGGTCTCCCACCTGATATGGTGTATTGACAACACTCACCACTGATGGTATGGCATCAACTCCTTTCACACGCTGTTCATATTGGTAAATCCCATTGGCTGGTGCAGTTGCTGGTGTTGCATTGTCCTTGGGTGTTATATTATACCAGTACACAGCTTCTGGAATAGAGCACTGCGTCCTGGCTGCAATTCTTTTGATGGTGCGGTGACACCGTTCTGCTATACCATTACCCTCGGGATAATATGCACACCGATAATGCATTTTAATCCCCCATTCGTGCACGAATTTCTGAAATTCTTGACATCGAAATGTGGCGGCATTATCAGTCAGAATTTCAATCGGGGCACCACGTTCAAAAAAGACGGCTCTCAACTGTTGTATAATGCTGGCTGCATCCTGTCGTGTCAACAGGCGCCATATTGTGAAACGCGTCGGGCCACAATCCGTCATGGTCAAAAAATGTTTGCCCCCATAATGTGTTATGTCCATCCCTACTCGCTGCCAGTTGCCCTCCACCTCGAGCTTCCCTTTTTGCCATTGGGATGGTGCCGGATCAATTCTCTGACACTCTTCACACGAACGTATGGCTGCTTTCACTGATGCTTTTGTAGTTGCAGGGCATACTCTTCGGACAAAATATGCAGTCCTCTGAATTCCAGGATGTCCAATCTGCTGGTGTATCATACGGATCTGGTCAGGTGTTAATTGATCCGTTACAGTCGCGCATGTTTGTTGTTGAAGATCGGATCCCTGCCTCATTGCATCGATCCACCTCTTTGGTACTCGAGTCAAGCTATCAGCCAAATTCTGCATCGACGAGACTAACGTAATGTCTACCTGCAAGCTGTATTCGTCAACTAGACGCTTAATTATTGCTAGTCTCCTTCGTACTAGCATTTCACTTGCAGCTCTAGTCTTAACTCGAGCCTTTCCAGTCAAGGTGTCGGTTAACCAATGGTAAACACACAATGAGTCAGTGTGGAGATGCACAACATTAGTCTGCCATTGCAATGCGAGATTAAGACCTTTTAACGTGGCATCAAGTTCTGCCAAATTTATATGTTGGGCATCATTTTTCGGACGAAGCCAGCATGCATCTTCCACAACAACACCTAGTTGCTCCAACACGACACCTGTAGCCAACGAACTTGCGTCAACCCATGCATTTAGTTCGTTTCCAGACACTTGCCACTCACCCCGGGCAGGGTCATTCCTATGCACTCTGGACAACATTTCAGCCATCATTTGTTGGAGAGAATCATCATCTGCAACATCGTCCCATCCTTTTGTTACTGTAGTCACTCGTCTTTTCACCACTCCTGTTGCCGATCGGAGCCATCCACAGACAGGTAGATGTCCTACCAATTTACCACAGATAGAAAACACAGTACGTCTTGTTAATACATTGGGTAACTTTGGAAGTGGGCTCCCTCGTTTCCATCGCAACGTATTGCCCTCCTCCCAGACCTCGAGGCCTAGCACGGGCACTCCATCCTTTAGGCGCTTAGGGTCTTTGCTTATTAACCCAAACGCTTTCAGTTTTATTCGAACTGCATCCGCAGACATTATGTCCTCATTAACATAGATGTCATCTATGTAGGCTGAAGCAGCTTTTGCTGTGGTCTCATCCTGCATCAAAACAGTTTTAATAATGGATGTCATAATCAAGGGTGCTACGTTTAGGCCAAAACCCAAACGTGTCAAACAATATAGTTTTCCCTTGAGTAGTACTGTCTGAAACGGCCATAATGACTCATGGACACGTATCTGCAGGTAGGCCCTCTTTAGATCCAGAAGTGCTACATTGCTCCCTTTTTGACGCCACTCTCTCAGTTTAGCAGCGCACACATCTGCGTTTCCGGTAAACGCATCAACATGCCGATTCAACTCTCGGTAATCCATTACGGGACGAATTTTTTCTTTGGTAGGTTGTTCAACAGCCATGAGCGGAATTAATCCCTTGGGTGGTCCCAGACGTTCCTGTGGGTATGGTATTAACCAACCGTTGTCAATCCACATCTGAAGTTCTTCTTCATATGCGGCCCTATTCTTGGTAGAAACTGCATACTCTGGAATCGTGTTGCACAGCCGATCTGGTTCCTGGCCCATGGCCCATTTCCACTCTGCAGTCCACACCCTTTCGTTGTCATCAAATGTAGCACAGAAGTCCTTTTCTTCAATCGACATGGCTGCACAGACGTCTTTCCCTTCTCCAAGCCTGATACCTCTAGCTGCTGTGATTGTAACGCCTCCTAGTGCTTGTATTGCATCAATTCCAAGCAACATGTCGTAGCCAAGGGGTTTCTCCTGCATCACCAGAACGTCAACTTTAGCTGTGTCACCCTTCTCAGTGCAGATTGTGACTGTCCCTTCACCACAACATACCCGTGATAAGCCATTG
The DNA here is from genome assembly GCF_053919585.1 of Euprymna scolopes. Taxonomy (NCBI): domain Eukaryota; kingdom Metazoa; phylum Mollusca; class Cephalopoda; order Sepiida; family Sepiolidae; genus Euprymna; species Euprymna scolopes. Next base: position 15,764,595 of record NC_136503.1, on the reverse strand, counting down.
ATGGTCATAACGCCAACTGGGTTCCTCCGCCACACCGGACAGCAATGGGCACTAACTATAGACCGGGAACACCCCGTGTCTATAAGTGCTGAACACTGCACATCATCAAGTTTAACGCTAATGACAGGCAATCCTGTGTTTATTGGTTGGCAGGGGGCAAGGGTAGCGATAGTACCTTGCCCCCAACTTCGTTTCCCGAACAGTTGCGAGATATGTGCCCAAACTTATTGCAGCGATAGCATTGCACTGGTCTCTTTGATTGTGGATATACACCTCTCCTATCACTCCGGCACTCTTTAGCAAAATGATTGGCCTCCCCACATTTATAGCACACTGGGGTGGCATGCTTATTACTATCTGGAAGAGAGTCCACATTGCCTCCATGTCGAAAACGAGCTGCTGCTGCAATTGGTTCCTGTTCCTTACAGATGTTTCGAGCTCGGGCCAATAACTCATCAGTTGACAATTCATCGATTCTTGATGATGCCCGCAACAGTTTACTGACCTCCTCGGGTAGGCCTACCAAAAAAGCACAGCTTAATATTTTATCGTTGACCCCACCAAACGGTACAGATAATTTTCGCAGGTCGGCTAGGTACACGTCAACTGTTTCCTTGGGTTGAAGTGTCCGGCTCGTGAACTGTTGCCACGCAACAAATGGATCTGTACCAAACGCTGTATACAGGCTCTGCTTGATTTCATCCCAGTCTGGTTCATCCCCGAGTTGTTGGTAGACTGCATAGGCCCCTCCGGTTAGCCTCAAAGGGATAACTGTGGCTGGTTCTTTAATTTTGCACAGTTTACAGATTTTCTCTGCCTTTTCAATCCATTCAACGACAGCCGGTCCAGTGGTAGATCCGTCGAACTCGGGTATTAAGCGAATGTCGAATCTGTCCATTGTTAGTAACCGCACACCAAGCGCCGAGATAGCTTAAAACCAACACAAAGTCAAGTATCTGCAGAATGTCTTCTTGGTTCCTCCTCTTCTCTTTTCTCTCTCCCAACAATCGAACACAGCATATAATAACAAAACTCTAAAGCACGTCTGACAGCACTGACTTCTGCCAACAGTCTCCCCTCCTCTTAACAACACAGGCTTTTTATATCGCAAAATCGTTCACCTCTATTTGCATATTCTTCTAACTCACGTGATCACTACTCTATAAATAAGAGTCTTGACCATTTCTTTTCTTTCTTTTTATTTATTTTTGGTGACCGACCCGCACGTGGTCTATCCAGGTAAGTCACGCATTTCTCCACATTGCCTACATTTTTATAGAGTCTATAATGTGCGCATCAGTACGAAATTCAGTAGTCTTTGTATGTTTTCACTAGCATTAAATACTTTTTAAAAAGTCTTCAGTAGCATTCACTACTCTTCAGTGTGACAAATAATAGGTTGTTTAGTAGCATTCAATAATTTTCACAAGTCTTCAGTAGTATGTAGTAGTCTTTGTAAGTCCTCAATGACATTCAATCGTCTTCAGTAGTATTCAGTGAGTTTCAAAAGTCTCCAGATGCATTTAGTAGTCTTCGGATGTGTACAAGTCTTCAATAGGATTAGATGTTTATTTGAATATCTTCAGTAGCGTTCAGTAAAACATTCAGTAGTCTTCAAAAGTATTCAAGTCTTCGGAAGTATTAGATGTGTTTTAATATCTTCAATAGCATTAATTAGTCTTCAGTATGACAATCAACAGTCAGTAGTAACACTCAGTAGTTTTCACAAGTCCTAAGTAATATTCAATAGACTTTGTAAGTCTTCAATAAGATCAATTCGTCTTCAGTAATATTATGCAGATTTCAAAAGTCTACGGTAAGATTCAGTAGTCTTGAAACGTTATAAAGTCTTTAATAGCATTCGCTAGTTTTTGAAAATCTTCAGTTGGATTTAGTAGTTTTTATAAGTCACTAGTCGTCAATACTATTAGATTAACAATAATTTTTCTTTTATTACTTATATAAATAATTTCCCACACTCTTTATCTGTGCCTAAATCTAAATGTTGATTCCACAAACAAAACTTCTTTCTTAGAACTGCACGCCTATGGAACTCTCTTTCGATTGCCTGCTTTCCAGCTGACTACAATCTGATTGCCTTCAAGTCCAACGTAAACAAGTTCTTGATGAACCGTACCCCTAAATAATCCAATCTGCAGAAATTCCACTACTTGTGTTTACTACACTATAATCACATTGACTAATGCGTACCCATTAACCCTTAACCTCAAGTGGCCTCCAGGCCTTGATAAGTGGTGATTTCTGTGTAAAAAAAATATGAATTAGACAAATATTTGCTTTCAAATAACAAAAACTTTTATTGTGATTCCCCTGAACTGTGATTCGTTTCCTTTGATCGCTTTCTTTTGTCGTCTCTTAGTTTCTTTGTGGTCGAACGTGTAGCAAAGCACATCAACAAATTCAGAATCTTTTAGCAATAACACTTTATTATTACTGCCATTGTTGTGAAGTGTAGAATGCTGTCCATTCGTCTCTATACGACACTAGATTTATCACTACTACAAGGTGACTTAAATATATTTCCAAGCGTTTTTCGTATGTGAACTATTATTGATAGTATACAAATGAAATTTTAGTCCCCTTAGAAGTAATCTTCTCTGGCTGCAATACACTTGTTGTATCGTTCCAACAACTTCTCGAACGCCCCATAGAAGTCTTCTTGTGTGACTGTGTCAATGACTCTCATCACAACCTTTTTCATCTTCTCAATTGTCTCATAATGACAACCTCTAAGGTTTTCCTTGAGCTTAGGGAATGAACAAAAGTCACAGAGCAAGATCTGGACCATATAGCGGGCGAGGAACTGTCTTGAGGCCCATCTTAATCAAATTAACAATGGAGCACCCTTGAGAGAAGATACAAATCTTCCGCATCTTCAGATCCTCGTGAATAATTGTGAGTACAGTTCCCACACTGACATCAAACTGTGCACTTATTGTCTCTATAGACACATGATGGTCCCTATTCATGAAATTCTTTATTTGGCCAATCAACACTGGTGTTCTGACTTTATTACTCTTCCCACACCTCCCATCTTTCCTCATAGCCTCCCTGCCTTTCTTGAATTTCTTATGCCATTGAAAACTAGTGTTCGATTCATGCAAGATGATTCAAAAGCCGTCTGAAGCATTCCATATGTTTCTGTAGCATTTTTCCGTTTAAAGCAGAATTTTATTGCATATCGTTCTTCTAAAGTTTCCTCACACCCAGATTGCATTTTTGAAATTCACCAGCTTTGACAATCAGGTTTTAGTAGAGTGCATTCCAATTCATGCTGTAGCTGTTCATTTGAACCTGAAATCATAAAAATTGGTCAGTTATCTCATAAGATGTATAACAATAACATACTGTATTTTCAAAAGTCTATGACAATTTTTAATGCTTGCACAAAAATTTCTGGAAACTTATTCCAAGCACCTCATAGCATAGCAATCATAATGTCTCCTCTCTCCGTAGCGATGAGATGTTCATTTTTATTGTATTTTGTCCTTCAATTCTGTAAGCATATATATTATTATTTTTATTTTTTTTTTACAAAGGAGTCATCACTTATCTAGGCCCAGAGGCCACTCGAGGATAAGGGTTAATGGGTATACATTAGTCAAAGGGATTATGGCGTAGTAATCATAAGTAGTGGAAATTTTGTAAATTGGATTACTTAGGGGAATAGCTCATCAAGATTGTAGACAGTTGGGAAACAGGAAAACGGAGGAGAGTTCCACAGGCGTGCAGTTCTAAGAAAGAAGCTTTGTTCATGGAATCTACGTTTAGGTACGTGTGTGTAATGTCTATATCCAAAATGCTCAGGCTAGATAAATTTCAAAGCATATCACTTCCTAAATATTCCTAATTTTATAAAAATAATCTCAACTTCACTAAATCGAAAATGAAATGGATTATTAAGTAAATAAGAAAAAAATTAATTCAACGAAATGAGAAGAATTTACCATATCATCGACTCCATTCAGTCTCGAAAGATGAGGGATACCGCTTGTAAGTGTAGCTGTGTGTGTACTTGTAAAGTAAGAATTGCGCAATCCCAACCACACCTCTCTTGAATCAGCTCTACTTGGGCTAAATGGCAAAGAGAAGTCCAGGGCGACTGGAAACAATACTAAGATGAGCGGAGAGCATATACAGCACCTGGTAGACCCAAATGGTCACCCATTTTAAGTACTGACCAAGCTCAACGTTGCTTAACTTTGGTAATCTAATGAGAACCGGTATGTCAACATGCTTATGCCGTACTTATTTATAACTTATCATATATAGATTTGGAAAAAAAAAACAACAACAAATTTCTTGTTTACATAATAAAGGTTGTTGACAGAAAATATAGATTAAATCGGAAAATATAGGATCAACAAGGGCAGACAATTAACTTGAAAACAAAAATGGCCAAATGAAAGGAAAAGAAGTCGTTATGTTAATTGATTATTTTGTATTTATATTATAAAAAAAGTGTTTTCGACATTTAAGAAAAAATAATGAAGGTTTTTGCCATTTTTGTCTCCAATTCGATTGTCTGCCCTTGTTGATCCTATATTTCCGACAGGTGTCGTTAGTAGTGTATCAGTCTCAAACAAGATGGCATGGAGCAATTCTTCACTAAAATGTCTGATAATATTTGATTTTCTTAAATAAAAAAAACTACTTGATCGATTTACGTGATTTTTGGAATATGACATCTTCATGCAGTGACAAGTACATACATTATAAAGATTTTTTTTCAGATATTTCTTGTAAAAAAATTTTTTAGGCCCAATTATAGACAAGCACCTTTACTTTTTTATGGAGGGTACTTTATTTTTCTTTAAAAATGTTTTCTCGATTATTAAATCATTTCTTTCTCTCTGATAGGTTAATAAGAGTAGTGGTTGATGGGCAGAAATCAGAAGCCCACAGTATTAATGCTGGAGTCCCTCAGGGTTCCATCCTGGGCGCAACTCTCTTCCTGATCTACATTAATGATCTCCCAAAACACATACTTAATTCATTCGTTGACATTTATGCTGATGACACGACCATCTATGGCGACACACCAAAGGCCATAAATGACAATGTTCTCTCTGATTTTCTATCCTCTGATCTTGAGCACATGGTACAATGGGGGAAGAGGCGGCTGGTTTCTTTTAATGCATCAAAAACCAAGCTTCTATCTTTACATCATCAATGCTCTGATCCCCATCTGGCATCAATTGAAAAGGATGACTCTCGGCTCCATGTTTTGACAAGCTTTTGGGATTGCCCTTTCCTCCTGATCTAAAATGGAACACGTACATCAAATCTGTTGCCAAGGTTGCTGGAAAAATGGTGGGATCCTTCTCTTGCTCCAGTAGATATCTCACTGCTGATGCAATTCTCTATCTATATAAAAGTAAAGTACGTCCAAGGATAGAGTACTGCGTCCCCATCTGGACAGGAGCTGCTAAAAACAGCTTATCTTGCCTTGACAGAGTACAAAACAGACTTTGTAGCTTAGTGGGCGATGCCCCTTTCTCTTCCCTGAAACCTCTCTCCCACAGAAGACGTTGCGAGCCTGTCTTTGCTTTATCATTATTTCCATGGCAAGTGCTCGTCTGAGCTCCTATATCTGATCCCCTTTCTCCAATCTTTCACAAAAAACACCAATCTAGCTGAAATCACTGTCAATAATTTCCCCCACTTTTTATCTGTCCCTAAATCAAAACGTAGATTCCATAAACAAAGCTTCTTTCTCAGATTCTGATTGCCGGGTTCCCAGCTGATTACAACTTGGATATCTTCAAGTCCAACATAAACAAATTCCTGATAAACCGCCCCTTTAAGTAATCCAATTTATAAAATCTCCATCACTAATGATTACTACAATATTATCCCATTGATTAATGTACACGCAATAACCCTTATCCTCGAGTGGCCTCCAGGCCTTGATAAGTAGTGACTCCCATGTAAAAAAAAATACTTTTCATAATGTCATTATTTACTGGCATAGTGTCCAATATATCAGTTATGTTCGTAAACAAGAGGCTTGCTAAGTTTTCCAAGATTTTATTTAGAGAGGGAGACACTTTACACCTTGAGTGGAAAGATCAGTATGATTAATTAACTAATTATGTAGTTACTTAATTTTCGAATCTTAGTCTTAATAATGGGAATTGAGAGACGCAGACGGGATAAATCTCAAGGCAACATTCGCTTAGATTATCTCTACATTGTCGGACTCCTATCAACTGTATTGCTTCCAACAAGAGACTTAGTATAAAATCTCTATTCTCTCGCCTGGACAAAAAAAAAAAATAATAATTGCTCTATGAGAAAAAAATAAATCTAAAATACTTTTGTATTTCTGAAAGAAACATATGAATGGTGGCATGTCTTTTGTGGCTCACTTACGAAAGTAAACCACCATTTTTTTTTTTTGTACGGAATCATTTTTAAACCGAATATTTTTCATTTTCTTGAATTTCTATTGATTTACAAAAGTTAATTCCTTTTATTATGTTTCCAAATTTATTTTGTTTTTCATTAGATTATCTTCTTTGTGCAACATCTGGCATCTACTCTGCGTGTTTTATTTGTTCAAAATCCTTGTTGTCGCACTAACATGGGAAGAAGTGATAAAAATGGACCTGAGGAAATCTTCAAATAATCTCGCCCCACTTTGCATTCGTTTCCGCTAATTCTTCGTTTTGCCCATTCTTTACTTAATTATTTTCCTGCAACCGTGTTCCTTCCACCATTAAAAGAATGCTTTTATTTTCCAGACATTTAATTGTTGTCCAAGTTTCTTTAATCCCTTCTTCAAGTCTTTCTTTCATGTGATTTTTGTTTGTTATTTGTCTCGTTTTTCTTTTTAATTACTTTGAACACAAAAATAATCTTAATTCTCCACCTTTCATTCGCTTAGCAGGCGCGATTTTCATTAATAATTTCGATACATCTCTTTCTTTAAATATTTCAGAACTGTTTCGTCAGAGTATAATCTTAAACACACACACACACACACACACACACACACACACACACACACACTCTCTCTCTCTCTCTCTCTCTCTCTCTCTCTCTCTCTCTCTCTCGTCTCAGCATTCTCTTTTTTGCTCTAATCATCTCTTTCTATCTCTTTCTGTTTCTCCCTCACAGTTGTCATTTGTCTCTCTTTCTTATCATCTCTCTGTGCGCCTATTTCTCTTTTTTTCTTACTTGGGAGTCACCACTTATCAAGGCCCGAAAGCCACTCGAGAATAAGGGTTTATGAATTAAAGGTGGTAGTGTGTAAATTGGGTAGAATTTGATTATTAATGAGGACAGCGTAACAGGAACTTGTTTACATTAGATTTGAAGGCTATGACGTTGTATTCGACCGGGAAGCACGCCTGCTGAACAGTGTTCCAAAGGCGAACAGTTCTGGGAAAGAAGCTTTGTTCATGGAATGTCCGTTTACATTTAGGCACAGATAGAGAGCGGGGAAAATCATATATAATGGTTGTAGCTAGTCGAGTGTTTTTTGTGAAAGTTTGGGAAGGAGGGGACCATAAATTGGAGTTCAGTCGAGCATTTGCTATGAAAATAGCGGTAGAGCAGATTCTCTCTTTCTCTATTTATATGTCTCCTTTTCTCTCAAATCTCTCCTTTCTCTCTCTCTCTCTCTCTCTCTCTCTCTCTCTCTCCCTCTCTCTCTCTCTCTCTCTAACTATTGCTTTTTTCCTTCCTCTTTCTTTTGTTATTTTTATCATTTTCGATGGTACAAATTTCAATTCTCTATCTTCCCCTCTCTCTGGTCTCTCTTTCTTACTATCGTTCTCTCTCTCTCTCTCTCTCTCTCTCTCTTTGTTACTATTTTTCATTTTCTCTTTTGCTCCTTTTTCTACGTCGCTATTCGCCTTTTCTCATTCTTAACATTTCTTTCTTTCAGTCTCTCTCTGAATAATTTTTTATTCCTTTATTCAAAGCGTAATCTCAGACTCTTCAGTCTTTTTTTCTTAACTTTTTATCACTATTTCTTTATTACTCTCACTATTACCCTTACTTATCACTTTCATCCTCTCTTATTATCACCTTTTCACTCATTCTTAACTTTTTGTTTTCTCTTTTAAATTTCGCAAATTATTCTCTCTCTCTCTCTTTCACTTTTACTACCGATATATATATATATATATATATATATATACATATATATATATATATATATATATATGTGTGTGTGTGTGTTGATGTTGAGTGTTCTATGAATTTTTTCCTTTCTGACATTCTACTGTCATGCATTTTTTTCTTTATATACAAAGAATTTCTCATTTTTCTGAGGAGTATATGCACAAAAAAAGTCGGTATCGGCATAATAATAACCAATTGTTTGTGCATTACAAAACGAATCTGTAAAAAATGTAGCGAAATTTTAACATGGGGATGTTCTGCATGAAAAATAAATATTTGTTTTTATCTTGGAATGTAACTATACTGTTTATTCTTGTATGTGTGTGCGCGTATGTATATAATCTATATATCTATAAAAGTGAACCTGTCTGTTTGTGTGTCTGTCTGTGTACATTTCCCTACGCAATAACTCTGTCAATTTTCAGTCTACAGACTTGAAATTTGATATACAGGATATTGAGATTTGGGAAAATTTTTGTCATCCATTTTCGGCCAGAAATTTGGCTGTTAAGGGGTCAAAGTTTAACGATTTGACCTTTGAGAACTCTACCAATCTCCTCCGCTAATTTTGGGTATAAACAATTGAAATTTTAGATATAGATTCCTTGGACATGGATCTAATTTAATAACTTGATTTGAGCCAAAAACAATAAATGTTAAAAGGTCATAATAGGGGTAACATTTTTTCAAAATCAACCACTGCGGTCTCTGCCAAATTACTCAGACAATTTCTGGTCTAAACATTTGAAATTTTACATAAAGGGTATTCAAAGATAGAGCAAGCCTTTGTATCTGTTTGGGTCGAAAATTTGAGCTACCAATATATAAATGTTTGTATGTTTGCATGTCTGCCTAAACCTTTCGACAGAGGCGACGGATTTTCACAAGAGCAGTATCGTTTTGAAGCTCGACCTTTCAGACGACAAATACCGAAAAATTGGCTAAAAACATTAATTTCTTCATCCTCAACTGGGAGGAGTCGCTTTTTTCACCAATATTTTCGAAAGTCATTCCCTCTTTTCGATTGTCCAGCCTTAATTTAAACCTACATCACTTCCAGTTTGGCAGTGGTCGTGACAGCAAAGACGTCACTTTTTCCCGTTTTTTTTTTCTCCTTCGTGGTATGGGTTCGAGCCTGCCTTCCTACTATCACTTTTTTTTTCTTTTTTGTTTTGCTCAACACTCATCTCCAAACACGCCGGCAACGTCGGGCTGAAATGTTAGTTTATATATATCATTAAAGTGAACTTGTCTGTGCATATGTGTGCATCTTTGCAGAATGGTCTCTACCAAACTACTCTGTCAGTTTTAAGTCTACAGACATGAAATTTGATATATGCGATATTCAGACCTGTGGAACAAATCCGATTTGGTTTCCAGACAGAAAAGTAGCTGCTACGGGGGTAAAAATTGGAACTTGGCTTATGTAATCGGACTAAATGTATACCATCTACACATGCGCAAATATACATTTATAGGTGTAAGTGCGTTAAATTGTAATGTTTGACATGCATGTATCATTAGATCAGATAGTAGCGAATATCACTAGAAAGCATTAGCTGATGTCACCCAAGTAATATTTTTTAAACTTTTGAAATCACTATTATATATTGGGTACAATATAATAATCAATAGAGAATTGGTTCTATAATAATAAATACGAAATCTGCATCAATTAAAATATCATATTTTAGCATATTTTACGACTAGGCAACTTCGGAAAACCTGCTAGTATATATCTTGTCTTGTTTTTTTAAATCTCCAAAACAGCTACCTGGTAAACAGCTGATTATCTTTATTTTCTATTTCACAATTTAAGTTAAGGTTTTTTCTTTTCACTGTTATATAATTAAAATTCCTTTTGTTATACAAGTGTTAAATCTGCAATATGTCAGTCTTTAATTTAAACTGCATGTTTTATTTCAATTTTCTTTTCTCACGCTCTTTTCGCTATTCTTATCCTCCTCACCCCTCCCCTATCTTTGATTAGCTATCATATCTCTCTTTTCTTTGGCTGGTTGTTTTTGTTTTACGGCATATCAACCTTTTTCGGGTTATTTAATGCGGAATCTAGTTATTTTGAGGAACGATTTTTAATGGAGTATATTTTTTTTAAAGTCGGATTCTATTTAACCCATAGTTGGGACCCTAACAGGTACTACCACTCCAGGTCAGAGTGGATCTGGGAGAAATGGCAATTAAAGGGTGGCTCCACACTCCCCAAGGCCCGCAAGGTGGGGTCACACCATCGGATATAGTTTAAGGTCATATCCAGGACCTCTCTTTTCTTTATTTCTTTCTTTTTGTTTTCTCTGATTTTTACTTCAGTTTTTTTTTCTTTTATTTCACTCTCTCTTAAATTCTCTCTCTATCTCTCTCGCTCTATTCTCTCTTTCTCGCTCTCTCTATCTATCTATCTATTTATCTATCTTTTCCTCTCACTATTGGTATTTCCCATATTTCCCCTTCTTTTCACCCCTATTCTTACTATCCATACCCCCTCCCTCTCCATCTTTTTCGATAACCGGTTTCAGAATACAACTAAATTCGACCATTTCAATATTTATGTGATGATTCTTGGAATTGAAAGTGTTTTATCGAACCAATTTAAACAGCATTTTTCTACCCTATCGTGCAGCCAATTCAAGAATTTAAGTGCCAATTGACCATTCTGGATGCCAGCCACAGCGCAACCTCTGGGGCGAGAGGCTTTTCATATGACTCTGCCTTTCCTTATTCACTGAACCTATTCCTAGTCCATCTCACATGTTCACAAGAAAAGATCAATACGCGCCCAGTAGAGATTCTACATTCAATCATCAAACTGCAATAACCCTGAGCTACATAACGACAGGAAACTCCCACCCACCCTTCCCATCTCTATAAACATTTAAAGATATAAATATTGTTGCTTGTTGACTTCGAACTACAAATGTTTTTCAACAGAGATGCAACTAAAATTAACATTCTTTAAAAAACATCTTTGTTCGCCTCAAAATAAAGCATATTGCCACGAAAGCATAATGGGCCACTGTGGTAGGCGCCAGATTTATATCACATAACATAGATGGAAAGTTGGTTGGTGTTTGTTCACATTACATTTAAATTTCTGAATGTCGGCACGGTCAATGAAAAAAGGAATATAAAGGGCATTCCAAAGAAAAGCATCCAAGGAAAAAAGCTATTTGAGTTGTAAGTCTACAGTGAAGAGATGGGATTTTGCTGCTGGTTGGGTGGGTCGGGAGCATTTACGTTGCACAGTGGTACAAATGCAGTATGTTCATCAGAGCACATTCCTTGGAAATAATTGTAAAACAATCACAGCTATGTAACACCGGGAGGATGTGACAGGGGATGGAATGAACAGTGAGTGGGACAGTGAAGGAAAGAACTATTAATTTAGAAATATTCTTTGTATTTTGTCCAAGTGTTGGCAGTGGACCCCAGGAAGAAAGGATAGACTGCACACACGCAAATTAATTTCATTTATGAAATTTAAGGTTTTCCGCCATTGTCTATTGAAAGGCATGATTTGGCCAGAAATATACGAGAAAATATCAGTCAAAAAGTCGAGACAATAGATAATAGGAAATATTAAACATTCCAGGATGAAAGAATGCTTATATAAATCGATAAAAGAAAACGGTCAGAGCAGAGTTGGTCACAGAGCGAGGATAAGCTGACATATTTTTCTTCACTACCAAAAGATCTGCACTACACCACTGCCACGTGCCTTCACTAATGTCAACACCCGTCATACTAAATCGAAAAGGTTGTCATTGGGAATAAACAAAATATTTTTATAACCCACTTGTGTTGTGCTTTATTCACTACCAGATGTATATAAACCATTGACAAACGTCGATTTAGAAATTATATAGACTGAAAGCACAGTAAATGACCGGCCACAGCAAATATATAACACAAGTGGAAAAGGCTAGTGGTTGGTGCACCAGCCCAGATGTGGTAACAATACTCCATGCATGAGAAAATGGTAGTTTTACAAAGATATAGGATATTGACAGGTATGAGAAATGTTCTAGCCCAGTAGAAGGCGGTTACTTTTTAAGTTGGTGTCGAGTTCAAGACACAATAATTTCATGCAAATATAATACATTATGTGCGGCAGAAATGTGTTGATTATTACTTGCTTAATACTGATCGAGAACCTGGTCTAAGGATCATCAACATCTTCCGGCGATTTATGGTAAGCTACCGGATAAACAGCCAGAAAAAGCCAACCTGATTAACCAATCAGCAATCAGATGCCAGCAGACAACGTTATCATTAATCAGAAAAATAACCAGTTCTCGTTAAAAAATGTTTTCGATCATAGTTATGTCTATGAAAAAAAATTGTTTTAGTAGTTACAAAATTTTTTTTTTTTTTTAAATCTTTTATTGCAAAAAACAAAAACAAACTTAAATACTTTCCATGTCTTATCTTATGAAATGAGGTCTGTTGCTAACTTTTTTTTTACATGGGGGTCAAGAGGCCATTCGAAGATAAGAGTTAATGGGTATACATTACTCATTGTGGTTTTAGCGTAGTAAATATTAGTGAGAATTTTGGAACTTGGATTACTTAGGGGGACGGTTCAATAAGAACTTGTTCACATTGGACTTGAAGACAATCAGATTGTAGTCAGCTGGAAAGCAGGCAAATGGAATAGAGTTCCACAGTCGAGCAGTTCTAAGAAAGAAACCCTGTTCATGGAATCTATGTTTTTGTGTATAACTTTGCCCTCGTGGGAAAAAAGTTTTAATTTGATAAAAATTTGGTACTTGTACAGTTTAATCAAGACACCAAAAAACGAAAACATTGAAAAAAGGTCACACTGGACGCATCCGTTATGAAACGAAGTTCTCCAAAAAAAAAAAAAAAAAATCTCACCAATTCCATCAAGCAGTTTCTCTTACAGTGAAAAACAATTTGTCATGATACCGAGCCAAAGGTTCTATTTTTATGAAGAAAAGCTAGTATTAAAGATGGGGAGGGAGTGTCGGCGCTTTTACTGGAGTTATCTCCCCGTGGCGTGTTTAACAAATTCCATAATGTCTTACTCCAACGCGCTCTCATAAGAACGTGCTTTTCCACTGCAAAAAACAAAAAAAAACTTATCTGTTTGTGTACTTACTTCTTTTATTCAGCTGTTTGTTTAACTGTCTTATTTAACTCTTTTTTACGGTTTGTGATTGTCTTGTATATAAGTCTGTCTTAATGGCGTGCTCATCTAGTCTCTGAGTGTGGGTGTGTGTCAGAATATGGAATAATACACATGATGACTTTTGCTGGTACCTTCTGAGACGATTCGCCAATGTCTTGATGGAGCTGGTTTTGTTCAACAAAGATGCATGCAAAACAGGAACCCAAGACAAATGATTGTCTTATATATATTTTTATTCACTCCCCAGGCATTTCATCGCAGCAGAAACTGGAGTGAATGACGATCTTTGTGGTTTTATTTGGAAACTGTCGCCTCCTTGTGGAGAGGCTGTTTACCCCATCTTGTTTTTTTTGGGGGGGGCATCTAAGAAAGAATTCACTAAACTTAAGTCAGTTTATTCAGACCGGAACCCCTGACACGTCAGATTCGGTCCCTGTTTGTATATCTTTCCAGTGCAACTTGATCGGTCACAGAGTTTGATTTATGTCACAGCATGACTCTTTGACCGTTCTGCACCTGCAATGCTCGCTCGACTATCCTTTCCTATGATTCAATCTATTGTTTACTTTACTAGATAGACAATTAGACAGACAGATAGATAAATCGATAACTAAATAAATGCTTTCTATCCGGTGTTGCCCGGTGATTACATAGCACATGAAAAACAAAACATTTGGTTTTCGATCACAGTTGTTTCGTCTTAAAAATAGACATTTCTTTGAAACATTTGTTTAAAACATTTAATGTACTTTTCTTTAAAAAATAATAAAATATTTCTTTCGTATAATTAAAATTACGGTAAGTCTTATGTTATGTTAAATTTTTGTATCCAGTGTTTTGAATTTATCTTCTGGCAGTGTTTGCATTGGCTTTTTTTTTTTTTTTTTTTTTTTGACAACTTTACTGAGAGATGCCTATGGCGACCTTGGGTGATGTTCTAGATCAGTACCAGCTGTTAGGTTCTTCAGCATGTCACCTATCGTTAGATCAGTTAATGCTAACACCGATATGCGATTGATTTATAGATTAATTTGTTTTGGGGCACAATATTTTGTATATTGTGTAAACAAATAATCTGAAACGATAGCTTCTATTAAACCCATAGTTATTACCACTCCTGATCAGAGAAACTGCATGATCATATCAAACCTTATGTCTAGAATCTTTATTCTAATTTTGATCAAAATAGATTCCATGATTTTGATTTAAGAAATGTCTATAACTTAACACTTAAGCCTAAAACGTCTTAAGAAGAAATTGAAATTCAGTGAATCCTGTTTAATTAGTGTTTAATAGCTGTGAATCAAATTCAATGCTAATTTAATATATTTTGAATGAGAGGTTGTTCCTATATTATCTCACCTTGTAAAACTTTTTAAAATACTCCATAGAAACTGAAATTTCATGAAAAGCTATCAGTTGATTTCTAATATAATCAAAGACATTAGTAATTTTGAAAAAGAAAAACGTCTCTGCATAAAACTACATTAAGCTATATATACAGGCTGAAACGATACAGTTGTCGCCCTAACAAAGACGACATGATTTCATTTCCGTTTGATAAAAATTGGTTTTATTTTTTTATTGCAGACCATCTACTAGTTAGCCACTTGTGTACAAATCCCAAGAGCGGTAGGAGTCTTCTATCATGTCTAAAAGTGGCACAATGTTCAACGAGCATGATAAGAGATGCGCCACTGTACAACTCATGCTCTCTACCGATCTGAGTTATCACAATAGGACCATTGCCAGCGCCCTCAAAATTCAAATCTGGATGGTTATATGCTTGAAGACGTGTTCAGGGTGATGAAAACAAAGTTTCTGGCCACGGTTATGGGCTTTGGTGTAGTTTCAAGTGAGGGTCACATCACGCCACTTCACATCTTCGAAGTTTGCTTAAAAGGCAACACCAAAGTGTACCTGGACGTGCTGAAGAGTGTGGTGATCGCCTGGCGCAATCAGGTGGCCGTTGGCAGAGTCTGGGTGTGGCAGCAGGACTCAGCATTGGCCCACAAGTCCAAAGAGACCCAGGCTTGTCTTCAGGAGGAGTGTTATGACTTTGTATCTTTTTTTTACTTGCCCCTTTCCTTCCCTGACCTAAATCTGCTGGACGACTTCGTTAGGTCATACGTCGAGAACATCACCAACATGACCTCCCACAACACCAAAGTCAGGCTAATCGCTGCCATCTGCCAAGTATTTGTCGAGCTCCCGCTAGCACTTGTGAAAAAGGCATGCTTCCAGTTCCGGACCCGTAATTGAGGCAGTGATTAAGGCTGAAAGTGGTTACATTGAATAGGTGTCAGCTCTACCACATAATCAAGTTACCTGAATTGATTTTTTCAAATAAAGTTTTAAAATAAAGCTGTAGTATTTTTGTTTTTATTTTCTTTAGGGCGACAATTATATCATTCTACCCTGTAATTGACCACTTACTTAATTGTTACTCAAAAATTCGTAATAATGAGCTGATTAATTTAAAATTGAACCCTCTACATATAATATAAATAAATATATAAGCAGATAGACATACCTAACTTTACATAGAGATAATAGAAGTCATATCGTTTGGTTATAGTTGATATACAGTTTATTTATTGCCATATAAACTCTGCACTTGTGATTTATATGCTTATAAAGATGGAAATATTAGACTGATGAGATTTTAATGTCTTTAATTTCAAATGCTTACAAATCAATTCGAATCAACTTTATTAAAGGAAATCAAATGAAATCATTACAATCAATAAATCAGTTTGGGTATGACACAAAATTTCATTCAATGTTAAATCTTAATTTCGTAGATTTGAAAAGTTTCGAACAGAATACCTTATTTAATCCATGTTGCATCTTAGCTATTATGTGCAGATTTTAGCATTCAACAGAAAGAGTTTAACAAGATTCACTTGAAGAAAGCACTCAAGATGAGAACAGTAATCCAAATAATTCAAATTATCAATCCTCATCTCAAAAATTTAGAAACAGGTTTGTGTTTTCTTACTTTGCATAATTATTTCATAATCCACTTCTAATAAATTACTATTCAGAACATTTTTACTTTGTATAATCATATTGCATTATTTTGTCAAATACGTCTGATGTTATTGATATTCTAAGAACAGATACTACCCTTTGAAATACTCATTTGCATTAAGAACGGATTAGGCACAAAGCCATTCAAAGTCGGGAAAATTTGTGTCGTGGGTCATTTTTGATCAGAAATAGTAAAAAATGTCTGTCCTTAACTGGAATCATATCAATCATCACAATACCAAATTGGCACAAACTGAAGTTTATTCCTACTAAAGACACGATCGAATAATTAGAAATTTTATTGTTAATAAATATGCATATATACATGAATTTTATTTGAAATTGATACTAGACTTTGATCTTAGTCAAAAGACCAAGAAATTTAAAGAAATAATTTAATGGCATTTTAAATGAATGAAAAAACTGCTTTAATCTATTATTGCATTATCTTTTAATTGGAATGGGTAATATAGTATCGGTGCTGGTGTCACATGATCATCATCCCAGGTATTACCTTCTTCATTTTAATGGGGTAGTAGTAATCCTTCTAGGTATTATATCTTCCTTAATGGAGGAGAGAATAATATAATATCTGTTATCATGAGATCATACTCCCAGTTATAACTTTTCTCTTTTACAGGGCATACTCCCAGTTATTACCTTCTATTTATTATTGGGGTCAATTCCATTCTTATGATATCATCATCTCATGTGCTTGCAGACAGTTCGTAAGAATCGTGGCATAAATGATAAAGTACTTGGTAAAATTCAGTTTCAAGTGACACTCTTTTGGAGACTGAAAGGTCAATGCTATTACTCAGAATACAATTAGGCTATCTATTATTCCTAAAAGTTCTGTTTAGTTCACACCCCAGTAAAATGTCTTTAAACTAAAAATCTGCTATTTCTAGAGAAAAATAATTAAATATTTTCTTGACTTAACAATATCTGGGAGATGGACCTATATTCAATTTTAAAGGAAAGTGACAGGAAAACATATTCTAAATAGAAACTGAATTTGTGCGATTTTATTTTTACAAGTCGGGGCTGTAGAAGTACCGATTCCGATTCTTTATAAATCTCTAAATATTTAAATATAGAGTTGTTATTTTTCCTGATTTCTGTAAAAAAAAAAAAACATGCATGTTAAATGTACAGATATTTTCCTGAACGTAAATTTAGACTTGTGGAGGATGAGCTATGGATTTTAGCTTTACTGGTATTTTAAAATCAATAAATATTTATTATTTTATCATTATTATCAGCAATGGAAGATTTTACTTTAAACAAAACAAACAAAAATGATAATTAAAAGAATCGTTTTGGCATTGGAAAATAGGCACCAATTTTTTCGATTCTGATACCTCCAAATTTGTTGATTTTTCCGGTTCCCGATTCCGATTAATCGTTCCAATCCTAATATATATGAAAAAGATTAACTAATGACTGATACGAAAAAGATTAACTAATGACCATCGATGTGGAACACGTTATGTCTTGCTGTTGCTCAGGTTTTGTTTTCCGTGTGGAATAGCTCACTCAGCAAGATGTATGCATAAATCTTGATAGGATATCTATTTTGAAGACTTGCACTCTAAATTGTTTCTTCAGACTTTTTACAAATCGAGGTTGTAGAAACACCTGGTACAGCACCTAGGTGCAGGGTTGCAGACTCAGCAAGATAGATCTAGGAGACAGAAACTAATGTTACATCTGTACTAAATTGTCTTTTCGGCTTTTCATTGAAATCAGGCTTTGTAAAGAAGAGCATGTTCTGCATATTGTACAATCCCTATCTATATGTACATCCAAACTGATGGAGAGTAGAAAATGCACAGTTGACATATTGTTAGCAGTCTCAATAATGCTCATTTAATATATTTAGTTTTCGGAATGTTCCTGTTGCAATATTTTTTATATAATTACAGAGTATGATTAAAAAAATTGTAAGGTTCTACTTATAGACACTGGCGATAGGAACTGACCAATCAAATGGAGCCACGTTTTGCTAGCAACCAATCAGAAACCAAAATTGCTCCATAAAAGTATTGGATCTTTTAGCATTCCCACACAATTTTTTCATGAGAAATATCTTTGCTCTTTGCCTGAAGTACGAGACTTATACAGAACAGTTACCCACCGAAAACTCTTTCACCTCCAGGACATATACAGAATAGCCACTCGTCGTAAATGCTTCTGAAGTTAAACATGGTTTTCAACTCTTTTACAATAAATTTCCAGAATCCCAGAAAATAGTTTTTTGTGTAGAAGTGCCATTAATTATTTTCATTTTTCTCTTTAGTAAAGCAGTTAATCCTTATTTTATTGATCTCACACAGTAAAAATAATATTTTACACTTTCGACTAGAATACCTTAATATTTTCCTTACTTAATAATATGTAGAAGCGGAACCTATATCCAATTTTGAGGGAAAATGATAGGAAAACTTATTCTAAGTAGAAACTTAATGTTGTCGATTTTATTTTTACAAATCGAAGCTGTAGAAGTACCTGGTACAGTACATTGGTGTAGGATAGCTCACTAAGCAAGATGTACCCATAGATCTTGCTAGGATATATTTTTAGGAGAGAGAAACTCTGATGTAAACCTTGCACTACAAATTCTCTCTTCAGTCATCTGATCTCGGCTTTTCACTGAAGGAGAACATTCAAAGCATATCGTACAATATATCTATATATAAAAAAGTAGGTCCAGCATATCCTTCACTCTCAAACATAGAACTGCTACTACTTGCACTGAAATGTGGTACGATTATATAGCACATTCTAATAATAGGTCACCACTGTTGTCCACTACTGATATTGAACTAGCACCTCTCTCACAGCCTTCGATGATACAACCTGGTCTGAATTTCGATGTGCATCATCCTTGTGGATTTCTCATCCAAAATGTCATCCTCTTTATATATGTACCTCCAAACTGATGGAGAATAGAAAATACATAATTGATATACTTTTGGCTGTCCCAATAATACTAACTTAATATATTCAGTTTTTGAAATCTGCCTTAACAATAAATTTATAGAACACCAGAAAATATTTTTTTATGTGGAAGCGCCATTATTTTGAAATCGCCTTTTATTTTTCTCTATTAAAGTAGTTAATCCTAATTTTATTGATATCACATTGTAAAGAAAATCTTTTACACTTTCGACTTGTAACTCTTTTAAGTAGGTCCTTCAATCTCAATATAACATTCACATTTTCATGTCTAGAAACTAGAGTTTTATTCCAAGTCACATCTAATGTAATCTTAATTGTTTTGATCTTTAGAAGGATGTGCTGCAGGTCAGATGAGGTTCTTACAGTCGGCCATTTTACTCCAGGTTTCAACCGTTTGTTAGTCAAGTCAAAGATACATCTCAGATTCCATCAATAAAAATCTTGTCGACGAAGAATTCCTGCAGCCATTAAACATTTTATTATCTTAGGACTCTCATAAATGCTTTGAAATCAATGCTAGTCTAAGATAATGTCCTTTGCTTAGATTTGCACACGTAATGATGCTTCAGGTTTAACAGATAGATATCATCTTGTCAATCTTTCAGGATCTTTCAGGTTGTTCTTGATCAAAAGTCTTTTCCTTATATTTTAAGTATGCTATTCTTTCGGCATTCTTCAGAGGATATGTGTGTGTGTATGGTGGACGGTGTTAGCATGATAAATAGGATATAACCAATGAGATAAAGAAATGTAGAGAGAGAGAGAGAGAGAGAGAGAGGGGATAAGAAGATAAAGAGTAAAGTTACATAGGAATTTTATTGCATCATCAAGTCAATAAGAGTTACAGAAATGGAAATAAAGGAGAAAACTCTTTAATCCATGGCATTTTGAAGCTAAATGCTTCTCATCAGAAGAGAAGAAAACCCAACATTATAAAATGTAAAGGTGAACAGACAACACCAACTTTGAAAACATATATCTATTCTGCTATTATATAAAAACCATTTTGTGTGTGTGAGAGAGAGAGAGAGAGTTTCTTCCTCAAAGGTTCCGAAACGGCTGACCCTATCTTTCGCAAATTTTACAGAAAGATAATTTATGTGTCTAGCAGTGTTCTTAGATGTGTTTCCTACAAAAATTTATCAGATGAGTATCGAAACTCGAAAAAATACGATCTTAAAAATAGCGTTTCTCTCTTATAGATAAAAAAGAATTTTTACAGATCGAATATTTTACGTTACACCGGCCAAGGGAGATATGACAATTTCAGCAAATCATTTCTTCTTAAAAAAAAAAACAAAAAAACAGATTTATAATAATCTGGAGATATAGTTTAGTGGTAGAGCATTCGACTACAGATCGAATGATCCCCCTGTTTATGCCTTGATGTACCTCACAATTTTATTTTAAGTTTTTCTTATTAATAAATTCAATTTGTGATAAAAGAGGTACCATTTAAAATCGCCGCATATTATTTCTTCGTTTACATATTTTAAAGGTAAACATTAATCAGAAGTGAGTTTCCAGGGCATTCATCATCACTCAAATATCAGCTGGCATGATATTGTAAACAAACACAGATGGAACTTGATAAACGACATCAGAACGTTATTTTTTATTTTATTTTATTTATTTTGCAAATTAGTCCACCAGGAAAAGTATTCCTCGTAATATATAATAATCTATAGAGAATTGATTTATAATAATATATATGCAATCTGCATAAATTAAAATATCATGTTTAAGCATATTGTACAACAGAGCAATGCCGGGCTAGCAGCTAGTATATATATAAATTGTTAATATTTATTAAAAATATTTTAGTTGCAAAGCCCCTTTATATTAATGTTTGACCCTCTTTAGAGAAGTAAGATAAAAATCGATCAACTATAATGTAAAATGCACCATTCTGGCTTTCTATTATTAAACACTTTCTCTGACTCCTTACTGTGAATGCTCACCAAATTACATTTATTGGTACTTAGTTTCCTTTCATTCATGTGTTAATTACCGATGGCTTAGAGAAAAGATTCTAGTTTATGGAGTCAAGGATGACTTTGTGACTGGGTCTGAATCTCCTAACCAGCAGTGATTTTCTCTTTCTACTCTAGTGTTTGTAGGTATAAAAAATTGTTAATTTTTATTTTAAATATTATATGTATATCAGTAAAGTCTTGTAAAAAGGCAATCCCATCAAATGAACCATACTTGCATATATTTTCAGACAATAGTATGCAAAATAGAAGATAAAAATTTTTTCTATTTCATTGAATAATTTAATAAACAGATAAATAAAGAAATTGTTCATCTAAATTTGTTTTGTCATAAAAAATCAAATAGTTTTCAGTCATGTTAATTAATTTATCTCTTCTTTTTATATGTGTAACAAAGCACAAACGTGCGTATGGCGGCTAAATGCAAATACTGAGCTGTGTGTCAAATGACGTCACGGTAAGGAAAAAGAATAAGACTATAAAAAGAGCACGTTCCAGATCACATTAAAGATGTGGAGGACGTTCGAGAGGACAGAGGTCAGTGAGAAGGAGCACAATCACCTTTTGTTGGAAAGTATGGGTTGTCCTACTTAAGATTCCCGAATCAAATCGTTTTTTTCTTCTTTCCCGTTTTTATTTAATATTTTAATGAATAAACAATATCATCTATATATAACATTGTGGATAACGGTAAAATTTTATAATAAAAGTCCTTTCATCATTAATTCATTGGGTCGTATATTTAAATGCGTTAAAAGTTTAAAACGTAATGACTTGAAGTTTTAAACGTAATGTTTTAGCATGCGGATTGTCGTAGTATGGAACCCCCAATGGGGCATATTTACTTTTTACTCAATGCATTTATAATTGAACTAAGTCATTTCAAATTACATAAGCGAATAGTTTTTCTTTTCTCGTCTGTATTCTATGTAATTTATAGAACGCTAGTATAAAGTTTGTATTTTCCATCTGTACCATTAAAAACAATTTTTTAAAAATATTCAATCCATATTTTTTAAAATCAGTTTTTTTCTTTAATTCATTATGAAGAAAGAAATAATTTTTTTTAAAATAGAATTAACTAGCCTGGGAGTCTGGCGTTGCTTGGGTGTTTTGAAGTGTGTGTTGAGCAAAAAAACAAAAAAACAAAAACATAAACAAACAAGCAAAAAAAGTGGTAGTAGCCAGGCAGGCTCGAACCCATACCGCGAAGGAGCAAAAGAACGTAAAGAAAAAAACGTGGCGTCTTTGCTGTTGCGTCCATCGCCAAATCGGAAGTGACGAATTTTTAAATTAAGGCTCATCAACCGAAAAGAAGGGATGACTATTGAAAATATCGGCGAAAAAGCGACCCCACCCTGTAGAAAAGTGCCCAGTTGAGGGTGAATGAATAAATGTTTTTAACCAATTTTTCGATATTTGTCGTCCGAGGGGTCGAGCTTCAAAACGATTTCAATTTCGTGAAAATCCATCGCCTCTGTCGAAAGTTTTAGGCAAATATAAATACATGCATACATACATTTAAACAGACAGGCGAGATTTATATTACATATGACTTTATAAAAATATATAAGATAGAAAGAAAGAAATATGCTAAATATTTTAACAAATAATCGTGAGGTGCGAATACATTTTTGATAAGAAATACAGAAAATTTAAAATTACAAAACAAATAATTGTTACAGTTTTTAATTTTTGAGATGTTTATATGATAGTACTTGTTTTGATCGGATTGTTGTTCTCATCTTGAGTGTTATTTGTGCAACGTTTCGACTGGTTTGGCCTTTGACCGTCTTCAGGCATATTGGTTGTTGTTTGGAAAAGTAATTTAAAAAAATTGTTAAGTTTTGATAGATATTACACAATAGAAATAGAATATTATCAATTATGTGTAACTTAAATAAAACTACAAAAAGTGAAATAGTGTTTATTATGTCTTGTTACAGTTTATGCTGGTTACTGGAACAAATAATAATAGTGTCATCATTATTATTATTATTAGCTCACAAGGAACTTTCACACAGGTCTTCAGTGATCTTTCCCTGAAAATAGCGTGTTGTGTTCCCTGGAAGCTGAGTGAACAACAAGTCTCCCCAGGTTTCCAGTACTCTCCACCTCTTTTGATAACATTTGCAAATAAATTTGCATTATCGCAACAGCTGCTTGCCATTGATTTCTCGTTGACAGCAGCTTTTGGTCTTTGCTGGAATTTGAGTGGCAATAAGCTTCCCCAAGGTCCCAGTTCTCTTCACACTTATTCAGCTGAGGTCTGGTCAGTTCATCGGTCTTTCCTTCCTCCTTGACTATAGTTGGATATTTGGTTTCACTCTATTTTTTTTGGGGGGGGGCGGTGATGTGGCAATGGGGTAGGGTTGAGTATGAGAACTTATAGTTATGTGGTTTCGGTGTTCTAGGTTGTATGTAGTGTTTCATGTTTTGCCTTTGCAGCAGTTTGTCTGGTCCGCATTTGTTATTATTATTATTGTTTCCAAATGATGTTTTTAGTGGTATTATTTGGTATTTTAACATTTCAAGTGTTGAAATAAATTTTAATCTACTCTCTTTCTTAGTAGTGAAATAATGGCTATAAACAATATTAAATATTTATAACGCAATTCAATTCTGAAAACATCATCTCCGACTGGGTAAGTTTATTGCATCACGGATTCTTCTGAACATTCACTTAACGCTTTGATTCTTCTGAACATTCACTTAACGCTTTATGACCTGAATTATGATGTAGGTGATTAAAAAAAATATTAATTGTTCATTTTAGCTTGTTTAAAGGTTAATGATACTATGGTTGTCTGCAAACTGAAAAAATTATGAAGTTCAATAGCTAAACTGCTACTGAGAATTTTTTTGCATTTCATAAACTTACCTTGATTATTATCCATAGTGCTTGAAAAAAGTGGGTTTATGACAACAAACGAAATCCTCCACTCTCTGAGGCAGATGGCGGCATACTGAATGCAAGCAATGGACAGTTGCAATCTAGAAGTATCAGCCACCTACCCAGATACTGAACTAATACGTACAAAGCGTGTTTGAATCAAGTCCCACTTTATTTATGCCCCTATATTCATTTATTTACGACTGAATGAATTAGGTCAACAAGGTCATAAAGGGTTAACATTTCCTTTTCCAGATTGCACAGCCTTCCACCAGTTAACTCAATTAAATGTCTAATTATTTTTTTAAATTCTTCTTTCTCCTAATATGCTATTATTTTACCAGTTATTTACCCCCTCCCTTTCTTTACGATTTAACAGTCACTTTTTTTTATCCTAAACAAAATATAAGTTTCTTTAAATATGAAATGCTTTGATTCTTGATTTCAAAAGACTAATTTTTTTCTTTTTTTTATTTGCAGGTAAGTCATCTTCTTTTTCTCCTGTTGCTTTGATTTCCAATAAATTTTTCACCTGTCACAGGTAAGATGTTCTTTATACAAGTTGTAAACTTTTACCTGGAATTATTAAATCCTATTTGTATTAGAAATTGATAGTGTGTGTGTGCTAGAATGCTCATACTAGAAGTAACCCTTCTCTACCACCTATAGCAATGGCCAACGACTCTTTATCTGGGAGTACTTCTTTCAAGCTCCTTGGCATAACGTTCACAGGAAACATGAGTTGGAACAAGTACATCGAGGGCATTGCCAGGGCAGCTGCAAGGAAGTTGAGCTCTCTCTACCGTGCTAGAAAACTACTAACACCCGAAAGTATCCTGTACCTCTATAAGGCAACCATTCGCCCATGTATGGAGTATTGCTGTTATATTTGGGCTGGTGCATCGGCTACTAGTCTCTCGCTCCTTGACAGGGTTCAAAAGAGAGTCGCAAATCTGATAGTCCCTGAACTGGCATCTAAGTTTCAGCCTTTGTCCCATTGACGAAACGTTGCTTCCCTCTACCTGTTCTACAAGTATTTTAATGGTGAATGCTCTGATGAACTGCAAGCACTTGTGCCCCCACGACGTGAAAACCCTCGACAGATCCGACAAGCTGCAAAATCCCACCCCCACACTGTAGAGATCCCTAGATGTAAAAGATCTTTCTACTCCGACAGTTTCTTCCCCAGAACCGCTAGACTTTGGAATTCCATTCCAGGTCACTGCTTCCCCAACTGTACTGACATGCAGAAGTTCAAGTGCAACGTGAACCAACATCTTGTTGCCCAAATCCCTACATAGTACCCCAGTAGTTGTTGCCCCTGATAGTAGCCCCCTACACCAAAGTGGCAATGTGCCTTGTTTGGGGTAAAAATGTAATTAAAAAAAAAAAAAAAAAAAAAAAAAAAAAACCCTGACCGATTATGCAATTCTCTAATGACATTAGAATTTCAAACCTAGACAGCTTTTATCCCCCTGATGTAATGCACAAATAAGATCAAATTGGTATCATTTTCTGCTCTATTTAAATATATTGAGCACTTTCACCACGCTAATATCGAGTGAATATGGGGAGATGAGTCCA
Organism: Euprymna scolopes; assembly: GCF_053919585.1. NCBI lineage: Eukaryota > Metazoa > Mollusca > Cephalopoda > Sepiida > Sepiolidae > Euprymna > Euprymna scolopes. The sequence continues at coordinate 15,738,806 of NC_136503.1, read as the reverse complement.
CAGGTGCTTGGATAGTATGAAGGTGGATTAAAAAAATTCTCTAGTGGTCAGAGAGCTTTAAAAATTAGAAGGCCAATGACGACCATGCATAACATTTTGAAAGTAATTGTTGAATAAAATGTCGAAATGTGCGAAATCTTTAAAGCTACAGTAGATATCTCACTGTTGATGCAATTCTTTATCTGTATAAAAGCCAAGTACGTTCTAAGATGAAGTACTGTTGCCACATCTGGACATGAGCTGCTCTGAGCACTTATCCTGCTTTGACAGAGTTCAAAACAGACTTCATAATCTAGTAGGCGATGCCCTTTCTCTTCTCTGCAACCTCTTTCCCACAGAAGAGATGTTGCGAGCCTATCTCTGCTTTATTGTTATTTTCATAGCAAGTGTTCAACAAGGATCCAATCTATTATCCCTCCTTGTTAATCTTTCACAAAAAACACTTGTCTAGCCCAAACCACTACCAATAAATTCCCTCACTCTCCACTGGTGCCTAAACATAAACGTGGATTAAATAAACAAAGCTTCTTTCCAAGAACTGCTCGCCTGTGGAACTCTGTTCCGGTGGTCTGCTTTCCAGCTTACTACAATATTGTCGTCTTCAAGTCCAATTTAAACAAGTTCTTATTGAACTGTCCTCGTAAATAATCTAATTATACAAAATTTCCACTACAAATGATTATTACGCTACTGTCCTAATGACTACAATACACACATTAACCCTTATCCTCGAGTGGCCTCTGTGCCTTGATATGTGATAAAAAAGTGTGCTCTCTCCTCAAGCAATCGAGCACATTCCTCTGAATGGCAAACGGGGACACCCCCTCTACTAAAAAGGGCAGTTTCTAATACCAAATAAGAAACCATAGACAATGATGAATTAATTATCTAATAATTAATTGCTCACTGTCTAGCTTCATTCGTTTTATAAGTACAATAAATCCCCTCAACCACTGATAGCCATGGCTACCTGAAAGCTCTCCATTCAAATTTCTCAGCTTAACGTTTACAAGGAACATAAACTGGAACAAATGCCAGAACTGCTTCAAAGAAAGTTGGCTCCCTCTACCATGCTAGAAAATTACTTTTGCCTGAGAGTATTCTGTACATCTACAACGTCACCATTCACCCATGCATGGAGTATTGTTGCCACATTTGGGCTGGTCATCTGTTACAAGTCTCTCACTCCTACACAGGGTTCAAAAAAGAGTCGCCAACCTAATAGGTCCTGCTCTGTTAATCAAACTCCAACCTCAATCCATTGACAAAATTGTGCATCTCTATGCCTATTTTAGAAGCATTTTAATAGAAGAAAACTCCAAGCCCTTGTACCTCTTCAATGTAAATACCTCCGACAAGCAGCACAATCCCACCCTCTACACTTTAGAGATCTCTAGATGCTGGGAAAACCTTCTCTTAAATAATATCTATCCTCGAACTGCGACACTTTGGAATTCCCTTCCGGGTCCCTGCTTCCCCAATTGTACCGATATGCAGCAGTTCAAGTGTAATGTGAACGGACATCTTATTGCCCCCCCCCTGTCCTAAATAGTAACCTCTTACATCCAAGTGGCATCGTGCCTTGTTTGGGGTGAAAAAGCAATAAAAAAAAATAAATAAATAAAAAGACATGAGTAAAAATAAATCTACATACTGGCAGGCCGGCACCTTGAATAAGAAAGGTCCCTCAACCCGTTTATACACCAGGCGGGAAAGAGTAAGTAATGATGTAAACATTCTCTCCTCTGGAAGTGACACTATAGCCATAACAGAGGCCAAACAGGGTCAACCATCAGATAGTGATAAAAAAAAAATGGCCTGTACCCCTTATCGCCACAAACTTTAGCAACCAAAAACAAAATAGTAGAGGGTTAAAATCCCAGCTATGGTCAGTTGCAGAAAAAAAGGTCCTGTTGTATTTCTACCACTATTTAAAGTTTAAACCGTGGAGCAAACCTTCAAACACGATCTTTACCGAGAAAATAAGAAAAACAAAACTTCCTAAAAATAAGAGACGGTCGTGTTCCCATTTGTAAACGAATTAAAATGTACAAACAGGTATAATACGAATCCAGCGTATCTTGTAGGCTCTTATCAACTTTAGGGGTACCGCATATGAAAGTCTGTATATCGTTCAAGTTTTTTTATGCATGGTGTTGTTTCTTATGTTTATGAGTTATGCTACTATCGTTGAGTGGGTTCTTTTGTAACTTGTCAAGATGCCACGTTCTATTAAATTGTTTATATTTCAGGTGTAGTAACAGTTGATCACATAGTAATTTGGGGCATTATTTTTCTCCTGCTGATTAGCATAGAACAAAGATGCAAGCAAAAACGTTTACGTTACTTACGCTTATTGGTTAATAACAGCACACAGGACGTCTTTGGTGTCAGAGTTTATTAAAAATTTGATTTATAAGCGTTTGCATCCTTCCTAATCACAATGTTTATTTTACTAATTTATTCTTTTTCATAAACCACAAATTGTCTAAACAAATTCAAGCTTTGAACTCTAAATGATGTGAAATATATTTAGTAAGACCAAAGTTCATTATGAAGATTTAAAGCTCTTGAATTAGAAATGGACAAGAGTGTCAGAAAGTTCATTTCAAAGTGCCATTGTGTGTGTGTGTGTGTTTGAGTGTGTGTGTTTGAGTGAGTTTATGTTCTGACTCGAGAGATAGCAGCAAGCTTAAAGAAATGTCAGCTTGCTGCTCTCCAGTCGACGCAGAGAGTGGAGGCATGCCTGCTAGTGTCACCCAGAGGAACTCTAATTTCCTGGACCTGGTCACTATTTTTGTAAGGTTTGTTAATTTGACACAGGCTTGTTACTTTTAGGAGTTACTACAAGCAGAAATCATTTTCACTGTTGGAAAAATAAGAGTTTGCACATTCATGTCATTTAAAACTGGAATCATTTTTACTAGTTGTAAAAAATGCGACCTCTCACTGCTGTGTAAAGCAACTGACTTTATTACTGACACTTTTTTTTTTACTAGAAGAAAAAAGAAACGAAAAGCAAGGAAGAGGAAAATAGAAAGCCAAATGAACAAAGAAAGAAAAGGATTCGTTTATATCAGCTCGGAAGCTTCCTTATGCCTTTCATCTCGCATATAAATTCCCAATCTAAGACAACTTCTATCCGGTCATTACTAAGAGAACGATAGTTCGCTTTTATCCTCTCCCCATCGTGAATTAAATAGAGAGTTCTGTTTGAAATTCCCGAGTTTGACAGAAAGATTCCCGAGCTTAACAGGAATGTGCTCATATTTGAATCTTCATACTTACCTTCTGGAGATTAAAATTATTCCTGTTTTCTGGGTCAAAATATATTCTAACATTTATTGTTGGTAAGCTTTTGACCTTTAAGTAGTATTTTTAGGTCCTTACATCAAGTAGCTTCGTGCCTTGTCTGGAGAGATTTCCAGTATTAAGACATATAATTAGAAGAAATAACGACATTGCTTCTTACAAAGAACTGTTTAATTGCATGCGCTGATGGCGTTAGGGGAAGTGCTCCAAATTTATTGGCGGTAATTAATATCATTTCTAACCTCTATATATTTACAATGAGTTTAATTATGATTGCAACCAATTTGTCCAAAACTTGATGAGCCAATTTTCAAATTGTTCTAATTGGGGTTAATTAGGAAAATAGCTGACGGCTCTTGATAGATTATTTCTTAACACAATTAAAAAGTAGGGCTCAAAGAATTTATTTTGTAATGTGAAAAATATAAATAAAATGTGGAATTGAAATCGATGAAAAATGAAAAGGAATCTTTTATTCTGTAACCAAACGATTCCATAACAGAAATTGATTAGTTGGATCCTGTGATGTGAAAAAAGATTTGTAGTTAGTCGGAATTTTAGTGAAGAAACGTGTAATATATAATCTTAGAGAGTGGTCCGCTTTCTCATTTTGAAATGATTTTGGTTAGTTAGTTGGTTACTTTTGTTTTACGGTATATCAACCCTTTTCAGGTTATTTAATGCCGAATCCAAAGATTTTGAAGAAAAACTTTTTAATAGAATATATTTGTTGTTTTCAAGTCGGTTTCTATTAAACACATAGTTGGGACCCTAACACGTACTACCACTCTCGGTCAGAGTGGACCTGGGAGCAATGGCAATTAAAGGGTGGCTCCACACTCCCAAAACCCGCAAGCTCGGGCCTCACCACTGGATATAGTTTAAGGTCATATCCAGGACCTTGAAATGATTTTAGGCTCATTTTGTATCGCCATTTTCCTAGTGTTGAATCAAACAGATAGCCGGAAAAATCCCTATGACAAGATCCTACTTTATAGTTTCGAGCAAAGTTAGAAGTTATTTATATTTACACCTAGGTGCAGCGTTTGCTTACAGCATCTGGGGTTACCAAATGGGCAACCCATCTAAGTACTGATCAGACTTAGCGTTGCTTAACTCCGGTGATTTAATGAGAAACTATGTTAGCATGATTTTTGCTATAATATATTGCTATGAAGCCCCAATAGATAAAGGTTCTTAGAATTTTGTGGGTCAGAGTCCATAAGCAACTTCTAGCCAGGACACTAGGAATACTCACTGGTGATAATAAATAAAATAAAATAAAATTATAAATGAAAATAACATTAACGTGAGGAAGAAAATGTTCAGGACATTTTCGGTTTTTTTGGGCAACCAAATCCTGCTAATAATATGGGTCATGATCAATATATAAACAATAAATGAAGTTAGAAATACAAGATTATTTTTCCTTCACATTTACACTATTTTTTCCACGAACGAGTCGCCTCTTATTAAGGCCTAAAAGCCACTCAAGGATAATTGATTTTGACAACTGGATGATGGAGCATCGATGGGATTAATAATGAGTGGTGTAAACTGGTCAGAATTGATTATTTAAGAAGCCAGCTCAACAAGAATTTGTTTACATTTTACTTGAACATGATAAAGTTTTAGTTAGCCAGGAAACAGTCCCGGGGTAGTGTGTTCTTTCAAGAAAGGGAAAGCATTGACAGTGATTGTAGTTAGATGAGTTTCTATTATGAATGTTTTACAGAGGAGGCATAAATTTGAGCTTAGTCAAGCACTTGTCTTGAAAATAACCATGGAGTAGAGAAAGACTAACAAAATTTCTTCTGCGAAAAAGACTATGAAAGAGAAGAGGATATCAGCCTCAAGATTTTAATGTCAGTTTTGTAGTCTGTCAAGATAGGAAATTATGCTCTGAGCAACCCTTCATCAGATGTGGCCACACAAATCCATGTTGGCCTTTTGTAAAATGGTCTGCTCTGCCAATGTTCCGTGGCCCTTGTGATTTACTTTAGTTGTAATTTTATTCTCTGAACAAAATTAAGTTTACAAAATCATAGTAAGTTGTCTTTGAGACCAAATAAAAGATTTCTACGGAATTCCTTCAATACAAATCAAATTAGAAATCCTACAATATGGGCGAAAAAAAAAAGGACAATAATATGAAGGAAAACTAACAATGACAAATAAAAACTAAGATTTGAAAAGAAAAATAGTTTTCTCAACGAATATAGGAAAAAAATGAATATTTGGTAAAGGCAAAAAAAAAAGTGTCAGGAATAACGAAACGAGATGACTAAGTGGAATGCCGGTTTCGACACAAAGGAAAAACACTTTAATGGCGAAGGAGATACAAATGTAAAAGTGTCAAAGATTATCAGGAATTGAAAAGAACAGTGTGAAAAGATGTCAGTGTTGCATGGAATGAAATATAAATTGGAAAATATAAGAGAAGATTTCATAAAGGCAAAAGAGAAATGGTATGAGGTACTAAGATTAATGAGAGGGGAAGAAAGATCAAACATGGAATGGTATGAGGCAGAAGATAAATGAAAAAGGAAGGGAGAGGATGAAGAAAAGGTAAAGGTGGAAGGTATTTTTTTCTTTTATTCTTTTTCACCTCAAACAAAGCGTAGTGCTACTTGCATGTAGAAGGCTACTATTATGACATCATTTGCAAGGATACTATGTAGGGAGTTGAGTAGCAAGATGTCTGTTCACATTACATTTGAACTTTTGCATGTCAGTACAGTCAGGGGAGCAGGAACGTGGGAGGGAATTCTGAAGTCTAGCAGTTCAAGGGAAGAAACTATTAGAGAAAAAGGCTTTCCGGCATCTTGGGTTATCTACTGTGTAGGGGTGGGATTTTGCTGCTTGTCAGGTTTGTTGGGAGTATTTACATTGAGGGGGTACAATGGCGTGGAGTTCGTCAGAGCACCTTCCATTAAAATTCTTGTAAAATAGGCACAACAATGAAACATGTCGATGGGACCTATCAGGTTGGTAATTCTTTTTTGAACCTGTCTAAGAGAGAAAAGTTAGTAGCAGATGCACTAGCCCAAATGTGGCAACAAACTCCATACATGGACTGATCGTTGCCTTGTAGAGATACAAGATACTTTCAGGCGTAAGTATTCTTCAGAATAAAATCATCTGAAGAAAATAATTAAGTTGAAACTTTAAGAGAGCTGAGGGCAAGTGTGTTTTTGCTCCAGGATAACACAATGACGAAACAATGATGAGAACCTTGGTTTGCATGTGTTTACTGCACAGGCCATGTTTGTATGCTCATTGTGTGCGTATGAATATAGACCTTAATTTCAACAATGACTAGTGTTGTCAAGGAAGGATTCTCCCTCCAAGCAAAACTGCAACTTTATTTTTAAAACTATGTTTTATTTTGTGAAGCTACAATTTTATTTAGTTTATCTACCAAGCAATATTCAATTTTAGCTCAAAACAATAGACAAGTTCGCCTCCTTTTTGTAACCAGAAGTATGGATTTAGGTTGGCCTACTGCAGATATTTTCACAGTCATCTCTAAACGCATATACCATGCACTTCATAAGGTGAGGGAAGGGTGAGGTTAAGATGTGCGCAATGGCTACCTTATGTATGACACTGCCGATGTTTGTTATTATGGGTCGCATGGAGATGTTTTGTTTATGTGTTTTGGCGAGGCCTTATAATGTGAGAACAATGGGATGGTACTCGAAGCCAGAACTGTAGCCCATGATGTAGCCCAGGCCTTTGGCAAATTCTGGCACGAAGAGCTGCTAATAAAAATTAAATCGTATGGTATAACTGGATATATATTAAATGTAATTAGATCTTTCTTACACAATATGACCATCTATTGATAGATGCACATTCAAGCAGCATAACATTAATGTGGGATCGACGCTTGAACCACTAATACTCCTGATATTTATAAGCGACATCCCTGATAATATTGTGTCAGAGATGGGTATATTTGCTGATGATACAACGCTCAATAACATGCACGAGGGAAGAATGGATGTAATTAATCTAAGACAATGGCAGAATCCTTAGAAAACGACTTCCAGACCATAGTGGAATGGGGTTGTAAATGGATGGCAACATTAATGCTAGTAAGACGATGCTGCTCTTTTAACAATTACAAGAAGCTTTCCCAACCATCAATACCCATGACAAATAACACCCTATCTGAGAATTCTTCCTTCAAACTCTTAGCCTAACATTCACGGATAATATGAACTGGAACAAATACAATGAGGACATTGTGAAGGCTGCTGCAAAGAAGGTGGATTCCCTCTATTGAGCTAAGAGACGCCTCACACCTGAAGGTATCCTTTACCTTTACAAAGCCACCATTCGTCCATGCATGAAGTATTGTTGCCACATCTGTACTGATGCATCGACCACTAGCCTCTCCCTCTTAGATAGGGTCCAAAAAAGTGTTTTCAATCTAATAGGTCCCGCTTTGTCAACCAAGCTCCAACCCCTATCCTATCACCGCAATGTTGCATCTCTGCCTGTTTTACAAATATTTTAATGAAATATACTCTGATGAACTGTTTGCACTTGTGCCCCCTTGATGTACATATCCCCGACAAACTTGCATAGCAAAAAAATCTCACCTCTTCCCTGTTTAGTATCTTGTTAATCTTTCCTAGGCATAGTCTCAAATAGTAGCCTCTTACATACAAGTGGCGATATGCTTTGTTAGAGGTGAACGTGAGTAAAAAAAAAAAAAGAAAGAAGAGGTTTTAGCCCAGTCAAACCTCCCGTCACTATGCTGCAGATTACATATGTTGCATGCCTGATTCAAGCCTCCCAAAACAACTCCTTTATAGTGAGATATCTAAAAGAAAACAAAATGCAGGAGGACAGCAGAAATGATTGAAGGACAGTTTGAAGGTCGCCCTCAAACAATCTGGTTTGTGTTTTTACCCATGTGAAAAACTAACCCAAGATAACTAACCCTAGCATATCGCAAGTCACAAAGGGGCTATAATTGCTGAATCCGCATGTATTGAAGAACAGGAAACGTACGATTAGAAGAGACAGAACAGTCAGCACTTCTGCTACAGAATCACCCATCACATGCAGGAAATAGTTAAAACCTTGAATCGGTCTAACAAACCATATCTGAATCCACAGAACAATTGCACAATCACGGTCATCTTTGCAAGCGATGGACAAATATCATCACCATCTAAAACAAACAACCACCATATTCCTTATTGCTCGAATATATATATATATATATATATATGCAACTACTTAATTTATTCACATAAAATTAATATACAAAAGTATAGATTTATGCGTAAACTTTAAGTATTTACTTCAAAAGTGCTCAATATGTAGGTAGAGCTAGTTAGTAAGTTATAAAATGTATATGGCGAATAAGTTACACTGAATATTCCGCGTTTCATCCACTCTAGGATTCTTCAGCTTCAATACATGCAGATTCAGCATAAGCCTGAAGAATCCTAGAGTGGATGAAATGCGGAATATTCAGTGTAGCTTAATCGCCATATACATTTTATAACTTACTATATATATATATATATATATATATATATTCACAGTCATTTGAGAAATAGCAGTCAACAAGACTATTTAAAAGTCATAAGTTGTTTGGGAGCATCATTAATTTTGCAGGATTTTACGTGATTTGATTTATTGGTATGAATTCCCGTTTACAGAGGCAATAACTTTTCCAAATGAAGATATCAAATGTAGGATGGTAAAACTCTGAGCTACATACATCACTGACCCGTTGTTGATATGTATTACAATCCCGCTAAGCATGCCTCATGGTGTAGTTTTGGGAAGAGCATGGTGTTATCCTTTTCCAGGATGGTATTGCAATGTCTGACCATCATTGAATCAAGTGAATTGATACCTATATTGATGAAATAGTGAAGGACTTGTTTCTTTGAATCCTTTTAGGTGAATCTAATAACTTTTGAACAGCCCACAAAAAATAAATATTTGCATGTGGAGGACACATACGCTTGCTAGTGTTTCTTTTAAGTATTTTATGAAATGTAAAGTTAGGAATGTATTCAAACTTTGCTTACTTAAAAACTTCTGCGACTTTTTTGCCATACAAAAAAAATAATAGTTTCGTCCATTTTTTTTTTTTTTTTTAAACTTTTGCAACTAAAACAAGTTGTTCGAAATTTCTTCTTCGGTTCTTCGTGTTGTTGCATTTTTTTAAACCAAATTCTGCAAGAAATAAGATCAGATTCTTGATTTCCCTTTGGTATTCATACACAGAAAAAAAAACAGTAAATTTCCAAGATTTGAAAACATTCTTATCAAAGATTGTATTTTTTCATTCCTGTTTTGGGTTGTTGTTTTTGTGTGTGTGTGTGTGTGTGTGTGTGTTTGTGTAATTTGTTTCTATCAGATTGTTATCAGAAACTACGCTTTTATTCATAGGAAATTGAGTAAAAGAAAAAACACAAAAATAATTAAGACTTGAATTGGTATCATTGATTTAAATAAGAGATGCCCAAAAAGGCATAAACGTCTCTCTCTCTCTCTCTCTCTCTCTCTCTCTCTCTCCCTCTCTCTCTCACTATATAATATATATATATATATATATTTCCCTGAAAACTTCTGGCCTTGATGGAGGGGGCACTGAAACTTGCTAATATGATTTCAGATGATTTAAAATAACAGCTAGGGGAGACTTGATTCCAACATTTTTAGATTATTCTCAATGTGTGTCTATAGATTTGGTGAAATAAATATATGTCATACCATTTTTATATTTCAGTTGCTATTATTAACATATTTATTTAATCAAATCATTAAGAATAATCTAAAAAAGCAAGTCTTCCCTTGCTGTTATTTTAAATCATTTAAAAATCATATTAGTAAGTTTTAGTCTCCCCTCCATCAAGGCCAGAGGTTTTTTGGGGGAAATATTAGATATTTTGTAATTCAAATGCAAAACTTGATAACATATGATTGACACATTTAAAGGATAACGGTTACCCTTAATATTACATGAATTAAGCTAAAGACTGTGTAAAGAACCTTAGTTTGTAAAAATCTAATGATCGGTTGCTTATTTCTAAAAGGGTAAAAAAAGTGGCAAAAATAGGGTCTGGATGATGGACGATCCCCTTAAGGCAAATTTCACATAGCGGACTACACAAATCAGGTCATTACTTTTCCAAAGATCTTTCATTTGTTAAATTCTGACCAATAGTTGCTGAGACTTTGAACTTATTGATTTGAACCCGGCAACAGAAGCAATATCTATACCTAATCCCCTCGCTACCATTAAATGCGATAAATACTGTTGAAATTTAAACATTTATTCTTTTTAAATGTTTTAACATGTGTCAGAGTGATCTAATCATTATATGATGATCTGCACATATGAGCTAAATTGACAGACTTGAATTTCAACTGAAAGTGCTCAATATATATACATATATATATATATATATATATATATATATATATATATATATATATGTGCTCAATATATCTTTATATCTATGATATATCTTTATATACATGAATATGTTGAATATGAAAACATACTCAGATTCATATTGCTCTGTCTAAACATTGAGCACTCTTTGGTAGGCACATTGTTTTGTTTAAATAACTAAACAATACTACCAATAATATAATATATATATATATATATATATATATATATATATATGTGTATATATACTGGTAGCCAAATTGAATATTGAAATGCTCATATCTTTGGTTCTATGGGACGAAACTACATTCTATGGTTAATATTTTATGACAATTGGTAAAACAAAACCTATATTTTCACACCAATAAAATATGCCCAAATTTATTTATATATATATATATATATATATATAGTGTCAAGGCAGATCAGCTTCAGTTTTGCTGCTTTTAGATGAATTTTGCTTAGGGTTTATATATATATTTTGCTTAGGGTTTATATATATATATATATATATATATATATATATATATATATATATATATATATATAAACCCTAAGCAAAATTCATCTAAAAGCAGCAAAACTGAAGCTGATCTGCCTGGACACTGTCTGTATGTCGATGACTAAAATATATTTTATAAAGCTCTCCTCTTCGGTAGAGCACTCTCGTAAATTATCTTACTCGCTACTTAATTTAGCTGAAATAATGCGAAGCTCGCAATTTGTCTACAAACAAAACGTTTGAGCCCTCTACGAGTAGCGGACGGATGTTTATTTAAATACGCATTCGGACAGTTTAATTTCGGCCACCGATTCCGTAGTCAGGGGGTAGGACTGCCGACTGTCATCACGACGGTTCTAGGTTCGATCCTCGGCTTGGGAGAGGTGTTAGTCTAGCGGCACTGATGAGTTGTGAAACAACGAAACATGTCTGTATGTCGATGACTAAAACATATTTTATATATATATATATATATATATAATTCTTGAAGCGTCATATATTAGACCCCTTCAATCCACTATAAATGATAGTGCATTCAAGGAAAACAGTAACGTTCTAAAATGTCTTGCTTAGTTCATAAGGGACAGACTTTGTTAACGGTGTCCATGAACCTGTTGATTTTAAGACTTGAATTTTTAATCGACCTATATTTTAAATCGACTTTTCATCGACTCTATATATTTTAACTTATCATCACCTAACGTGTTTACTGTAGATTTTAGTTTTCACTTTTAATTCTCATTTTGGCCCCTTCGGACTTTTACTTCAACTGGACGAATTGAAAGTGCTCGTGACAGCAATAATTATGGAACTTTTATTAATATCTTTGACTTTGATATAAAGAAAAATTATACGGAACATCGAAAAATTAAAAAACGAATCATAAAGCAAAGTGTCTCCGTTAGGCAGTTGGGTTTCACTCCTGGCTTGAGGCAGTTGCCTGTCTAGCCTCACTGATGAGTTGTGAAACAGCGAAACAGTACTGTATGTGGATGACATATATATATATATATAAAGTGACCGTGTGTACGTGTGTATGGAACGGTTTCTACCAAACTACTCTGCCAATTTTTGGTTTACAGACTTGAAACTTGATATATCAGGGAGTCAGACCTGTGAAACAAATTCATTTTAGTTCTGAGCCGATAAAAATAGCTGCTAAGGAGTCAAAATCGAAAAAGTTGCAACCTATCAGGCATAAGTCGACTCAACGTGTTACTTTTACGTATCACAAATATACATTTATACTCTTAACAACGTTACTTTTTGAGTTTTTATATGCATATAAACTTAGCTCAGTGGTAATGAATAATGCTGGAGAGCTATATGTTTTGGTTTCAATTCTAGCTGATGGCACCCAAGTCATCTTTTTTTTTTTAACTTTTTAAATCACTTCTATATATTGGGTACAATATAATAATCAATAGAGAATTGGCTCTATTGTAATGAATACGAAATCTTTATGAATTAAAATATAATATTTAAGCGCATTTTATGATCAGGCAACAGAAAGAAGATGAGTTTTGAACTCCCAAGTCAATCACACTAGGTGCATTGGATCTACTTCCGTTTGCTTCCATCTTTTGCATTAGTAAAGATAACTACTGCAGGCAAAAGTCAAGACAATGTAATAAATGGAATTCAAATTGTCCGCCCCTGGAAAGAGGCCTCTGGGAACAGGTTGTTAAATAATCTACACCAAGATCCGAAGAAGGCCGGACATCCAATCTAAATTAAATGAAAATGCAGCACAAACCCTAGACGGGTCTAACCAGATTCCTTCAAAGGAGGAAGTTTCATGGGAGTATGAAAGTCATAAGCATCCGCACTTGCATATATATCCCCGTTAGAGGAGATGAAAATGTTAGGTTTTTGCAGGGAAGTATCGATGTCCTCCTATATCAACTGTCTAGTATTTCTAAATTGGTCGCCCATCTGATATTGACCAGACTCAACGTTACTTGACTTTGGTGATCTAACGAGAACCAATGTGTCAATGTGATTATGCCGGATATATATAATATATATCCAAGCCATTGGCAGTTAAATAGTGGAAGGAAAAGTACAGAGTAGATCGCACTTTGCAGAATACAGAAAATAATATTTGCTTATTTAGTGTTTTTCAAGTAATAAAAAATACTATCATCATCATCATCATCATCATCATCATGTCCATGCTGTCATGTGTTAAACGGATTTTAGAAATTGACTTCCAAACTAATCTTTTATTATTGAATTAATTTGGAATAATTTTGGAGATGAGTAAATTGTATAATTTATTTAATTATTTGGACTGTGGCCAAATCGGTACGGACCCGACAATTGGAAGACTGGAGATTTATAAGATCAAAAAATCCAACCTTGATTGCCCTTTAGGGTCCGTCGCGCAGTAGATAGAGATGCGGAATATCTATGATTCCAAGTGAGTATTTTCAGGAGATTGTGGTTTCAATACCACCCAAAGTCGGTCAGAGGATTAGTTGGCCAAACCGTGGTGAGATAACAACAACTACTGAAAGCAGTAATTGCTGTGGATGTAGTTGAGGGATTCGACATTCCTATCCCGTCGCGGTTAACCTGATGAAGGCCAAAGGAATAATTGGCCGAAACGTCGTGAAAACAACTAGAAGATGAGGATAATTGTCCAAATAACGAAATAAAATAAATTATAATCCATCTTTGGCCAGGTCTTTATTTATCCCTCCTTTTTTCACTTCCATCCTTATCACTACCTCCCAGGTTTCTTTGGCTCTACCCTGCTACCTCAACTGTTCTACATCTACATACCCAAGAACAGTCATTTCAACTTGATCATACCATAAATATCCCCTGTTCTGATCACATCTTCATACACTTCCTGACCATATTTGATTTTCCTCTGAGATTATCAGAACTAAAAGCTTTTAAGACTCTCATTACATTTATGTCTTATAATTCTTCTATCTTTTCTCTCCATGCAATACACTTTCACTTCAATAGATTCTCATACTGCACACACATGCCTTGATTGACAGTGGGAACGCTCTGCTGGTTAATAATAATGCCAGAAGTTCCCTAAACTTATTCTGTCTATTAAGAACAAACACAAAAAGGTTTAGAAAATATCAAAAATAGATAATTCCTAGCAAAACAAAATGTGTAAAAATTGACAATGCCTAACAAAAGAAAATGTTAAAAAAATAGAAAATGCCTAACAAAAATGAAATGTTTCCAAAACAATGCCTTACAATGAAAACGTTTTAAAACTAGACTACGGCAAACAAAAGAAAATGTCTAAAAGTAAACAATACCTAACAAAAGAATATAATCAAAAAATAGTACCCCTCCTCCACTAAAATTGAACTGCATTGATTAATATAACTTTTTCTTTATCGAAATGCAATATTTTGACTCGCTTGCCTACCTCTGTATCTTCATTGATTTATTTGTACTGATTATTGCACCATTTGTTTCTTCTAAGTGTTATATGCCGTGTGTGGCCGCAAGAGGATGAGATATTAAAATAACTGAATGTGGGCTAAGCGAAGAAAGAGGAAGGCAATTTTACTTAAATTAATTAAATCTATTAAAGCATATATACAATTAGCAGGACTCGTATCCTGACGTTGCCCAGAATGAAATATAAAAGAATAATTTAACTATTAAAATATATCTATAAAATATTTAAAGTTTTAGAGTGAGGATGCACTTTGTGTGACTTTTAAGGCATGATGGTTAATTTTTGTTTGTTGTCATGAATCTACACAATATGAATGGAAAGAAACAGCTATATAAAAGAATATAGATTGTTTGCTGAAGTTGCCAGACATAAATTTTCCATCATGGTCTTTTTATTTCAGAGTTGAGAAAACAATAAATAATGAAAACTGTTGCACAAAAAGAAAAGATAACGACAACAAATTATTACTTACACCGTTCGGTATAGATAGAGGAAGTTGAGTAGTGTCCAAATGAAGAATGACAAATATTAAGTTCTTTGAATCTAAGAAAGGCTGTCAACAGTTATCTTCAAGTGAAGATAGCCGGTGCTAGAGTATCCATTAGACAGGGACAGGAGAATGCGAGAGGAAACGTCTTTCCACGTTGCTTCTAGAGTTCTCTGTGTTGAATGACCGTGATTTCAAAAGGAGCTGAAGCAGATTTTTAAGGAACAGGTAGAATCAATGCATTTTTTTTTATAACATCGAAAAAATTTATTCACTTTTTAGTGTAGGTGAAAGAAATTTAGGACGGTGTTCGTGTGAGGAAAGGAAAAGTTAGAAAGTTCTTTTGGCTGTCGAAAGTCTGTGAGCAGTTATCTTCAGGTGAGGATAGCCAGTGTTTGAGCGTCCAGTGGACAGGGACAGGAGAAAGAAAGGAGATATATTTCCTTGTGGCTGTCAGAAATTTCGGTGATGATCGACCATAATTCCCAAAGGGGTTAAAATCGTATTTCTTGGGACTGATGAAATAAATGCCCCTGTAACCAAATCAACAAACAGGGACAGTTCTCTTTGAGAGAAAAGAAGTCTTTATTTATGACAGCTACACATTCTCACATGAAAATGACTGATAAAAAAAAAACGAAACTATTCAGTTCTTAATGTGTGCATCGTTACTCTTACTTATAATACAAGAAGTTTCCATTATGCTTTTTTTTTATTGTTTTTTTTCAAGTGGTCGCTAATTACATCACTGAGAAAACGCCCCCCTCATAAAAGACTAAAATATAACGAAAACATTTTAATAGTACGTTACCAGGACCTCATTTATATTTGAAATACGAAAGAAATAAAATTGTCTGATAAAAACTAAAATGCCACTAAAATGCCACCACCCCAATTTTTCCATTCCTAAATTAAGGAACTATTCGTTTATCATTGTACGTTGTTTGATTTAGAGAGGAAAAGGAACTTTATTCTATGGAAGATAATATACAATATTTACTTTGTATTGCATGCTTATTTCTCTGGTCAAGATGGGGTCACCTGCTTGATGGATAATAAGGGGGATCGGTTGCGTGTTGATTGGGTGTGGTGGGGAGGCATCTGAGCGTTTTTTGGTAACCTTTGAAGTTTGGCAGCTGTGTTTCCAATTCAAGTTGGAGAGAAACTGCTTTGATTTGAAAAAAAAAAGAGAAGCTTTTTATTAGAGAAAATCAGATCATGGGGACAAATTTTGTGCCAATCCTTTTTTTTGTCCACCTATGGGGATTTTTGCCGTTGGTTCGTTTATCCAATTATCTTATTTGAGGATGGAAATGTAGATCCTTTATGCCAAGAGATGTTTCGTATTTCTTTCTGCATTCATATCTCATCAAGGCATTTGTTTTCAGTAGACTGTAACAAATAAAAATACTGTATATATGATGATGGGCCCTCTTGTATGTATGGGCTCCATTACAACAAACTCCTTCAGGCCAAGATCACAGTGTAGTATCTGTTCTGATGCTACACTTCACCTTTTCTGTCCTCGTTCATGACTGAGACAATTTTTTAATTTTTGTTCCTATCCACAGTGCCCCTTTTTGGGGAGCTGGATTTTCCCCACATTAAAAACTAACCTTGTATCTAACTCTTTCCTTGTGAGGAGCCAAGTAAATAGGAACAACTAAATGTTTTTGGTATAGCGATGAAGACTTTATGCAGAACCAACCACACTTTTTTTAGGTACAACTACTCATCTTTGTCGGTGCAACGACTGCCATTGACAGAACATACAGTAAACCTCTGTTTTTTTACACCAAAGTTTTCCCTCTTCTAGATACATGTTTTAATGAAGACTGAGGGTGCCTCTCTCACAGTGAATTAAACGCTTCTCCAGATACCAGTCTGGAAATTTCTATGTGTCAGTGTGGTACATATAGCATCTAGCGTTCCCAAATAGTCACCCATGTGGTACTAACCTGGTTTATCGATACTTAACTACCGTTATCTGTGTCAACGTGATTATACCTTATATATATTTTTATAAAGTTTGGTTGGTTGGCATATTAACCCTTTTTAGGTTATTTAATGCCAAATCCAGTGATTTTAAAGAAAAAATTTAATAGAATATATATATTTTTTAAAAGTCAGTTTCTATTTAACTCGGGTCAGAGCAATTGCAATCAAGATCCACACTCCCCCAAATTCTGCAAGCTGGGGCCTCACCATCGAATATAGTTTAAGGTTATATCCAGGAACAGTGAAGTTTGGTATGATTATAAAGTTGTATGCACATAATTCACTTCTAAACTAATTAACTGATATTATGAATATTGGAACTAACACTTTCTATGAGCAAGAAGTTCACATGTTGGCTATGTTTACTTTTAGTTGTATACCTATGGTGAAAAAAGGGGATGGACACTCTTCCTGAATCAATAAATATTACCTACATTTCAATTTACTGGAAATAATATCGGCAGAGGCTCCCATTTTAAAATTCAAATATATCAACATTGCATGAAATTAGATTCATAGTAATTAGACACAATTTAAGCAAAATTCCCTGAATTTTTATTCTTCTTAAGATCCATTAAGTTTAAGACTTAAATTTTAGACACTTTTTAGAATCAAAAATCATGTTATGGATTTCTATTGAAAGCACAATAAGGATTCTAGACATAAAGTCTAGTTGCAAGTTAAAATTTATTGAGAAATGCACACTTTAAATATATAAACACTAGGTGAAAAGAAAACACATTATCCAAAACGGCTGTCTCATTTGAGAACTTTAGTAACATATTTAAAGTGTGTATTTCTTAATACAAGATGTGTATTCCTCAGTAAATTTTAACACAAAAAGATTCGTCATATAATAATTTATAACAAAAAAGAAATTTAATGCATACGCAGAATTTTTTTACTCGCAACAAACTCACGCCATGATTTTGTGACTTTCGCAGTTTAGTAGCATTTTATGTTGATTTTAATTTTTATAAGGGGACATAAAAATAGTACAAAAATATTCTGTTCAGGGAATTTTTTTCCTATCCTTAGATGGGTATTTTTTTTTTTTTACACATTGATCACCACTTATCAAGGCCCAGAAGCCACTCGGGGATAAGGGTTATTGCAAGTACATTACGTTAGTGTGGAGATTTGATGATGTGTTTAATTAGGGGGGCGGTTCATTAGGAATTTGTTAACATTGGACTTGAAGACATCCAAGTTGTAGTCCGGAGGGAAGCAGGCAGACGGAACAGAGTTCCACAGGCATGCAGTTCTAAGAAAGAAGCTTTGTTCATGGAATCCGCGTTTTGATTTAGGCACAGATATAATGTAAATGTTGGTTTGCGGTATATAGATGTATGGTAACTATATTTATATATATACAAATTTACTTTTAATCATGAATAATATAAGTTTTCCCTTCCTAATTGCAATATTTAAATTTTGTATCCCTAAAAAATTATATATATATATATATATATATATATATATATATATATATATATATATATATACTAGCAAAAGTATGTGTCGTTGACTGGGTTCAAAAACAGCCTACAGAAAATGGACTGATTTATGAAAGTATGATAGGTTATGAAAAGGAAGGCTTGTAAAGAGATAGCTCCGAATTTGGGGTATCAAAACCGAAGCAAAATATGATGAAAGTAAAAATAAAATAGATAAACCCCATAATTTATTATACTATACCTGTTCACACTGAAACACTTATCACAATATTCTGTGGATCTATATTAAAAAAACCTTGTTAAACTTTGTGACATATTTCCATTCTTTGGAGGTCAGGCACGAACGAACACTCCATAATTTTATTATACCATATTTCTTCAAACTGAAGCATAATTATCAAAGTATACTTACGCAGATAGATATGAAAAGTCTTTATTAAAGTTTGTGCCTATTTCCATTCTATGGAGGACAGGCACGAACGCATACCCCACAATTGTATTATACCATCCCTATTTAAGTTAAAACATACTTATCAAAGTATTCTTATGTACATCTTTATCAAAAACACTCTTAAACGTTTTTTTTTTTTAATTTTTAATTTTTTTTATTTCCATACATTGTGGACCAGGCGCGAACTCAGACCCCACAATTTTAATGAACCATTCCTGTGTCTCGATACATCTTCTATCATTATATGTAGTCAGTCAGTGTTTTAAAATAGTCAACCACATAGGAGCCTGTTCAAGATCAGACACACACACACATCAGTCCAGTCATTCAGCTTTATATTTTATATATATATATATATATATATATATATATATATATATATATATATATATATATATATATATAAAGATTGGTATGCTTAACCATCATTTTGTCCATCTGTTTCTACTCTGTCATTAAATTGATGATAGTGAAAATGTTTAGCAGTTCTCTCTTTTCTCCATTTTCCTTTCAAATACTCATAGGTCGTAAGCCCAACGACCGCAACTGTTAACCCGTACTCTAACCCTAACCCTTTTCTGTTATCTTTCAGCAGTCGAAAAAAATCAATTCTATTTGTTCGAAACGTTCAACCTTGGAATTCTAGCACGCTTGTTGATTAAAAACTAATCTCCATTAAAACCGTTTTGCTGATTGTGAAAACAAGGAGACAGTTCTTTAGAAATAGCCGACACCCAAAATTAGTTTAAAAGAAGAAAGATACTTTCCCAAGACTGAAATCCTAGATTGTCTGGAATAAAAAAAAACAATAAACAAGTTACGATGGAAGAAAATATTTAGAAGATAAGAATTTACAAGTAAAACTGATGACAAAGATTTTTCGGAGATGAGGAGGAATTCTAATTATTATTTATCTCGTTTCTCTTTCGACTATTGTCCATATAAACATTAGTATTGATGTTTGCTACATGTTTATACATGTGGCAGAATTGTCCATATAAATATTAGTATTGATGTTTGCTACATGTTTATACCTGTGGCAGAATTGATAATTTTATCAGAATTCTCGCACTGTTTGTTAGCTTTTAAATACTGCATTAAGGTCAACATAGGTGAACCTGTTGTACGTGATGTTAATGGCTTTCCCCAGTTAGTGGAATTTTATATACAAACTCTGAAAGGTTAAAACACACATCTTAAGCCTGAGGAGTTAGATGATGAATGGAGTTGGGTAATATTTTTAAATGACAGGCTTCCTCGGAGCTGAAGGCTACACCAACTACGGCAGTGTGAGTCGATAAATATCATGTAGATAGAATAGAATGTGAAGAATAAATCATACTTAAAAAAAAATAAAATAAAAGACAAAAAATTATTTTCCATTCTGTACTCAGCCATTTTATTTCAGACTTATCTTTTTGTCTCTAGAACAAAACAACATTTTCATTGAGAGAAGCAAAAAATTAATGCCAAAAGATGCTTACCTCAAAAATGTTCCAGGCCAGTGACATCAATATCATTTCAAATCGATCAGGAGGACACAACGAAACAAATATTGATGTAAATATCAACATGGCTGAGGGCAATTGAGAACTGAGGTAGTGTGAGGTTAAAGATTAATAATTCCGATTTCGTTTGATAACGACGCCCTGAAAAGAGATTAGATTCATTCTTAGGGGACTCTCCCACAATCCTGGCTTAAAACTAAGAACTACAAAGATCAAGGGTTTCCTAAGGATATTGGTGGTATTAACAGTAGCAGAGCACAGAATCCCACCCAGGGATTCCTAGTTTTTCAAATATTCTTTCAGACAATTTAATACCACGCCCAGCGCAACTACTACCACCAGGACTACTTGAGTTTTAACTCCATGCATATACTTTATCTTCAATGGAGTGTAACTACCACACTTCTCATTCTCAATCTTCTTGTTCTAGGACACTGAAAACTCTATGATTTGAAACTTCTTTGAGGCCTTGTCAATGGCTGCTAAATCTTGGCGACTATGTTCCAATTGCTTGGCTGTCATGACGCTTTTGTCCCACCATACCTCTGCATGGCCATCCTCACTAGTTCTTACATCCTCAGGCACTGCCTCGAACCACTTCCCAGCAATACACTTCATCTCAAACTTCCTACAATCATCTCAGTAAATCCAAAGCGTCATGCCGTCATGCCTTCTGCAGTACTCCCTCTGGACCAATCTGCTGCACCCTGCTGCAAGGTGTGCAACTGATTAAAAAAACTTACATATGCAACATTCTGCAGAAACATCGTCTACTTAAACCTATTTCTTGAACAGTTGGGTTCCTAGTGCATGCTCTTGTGATGCATAAAACCAAGGCTTCGGTGCTCTTAACCAAATAGTAAGCTCTAAGCCTTTAGTAATAATAATAATAATAATAATAATAATAATATGCAAGTTGGGCATATAGAAACTGTTAGAGATATAAAATACAAGAAAACATAACATAGAATTATGCAAACTGAAACTGTATAATTGTACCTTCACCTTCTGCCACCATTTTCTTTTTTTTTTATGTGTCACCATAGACTGGTACCACACCAAATAAGTGAGGAGGATCAAGGAGGATGAAAAAACCAAGGACAGAAAGCACTAACCGGGCCTCTACTGGATGAGTGGAAAGAGGACTGGGACCTTGGGGAGGCTTTTTGCCACCCAAATTCCAATGAAGACCAATGATCACTGCCAATGAGATATCAATGGTAAATGGCAATTGTGGCATCGCACACTAATTTGAAAAGGTTATTGAAAGAGGTGATGAGTACTGGAAATCTGAGGAGATTTCTTTTCACTCAAACTCCAGGGAACACCACAGGTTGTTCTCAAAGAGAAATCTCTGATGTTAACCTGTGTGAAAACTCCTAGTGAGTGAATAATAACAATCTGAAGAAAACAATGTAACTCATTAAGCGTATTCTTTCTGATAAAAAAAGAAAACTGAAGTTTATTCATTTTAATTTTTAATTAAAATTTCTAATTTGTCTCTGTTTTACCTCCTCTCCAGGGGAGATTAGTACATGATCAGCTGAAGTTTTAAAAGATCAGGAAACTAGAAGAATCACGCTCTGGCCTATAAAAAATTTCTGCACAGTCCTATCGACATCTTCAAGTGATTAGCAATAAACTAAGACAGAAGATAAAACCTACCTAGAACTGAGCAGAATCGTACCTCGGCCCGAAAATAAATTTTTGGACTGATTGTCGAAGTCGTAGTTTAAACTGGTCGAAACAGCAACCCCTTTGTAAGCAATAGAAAACAAAAATTTTTCTAAGAAATACAGATGTCTGACTATTTATACATTAATTTGTTTCAAGTAATGCTACCTAACGTAAGGTGTTATTTGAATGGGAAAGTTTGAGTGACACCTAGGGTCAGGGGTGATCTCAGCAAAATGGAAGTCAGTGAAATCATGTGACACTGTTAAAGAGATAATTCTCTCTCTTCCTGGTAAGAATTCAAACAGAGCAGACGTGTAAAAGGCACTGTTGCCAATGAAGGAAGGAGGCTCACAATATAGTTAGGTGTAACAAAAGAAGCTATCGATCTGTCTATCTTTCTATTTATCTGGCACGCACACACGTAATCCGTCTCTCTAACTTTCTCGAGAACGATTCTGATCTGATTAATACATCTTCTTAAAAACTAAACATCGGCGTCCGAGTGATTGCATCTGTAACTATCAAGAGTCTGAACTTATGTTAACTTTATTGTTGTGACGTCATTTTTTATTCATGTGTTTTATTTTCATTACCCACTACTTTGCTTCTGTTGCTGCTGATCTTCCCTTTTTCTTTTTTATTTATACCATTTATTGTTAGACTATCAGAACCCGTGGAAATTCCACAAAATGAGAAATATATTTAATCAACAAATTTGTTGTGATAAAGCTGATATTTTTCTGAATAGCGCAAAAATTAATTCTTTGCTTAGAAAACTAATAACATGCAGCAAATATGAATATAGTATCCATTGTATTTTAAATTAAATATAGAACTGACTTAAATGAGAAAAGTTAATAAGTACTAATTAATAATCAGAAAGTAATATTGTGCTACATAGTTCAATATAAATAATAAGCGACAATCTTTAATTTACTCCTTCAATCCAGCACCTCTTGGCAGACAATACTCTTTTTTTTTTCTCTGTTTCTTCTGAATGTTCATTTTTATGTAACGTTTTGCTAACTTTTTTCTTCAGTGAATGACTGCTGCACTTTGAAATTATTACGAGTTCCTTTCTTATACAGTCATAACAATGATCGTATTATTATTATGATATTAAAAAACGAATTTTTGTCTGGGATTGCCAGATTGACCTTTTTAATGTTAAATTTTTCACACCAAACAAGGCACATTGCCACTTTAATGTAGGGGGCTACTATCAAAGACATAGTCTACAGGGGTACTATGTGGGGAGTTGGACAGCAAGATGTCGGTTCATGTTACAATTGAACTTCTGCATGTCAGTACAGTTTGGGAAGCAGGAATTCGGAAGGGAATTCCAAAGTCTAGCTGTTCTGAGGAAGAAACTACTGGAGTAGAAGGCTCTTTTTTTTTTTCTTTTTTTTTACATGGGTGTCACCACTAATCAAGGCCCAGAGGCCACTCGAGGATAAGGGTTAATAGGTATACATTAGTCATTGTGATTTTAGCACAGTAAACAGTGGGAATTTTGTAACTTGGATTACTTAGGGGGACGATTCAATTAGAGCTTGTTCACATTGGACTTTTTCTTTTTTTTTTTTTTTTTTTCATAGGCATCAACGCATTATCAAGGCCCAGAGGCCACTCAAGGATAAGGGTTAAAGAGTGTACAGTAGAAATTGGACAATATAATAATCATTAGTAATGAAACTTTGTTAAATTTGATAATTATATGGAACGGCTCATCAAGAACTTATTTACGTTAGACCTGAAGACAACCATATTGTAGTCAGCCGGGAAGCAGGAAAACGGAAGACAATTCCACAGGCGTGCAGTTCTAAGAAAGAAGCTTTGCTCATGGAATCTACGTTTAGGTTTAGGCACAGATAAAGAGTGGGGGGAATTATTGATAGTGTTTACAGCTAGACGAGTGTTTCTTGTGAAAGTTTTGCGAGGGGGGACCATAGATTGAAGCTCAGTCGAACACTTTCTCTTACATCTAGGGATTTTCTACTGTGAAGGGGTGTGATTTAGCTGCTTGTCGGGTGGTATTTATGTAGAGGGGGTACGAGTGCTTGCAGTTCATCGGAGCATTCACCATTAAAGTATTTGTAGAACAGGCAGGGGGATGCTACATTTCGCCGATGGGACAGAGGCTGAAGCTTAGATGACAGTTCAGGACCTATCAGGTTGGCGTCTCTCTTTTGAACCTTGTCTAGGAGCGAGAGACTAGTAGTAGATGCACCAGCCCAAATATGACAACAATACTCCATACATGGGCGAATGATGACCTTATAGAGATACAGGATACTTTCGGGCGTTAGTAGCTTTCTAGCACGGTAGAGAGAACATACCTTCTTCGCAGCGGTCCTGGCAATGCTCTCAATGTAATTTCTGAATCATCTTGATCTTGAAAAATTGTAATGTGCCTTTTTCAAAGGCTAACTAAGGAAGGAACCAGCAGAATATTATATAGATAGTATAACACTAATTGCTTTTAATCATGGCTGATGAGATGTGAGCAACGTCCCTCCATGGATTGAATAAAAGCTGACTGATTTGGTCAAGTGCCGGCTATTGACCTTGGTTGGTGACATGCTTAGCATCGATCATGATAAAGCCTTGGAGAAGGAAAGGCATCCTCTGCAAAATCTTTGCTCTAAAACTTTCATGGATATTTCCATGCAACTTAACCAGTTGCCTGGATAAATGATGCCACTCAAACCAGGACATTGGTAGAAGAAAAGGATTATTTATTGAATTAAATTCCTCTAGAACTATTCTTTTCTGATTAATGAACCACCTTAAAAGCTAAACATCGGCATACCAATCAATTACATCTGTAAATTATCAACTGCCTTAATTCTTGACTATAACGACTTCATGGGTGTATAATCGTTTATACCCGCCTCGTTTATATCGATTGGGATAAAGTGGAGATTAGAGCATTTATGGTGAAAAGAGAGAAGCTTGGTTTTTGATGCGTTAAAATTAACCAGACACCATTTGCCTCATTGCTATAGGTTGGAGGAGAGAGACTCAGAGAGGTCTTAATGGTTGTTGACTTTTGAAGTGTTTCCATTGATGGTAGAATCATCTGCAAATATGTAGACGAATGTGATTTGAAAGATCATTGATGAAGATAAGGAAAAAAGGATGGATCTTTCAGACACGCTAGCATTGATACTTTGAGTTTCGGATTTCTGCACACTTATCGATCACAATGAAGATTTGAACAAAAAAGGGCATCCTCTGTAAAATGTTTGCTGCAAAACTTTCATGCATGCATGCAACTCAACTTTTCCAATCGTGCAACTTAACCAGTTATCTAGATGAACGATGTCACTGAAACCAGCACGTTAATAAAAGAAAAGTCGTTATAGCTTTGTCTATCTGAAACCACTATCAATAATTTCCCCCACTCTTTATCCGTGCCTAAACCTAAACATAGATTCCATGGACAAAGCTTTTTTTCTTAGAACTCCACACCTGTGGAACTGTCTTTCATTTTCCTGCTTTCCAGCTGACTATAATATAGTCGTCTTCAAGTCCAACATAAACAAGTTCTTGATGAGCCGTTCCCCTTAAGTAATCCAATTTTCCAAATTTCCACTACTAACAATTACTGCGTCACTTTCCCATTGACCACTGCACACTTATTGACCCTTATCCTCGAGTGGCCTCTGGGCCTAGACAAGTAGTAACTCCTTTGTAAAAAAAAAACCTCTCTTTATTGGGTTAAAAAAGAACTTCTCCCACACACCAGTATTTTATATCTCCACGCATGAAGTAATGTTGTCAAATCTTGGTTATTCCATCCACCACTAGCTGCTCGTTATACCGTCATATACCATATACTTTTTACGTGGTATATCTTATGTGGTATATCTTATGTGGTATCTTATCGTGGTATAAGCCTTTTTAAAACGACTTTGAATATGTATATGTTTTTTTTTCTAACCAACAACTTCAGGAAAAAATGCGCCAAATAACGAGTAGGACTCTATCAAGTATTTGTCAAACTTCTCAGTGTCATTTCAGTCAAACCATGTGCATGGTTCCTGAGGCAGAGCATGCTTATCACATTGAATCACATTAGATCCAGCCCTGGTACTCCTTGCACTGAATGTGCTCTGGTGAACTCGCTACACCTGTATATCTTAAACTAAAGTTTTCTTTGTCTTTTTTTGGGGGGAGGGGGTTCTTGCAAAGGGTGACCACTTATTAAGACAAGAATAAGGGTCAGTGGATGTTGGTATACAATATTTTTTTTCGTGCTTATGTAATTTAGTAGTCGCAGCTCTTCAAAATGGGATCAGTAGAACAGGTGAATGATTACATGATTGAACGTTCCAATATGACTGCCACATATTTGCTCTGTTGTTATAATTAACCGATCAGTAAGAATTTAGGAATACAGCTGCTTGGTACAAGGTGTCCAAATATGATCTATGTTTTATGCAATTTGATGCAAAAATGATAACAAAGGAATGGAAGTAGTGAGAATGTAGATACTTTCGAATTGGTTAGACATCAATGTTTAGAAATCGTTAATGGTGTTGATTGGG